>NC_084507.1:3227550-3581300 GCF_024500385.1 Phyllopteryx taeniolatus
TGTTCAGTATTATTCTGGGCCAGAAGACAGAAAATAGAAATAGGGACGATAAAGTAGCAAAAATTTGATCGACTTGTTCATGGGAAGGAGTGGAGCAGCACCGCAGTCTAAGGAGTTGTGGGGAGAAGAGGAAAGTGGAATGCACACAGTGATAATCCATTTAGAGTTGATAATCCATCTACCCTTCCCCATTTCCCACTGTTTTCCCTCCCTCAAGTTTCAGTTCTTCAGATGAGGATTCAGGCATTAATCACATTTTAGTCAACTGAAAACATCAGCACCTGTTTTTTATTTCCTCATATTGTTTGCAGTTTTAACAAAACCATCTTACTGTAGCAGTGAAATTGAATACATAATTTTAGAAGGAAAAGACACTGCCTTTTAAACATCTGTTAATCACAATGATGAGCTGATCACTATAGTATAGTGATGTCAGTCAGAACAAAGATTTAGAATTATCTCATTGCCTTGCTACAGGGCTTAATACACCTATAGAGCTATACACAGCAACCATATAAAACTGCAGACACCAGATGTAAATAAACAAAACAACACAAAATGGGACAAAATACTTCAGCCATGGCCCATGTATTGCCTGATGTTTTACCTTGCAGTTTACAATGCATGGCAGTCCAGTGGTTTGGAGTGCAGAGTGGACCAATATTACCTCATATTGTCATTGTCGGCTAAACACCTGTTAATACATAATGACAACTTGTTGGAGCTTAATCATTGGCGAATATACTATCCATCCATCCATTTTCTGTACTGCTCATCTTGTTAACAGTCGCGGGGAGCTAATGCCTATCTCAGCTAACTCCGGGTGAAAGGCAGACTATACCCTAGACTGCCAGCCAGTCAGTCACAGGGCACAAATTTATAGAAACGGACAACCATTCCCATTCACAGTGTCACTGAGTGGGAAGAGAACCAATGCTGTCTGCACCAAAAACAGGCGAATGTACTATACCGCTACACCAACAGTGACTGGGTAATATTATCTTTCTAAAATATTGATAAGAATGGAAAATGGAGAGTAATCTTGGTATCGCCTTCTTGAGCTATATTAGTTATTCCCTGCATGTACAATATGGTTTCAGAAAAAGCTCAACATAGCCACAACATTTGAATCCAAAGGAAGGTCATTCTTTGATAATTAGAGATTAAACAAAAAAATTCAAGACTATTTAAAATTCCGGTAAATATTACCAAGCAATCAATTAAATTTCAATAATCAGATAAAGTATCTTAGCCACACAATCGATGTGTTTCTGCTGTTACTAATGAATGACCCCTCAGGGACAGTAAAGACTTCCAAAACCAATTTGCCTGTTTATAATACAAATGTATTATGTTTTCATTGTGATCATTGCCATTTGAGGTATGGTTGCTAACCATGACTTAACTTATTGTGACATTATGTCCCTCCGTTCTTAGTTGTGCTTGGAGACAGACCAGGAGCTGCTTGCCTTGACTAACTATGAACAGAAGTAATGAGGCATTACAATCACACCACAAGGCTCATGCCTCAGATACCTCAAGCAGCCTTCATAAATCACCACATGAGCTAATCTAGAGTCTAGACTACTGGTCCAGACATAGTAATGGACATTTCAACTTCACATAAAACAATACTTCAAGTTGTGTGAAAAAAAGAATAAACTATTGACAATATACTAGAGTTATGGCAAGCGTTAGATACCAAGGGAAATAAAACATTTGCTTTTCGTTGAGAAACATTCACAGGGCAAATGAGCTT
Source organism: Phyllopteryx taeniolatus (assembly GCF_024500385.1). NCBI lineage: Eukaryota > Metazoa > Chordata > Actinopteri > Syngnathiformes > Syngnathidae > Phyllopteryx > Phyllopteryx taeniolatus. Next base: position 3,229,310 of record NC_084507.1, read on the forward strand.
TTTGTGGCTATATAACATGCACCTGTAATGCCACATGGTCTAAGAAATGATCCCCTCTGAAATAGCTGAGCGAGAAATAGAGGCTGTTAAAAGTGCCACATAAAAGCTGACGTGGGTCTGAATTATAGTCTGCAAAGCGACCAGCCACACTAAGCTGCTGTGGGTTTGTTGGTTGGTTGGTGGGCCCCAGACTTGGCCTGCCTCCATATGCTGATGCTTTCAGGTGGCCCTGCATATTGCATGGCATGAGTGTGAGGGGGGCAGTTATTGGGTAGCTCGATGCAGGTGGGACTTCTAACACCCCTTCTAAGTGCCACATCCCTCAACTATCCTACTTTTTATAGCACTGATCTTATTTGGGATTAGGGGTTTAACAGCCAGAACAATTGAAACTGAGCACGGGTGAAGTTGGAAGCTTCAGACACACCAATTGTGGAGAAGTGTACCTCGATGTAAGTGTGAAAGAATCGACACTGTTCACAGAGGACTACATTTGTGCCCCTTTTAATACATCAAATTGCGTGTTGATAATTGTAAGGATATACAGTGGGTACGGAAAGTATTCAGACCTCCTTAAAAATTTCACTCTGTTTTATTGCAGCCATTTGCTAAAAACATTTTTAAGTTATTTTATTCCCCTAATATTGACAGAAAAAAACAGAATTGCTTAAATATTTGCTGATTTATTAAAAAACAAAAACGGACATATCACACAGCCATAAGTATTGAGACCCTTTGCTCAGTATTTAGTATTTAGCACCCTTTTGAGCTAATATAGCGATGAGTCTTTTTGGGAATGATGCAACAAGTTTTCTGTATTTGGGGATCCTCTGCCATTCCTCCTTGCAGATCCTCCCCAATTCTTTCAGGTTGGATGGTGAACGTTGGTGTACAGCCATTTTCAGGTATCTCCAGTGATGCTCAATTGGGTTTAAGTCAGGGCTCTGGCTGGGCCATGCAAGAACAGTCACAGAGTTGTTCTGAAGCCACTCTTTCATTATTTTAGCTGTGTGCTTAGGGTCATTGTCTTGTTGGAAAGTGAACCTTCGGCCCAGTCTGGGCACTCTGGAGAAGGTTTTCGTCCAGGATATCCCTGTACTTGGCCGCATTCATCTTTCCTTCGATTGCAACCAGTCATCCTGTCCCTGCAGCTGAAAAACACTCCTACAGCATGATGCTTCCACCACCATGCTTCACTGCAGTGCCTGGTTTTCTCTAAACATACTGCTTAGAAATAAGGCCAAAAAGTTCTATATTGGTCTCATCAGACCACACAATCGTATTTCTCACCATCTTGGAGTCCTTCAGGTGTCTTTTTAGCAAACTCCAGGCTTCCGTCGGACGACTCTGCCATAAAGCCCCGACTGGTGGAGGGCTGCAGTGATGGTTGACTTTCTAGAACTTTCTCTCATCTCTTGACTGCATCTCTGGAGCTCAGCCACAGTGATCTTTGGGTTCTTCTTTACCTCGCTCACCAAGGCTCTTCTCCCCAAATTGCTCAGTTTGGCCGGACGGCCAGCTCTAGAAAGGGTTTTGGTTGTCCCAAACGGATTATGGAGGCCACTGTTCTCTTAGGAACCTTAAGTGCAGCAGAGGCTTTTTTGTAACCTTGAGCAGATCTGTGCCTTGCCACAATTCTGTCCCTGAGCTCTTCAGGCATTTCCTTTGATCTCATGATTCTCATTTGCTCTAACATGGACTCTGAGCTGTAAGGTCTTTTATAGACAGGTGTGTGGCTTTCCTAATCAAGTCCAATCTGTATAATCAATCACAGCTGGACTCCAATGAAGGTGTAGAACCATCTCAAGGATGATCAGAAGAAATGGACAGCACCCGAGTTAAATATATGAGTGTCACAGCAAAGGGTCTGAATACTTATTATGGCTGTGAGATATTTCAGGTTTTTTTTTAATCTGCAAAGATTTCAACAATGCAGTTTTTTTCTGTCAATATGGGGTGCTGTGTGTACGTTGAGGGGAAAAAATGAACTTAAGTGGTTTTACCAAATGGCTGTGATATATTCTGTCTCTGAGCTCTTCAGGCAGTTCCTTGGACCTCGTGATTCTCATTTGCTCTGACATGCACTGTGAGCTGTAAGGTCTTACAAAGACAGGTATGTGGCTTTCCTAATCAAGTCCAATCAGTATAATAAAATACCGCTGGACTCCAATGAAGGTGTACCCCCGATTGCCTAAAAGCCTAAAGCCTATTGACCATTTTTGGAATGAGTTGAAACATGCCGTCCAGAGAAGCCACCAATCAAACCTGAGACATCTAGAATAGGAGCAGGAAAGTGCACAGGTTTCATTGAGAGTTACATAAATCATTTGATTGTAAGTTCCTTGTATACGCCCGATTTGTTTGTTTGCTTAATAAAATGAGATGATGAACTGATTTTCATCAGTTAATTTTTAGTAAGTTCTTTTTCAATGACCACTGTTGGGGGTTTTCTTTAACAGAAAAGTGCCAAAAATTACCTCTGTGTGTACTATACTAAAATTCAGTGTCATTTCACAAAATAGTTGAGTCACTTGAAAGAATGCATTACTTATGCTAGCAGAAGGTAATTTATGAAGCCAAAATGTTGTGTTGTCTACGGTTTCAATATTGACAATTGTTTCAAAGGAATAGTTGTAGTGAATAGCAGAAAAGATACCAATGTCTTTTGTCCGAACTTACTGAGCCAACATTCTACTACCAAATAAGGCTTGAACTGATCGTTGCCATGCAGACACATTACACACTGTTCCACTGTGCCAGTCAAATCAAATGTGTTATAGTTAGAAAAGATTTGAGACATTTTATCAGGTTGTAACAACTGAAATTTACAATGTTGAGGAAAATACAGGTTGGTTAAGGTGTCCAATGTTTAGTTGATCAGGAAGGTTACAGCCAAGAAACATATGATAAAAAAAAAAGCTGCCACGTGTGAGATTAATTTTTTTCTGCAATCTCCAAATTCCCCCAAAATGTACAATGTCACTCTGCAATTGCTAACCAGCAGCCAGCTTAGAAACATTTCAGTTCATTTCAAGAGATCCAAAGTCTGACATTAATCATGCCCAGTTAAGGCCAAGGTTGGCACAGAAAAGATGTCAGTGATGTACATTCCCCACTGAAAATCCCAGGCTGCCCACTGTGCGAGGCAAGAGTCTTTGTGGTGAGACCAAACGCAACATGAGTTGAGGACTGTAGGAAAGCTCACAGGAGAGGAGCTGGCCCTTCAAAGATGCCCAGTGTTTATCCAAACTCCATCATGTAATTGTATACAAGCAAAAAAGATTTGGTAAAAGTACGTCAAATGTGTGTGCTTGCTTGTCTGTTCAAGTGAATGACTGAACAAAAGTGACTTAACCACATGTACGACATCGCTTGCCCTCTCCAGTTCTACTATTCATAATCACAATTCTTTCTAATAGAAAGTCCAGTAGGAGACAAATCTGATCTTTAAAAAATTGTAATCTAATCAAAAAAATGTTTAGTAAGTAACAGATTAGCAAAGACAGAAACATTAACTTGATGAATTAATTTAAAAAAAAAAATGTTTACTTTATATATGCAGTGGCTGAAATAAGTATTTAACACGTCGCCATTTTCTCACTAAGTATACTTCCAAAGGTACTATTGAGCTATAAATTTCACCAGATGTTGGGAACAAACCAAGTAATCCATACATACAAAGAAAGTAGAACAAATAAGATCAGAAATTAAGTTGTGTGTAAAAATGTGAAATGACAGAGGGAAAAAGTATTGAACACATGAAGGGAGGTGCAAAAAGGCATGGAAAGCCAAGACAATACCTAAAATCTATCAATAATCAAACAGGAATCCAGCCCTTGTCAGTACAAATGAATATAAACTGCTTCAGTCCTAATTGATGGCCTACAAAAAGGTCTCATTGCCAAGGTGTGAGTCAAGACAAATCTCATAATGGGTAAGAGCAGAGAGCTGTCCCCAAGACCAGTGCAAACTAATTGCTGCAAAACATAACGATGGCATTGGTTACAGGTGCATATCTAAGCTTCTGAATGTTCCAGTGAGCACGGTTGAGGCCATAATACTTAAGTGGAAAGCCTATCATACCACCATAAATTTGCCTCAATCAGGTGCTCCTCACAATATTTCTGAGAGATGAGTGCAAAGAATAATCAGAAGAGTTGTAAAAGAGCCAAGGACCACCTGTGCATAGCTTCAAAAAGACCTGGAATTAGCAGGTACTGTTGTCACAAGGAAAATGTACTCCGCCGCCACGGCCTATATGCACAGGAAACCTGGCTTCTCGCATGGACGCTAAATTAATTACCAGCCAGCCTGGTAATGATAATGATAATCTCATTATCAAAGCTGAGGCACAGGACATTGGTTTCTCACTCGGATGCCAAGTTATTTAACTTTCACCCCCAGCCGGTCTGAAGACTCTCACTGACAAAGACTTGTCTCTACTCACCAACAGAAGACCATTTGGCCCTTCGGGTCTGGGACAATTGGTCGATCACAAACGACACCCGCAGGCGGTGGAGAGTTACTGCAAACATAGCTTCACCGAATGTGAATGTTGTGTGACATTTTAAGAACTTTGCATGAATGCTCCCAGTGTCACTCGTGATTGTATTTCTTCGAATTTGAATGTCTGATGTCAAATCTCTTTGTCAACTGAACCAGATGAGATATTTCACCCCACACAACATAAATGCCACATTGCAAATACTAAATGCTCTCAGCACCCACATAAAATTTAAACACTCATTACATGAATTAAATAGGGTGTGCGTGACAATGAAAAGCTGGGAACCGGTTACCTTATCTTAGATCCAATAATTCATCTTTTATTCCCAATGGTTTAAAACCACAAATAATCCTAGGATGAGAAGTAGTTGTAAGTGGTGCGTTCTATCACCCTTTTGGTCCCCGGGGGGGGGAGATAGTGAATTTAAATTTGATAGTGAATTGCGGGGGACAGTATTGCAATGCACTGATGAATCAATATTTTTAACCACCCCAAGTTCATTGGCTGGTTTGTCAGAATGATCCTTGCCCCAAGGCCAGTTTATTATTAACCTTTAAAATTTATCTCTATACTCTTATACAGACCCCAATTCTAATTAAATTGGGACTTTGTGTAAAACGTACATAAAAAGAGAATACAATGATTTGCAAATCCTTTTCAACCTATATTCAATTGAATACACGACAAAGACATTTAACGTGCAAACTGACAATTCGTTTTTTTTTTATTTCTTTTTTTTATTATTTTATCTCATTTTGGAAAAGGAGAAAAGAAGAAAAAGGGAAAAAAATAGAAAAAATAAGGGAAAGAGAAAATAAGGAAAAAAGGAAAAGGAAGAAACGAGAAGGGGAAAAAAGGAAAAGGGAGATAAAGGCGAAAAGGGGAAAAAGAAAGGGGGAAAAAAAAGTTTTTTTAAAGTCCTGTATTTTCGCGACCATAGCGTGCACCGTATTAAAAGGCGCAGTCTCAGTCACTGGGTCAATTTCTGTATCTAACACATACATAAGGCGCACCATATTATTGGGCGCAGGCATGGTAAAACATACACTAGCTTAAAACATACGCTAGCATGCATGCTAGCGTATGTTTTTAAAAGGCAGCGGGAGCAAAACTGAGTTCGGTTGTACTTTATTGAAGTATTTAACAATGTAAACAGTGAGTTTGGTTGTACTTTAATGAAGTATTTAACAATGTACTCACGTGATTTTTTTTTATCAATCCTCATCCATAAATCCATCATCTTCTGTATCCGAAATTAACAGCTGGGCAAGTTCTCCATCAAACATGCCCTCTCGTCAGTGTCGGAGTCAGTCTCGTTGCCAGGGGGCTGTTCAGCAATGATGCCGGCGTTTTCCTACTTCCTCCACTTGCGAACCATGGATTCGTTGATCTCGAATTCTCTTGTGGCTGCTCTATTCCCATGTTCCTCCGCGTAACTGATAGCTTGCAGTTTAAACCGTGCTTCGTAAGTGTCTCTCTTCGTAGGTGCCATTTTCGGGGGTCCTTAACCAAACCGATGTTGTTTTCCCACAATTCACATACCGGCACTTTATACCTACTGGGGGCGTGCCTTTAGCGTCCTCTTTCACACGCACCCTTCCCCCTTTAACGTCCGCATGCTGTCCTCAGTCACGTCCGCCTTTCCTCTATATAAGCAGCGTGTCGGCAGGAAATGCTACCAGTCAATCAAGCGGAGCGCTCATCAAAGTCACACAACAACATTTACGGATTTTAGGAACTCGGTGCACACATAAGGCGTGCCGTCCATTTTGGGAAGAATTTAAGACTTTTAAGTGCGCCTTATGGTCGTGAAAATACGGTATGTATAATTTATACAGTATTTGTGACTACTGACGAGTTGCCACGTTTTTTTGTTTTTTTTTTTAAATTCTCTTACATGTTTTGTAAAATTTAAACTGAAATTAACATTGATTCAATAAATTTGTTCCCTAAAAAAATATTCTCTCATTTGGAATTTCAACATTCATTTTCAAATTCAACAACAAGGCACCATTAAAGCTGAAAGGTACATCTTTTGGAGCAACATATGCTGCCATTCAAGCAACGTCTTTTTCAGGCCCGTCCCTGTTTGTTTAAGCAATACTGTGCCGAGCGACATTCTGCACGTGTTACAACAGCGTGGCTTTGTAGTAAAAGAGTGTGAGTACTAGACTGGTCCACCGGCAATCCAGACCTGTCTCACCTCGAAAATGTGTGGTGCATTATTACGCGCAAATTACGACAACGAAGACCCCAGACTGTTGAACAATTGAAGATGTACATAAAATAAAACTGCTCAGTTCTCAAATGCTTATTGAGTGTTGTTAAAAGTAAAGGTGATGTAACGCAGCAGTAAAAATGCCTTTGTCACAGTTTTTTTGGAACATGTTTCAGGTATCAAATTCAAAATGAGTGAATATTTGCAAAAAAAAAACAACAATTTATTAGTTCAAAATCTTTTCTTTGTCGTGTATTCAACTGAATATAGGTTGAAAAGGATTTGCACATCATTGTATTGTGTTTTTAATTTATTATTATTATTTTTTTAATCAGTTTATTTGAAAGGGGACAATGCAATTTCATAAAACAAATGAAGTACACATGGTTAAAAAAGCCAGAATTAGCCAGAAGGCTAGTTTTCATCTGTAGTCCCCTGGCCATGATGTAAAAAAGCAGTAAAATACATCTACAAGACAATATAATACAGGATACATAATCAAACTATACTATTAAGAGAGAATAAAACCACAATTTTTTTGATCATAACAAAAAAACAACATAACATACTTATTCACGTTTTATAAAACATCCCAATTCATTGGAACTGGAGTTTGTACAAATATTATATTTGTAGTGACTCTGACCCAGTTGCAAAAACCTCACGCCCCCCACCAACAACTTGATAAACTGCATTCCCCCCTGCGGCCCTGCTGTGCAAGAAAGCCACTAAAGACGCCTGCTGGACCTTAACCTAATTAGCAGCTTCCTGTAAAATCTGGATTCCCATCTTCAAAAGACTCCTTTCCTTCTTTTGAGGATAGCAACCAAAAGGTTGGGGGATCCTCTCTCCAAGAAGACCAAGCTGGGACAGATCGACAACGGAATGCAAATACAGCAATGAACTATTTGCTTAATATTGAAACATGCATACAAGGCGGCGCCGAACGCCCACTGGGAACAATTGCTGGTACAGGGGCGCCACCCACTTGTGTTTGAGAGTTACTGCAATGTGGACTTCCATTCAGGGTTTTCTTTAACTGAAGATAAAATGTCTGTTTTGATATTTCACAAACTCTGCAGAAATATTCCAAATGTATTCCTTGATATCTGTGTCAGTGTGTCAACTTTACAGGTGCAAATTTTATGGGTCAAAACTGTAGACTAGCGTCAAACTGATGGGTGTGGTCTTCCTCCAGTCTTCTTCATCCCTTAGACACACCCCCTGGGTATTTAACCTTTGGCTCCCGCCTCTTCTGGGTGTCTCGGGTTTTTTTCATCTCTTGTGCCTGACTCCCTCTGTCTTGCGCTGGGTGACCCCGGCACGGCTTGGCCGTGCTAGCAGATCCCGAAAACAGGCAGGTAGAGAGACGGTCATATTCTCCCAACGAAGCCTGACAGATAACTTCCCTTTTTCTTCTCCTGCCTGTTTTTTATTTTTATTTTTCTGCATCCTTTTTCTTCTTCTTCAACCAAACCTGCTACGGTCGTGAGTACCACAACAAGCGTTGCTAGGATGTACAATATTAGTGCCTAATAATTTTGGGGAAATTGTTAGCTTCACACAAGCTCCAACCTTGTACTCGCTCAACACGGTGCAATCGATAAACGCTCACATTTTCAACTTTAGCCCCGCAACACACAATGTCCTATTTCCCTTTCTTTCACCATTATTCGTGTTTCCTTTTTGTAGTTAGACCCCTCTGTTTGTTTCCCTATAGATCCCTTGTAGATTTAATTAAAAATTCTATAAAATTCTACTCTTTGATGTGTTTTGTGTTTAATAATCAGGCCTCTGTAATCTAGGATTCGTATTTCATAAAATGTAGCAACCTTTAGATTACGAGACTGATAAAAGGTTTCTCCTCGCTTTTCCTAAATTTTATAAATATAAAAAAGAGACGTGGTGCCCTTTACGAGACAAAATAGCTTGATTTGTAACGTTAGTCGTCAAATCACGCTAAACCGGAAGCAACGGAGGCGTCGCTGCTTCGATGAATGTATTTCTTAACTACATTACATTTTATACAACCGCCAATATACACTACACATTGTTAAACCAAAGAATCCTACTAGAGGGGCAGCTCCTCTGCTCAAAGAACGTAAGGCATTAGAAAAACGAGAAATAAAAACATACAACTAAACGTCACAAAGTTGCTGATTTTTCAAAACTAGGTTCCTGTCAAACCTCACAATCATTCTTACAGGCAAACACTGTCGTTTTATGTTAATTACATTTTGACAATAGACGGACAGAGATTGGAAGTAAGCAATACCTCCTAAGAAAGAAAAGGTCAAACCTAAGTCAAGTTACAGTATACTTGAAAGATCTAAAAGGCTTGCCCAAGAGCGCCCTGTCTATTAATCAGTTGAGGGAAGTAGACATGGAGGGGGAAATTGTCTGTGTTATTTTTAAGGGCTTGTCCCAGATCCAAAAAAGAAATACAGCACGGTATGATCTGTGAGGTTTTCTTAAAGGAGAAACATAGAGTGAAAAATAACATCCGTTTCAGATCTGAATCCACTATTTGATGTAGGCAGGGTAGAAAAGGCACACTTGGAGATCAAACAAGCAACTACAAGTTTCATATTGAGAACAGAGATGTAAAACAGAGTCTTGACATAGACCTGCTTCTACAGAAGACTAAATGGAAGATTTCTGTGTGACCTGCTCTCAAACTTGCACATACGACAATTGTCTGGAAAAGAAGTTAAAAAAAAAAAAGTTGACACCATCTACAGCCCTTTGACAGTTTTAAATTGAAAGTAATGTGGAAAAACCAATTCATAAGTCAGGCACTTGACTGCAAGGTGTGAGTAATTATATTTTTCCATAGTTTCCCCACTTTGTTTAAGATCATTAAACAAATTTAATAAATAGACAAATATAACCCAAGTTAACTTAAAATTATGTTTTTAAATGGTGATTTCATTTATTAAGGAAAAAAAACTATTCAAAGTTACCTGGCCCTGTGTGAAAAAGTAATGGCCCCCTAAACCTAATTGGTTGCGCCACCCTCAGCAGCAACAATTGAAATTAAGCTTTTTCTATAACTGGCAATGAGTCTTTTACATCTCTGTGGAGATATTTTGCCCCACTCTTCCTTGCAGTATTGTTTGAATTCAGCAAAAAGAGAATGAACGGCCTTTTTAAGGTCATGCGACTGCATTTCAGACAGACTCAGGTCTAGACTTTAACTAGGCCACTCCAAAATCTTCATTTTGTTTTTTAAGCCATTCAGAAGTTGGGTTGCTGGTGTGTTTTGGATCATTATCCTGCTGCAGAACCCAAGTGCGCTTCAGCTTGAGGTCACAAACTGATGGCTGAACATTCTCCTTCAGGAGTTTCTATTAAAGAGCAGAATTCATGGTTCAATCAATCACAGCACGTTTTCCAGGTCCTGAAGGAGCTAAGCACCCCAAGATCAATACTACCACCACCATGTTTGACTGTTGGTATGATGTTCTTTTTTTGAAATGCTGTGCTACATTTACACCGGATGTAGTCCGATGGAATCATTGCTGTTCTCTTGGGGTAATCTTTGTAGGCCGGCCACTCCTGGGAAGATTCACCATTATTCCATGTTTTCTCCACGTGAGGATAATGGCTCTCCCTATGGTTCGCTGGAATCCTAAAGCTTTAAAAATGGCTTTTGTAACCCTTTCCAGGCAGATAGATGTAAATTACTTTATTTCTCGATTGTTCTGGAATTTCTTTGGATCATGTCATTTTGTTGCAGCTTTTTTAGATCTTTTGTCTGGACAGATTCTGTTGATTTCATGATTGAACAGGTCTGGAGGTAATCAGGCTTGTGTGTGATCAGTGAAAATTATTATTATTATTTTTTTTTCCTGCTCAGCTGCTAGGTCAAGCAGAAAGGAGAATCTGTATCCCTTTTATGACGGAACAGTTTTAATGTGTCACAGTGGACTTTTTAAGCTGCTACTGTGGTTCCTTTGTATTCGGACGGATATTTATTGAGTATTACAGTCATTCAGTCAAACAGACCAAAGTTTTGGAAGGGGAGTGACGGAAACAAAAAGGAGAGACAGTGAAAAGGTAACAAAATAATACAGGAAAAGAAGACAACAAAGAACAAGACACAAGCTGTAAACAAGATCAAGAAAGTAAATCATTACGTACCTAGTACAATGACACATTATAAACGAGTGTTGTATGGGGGACTGGACAGGACAGGGACAGAGGGGGAAGCATGCAGGACTGAGGTCGTAGGCCCGGCTGCACAACTGAAGTGTGGTAGGAGTGGCTATGTAAATTATTAACCAAGAATTGTGATTAGCCACAATTAATTCATGATTTAACAAGGGGGATAATTACTTTTCACACAAGGCCAGGTAACTTTGAATATTTTTATTTTCCTTAATAAATAAAATCACCATTTAAAAACAGCATTTTTAGTTCACTTGGGTTATATATGTCTGATATTCACATTTGTTTGATCATCTTAAACGTTAAAGTGGGGAAACTATGCAAAAATAAGAATTTGAGAAGCGGGCTAATACTTTCTCAAAGCACTATACATACAGAACTGTCATCATGTGTTTGGTTTTGTGGACATTGTTTTATTACAATTACCAAGAGGATATGAACATTAAGTTAATGCATTTTTTTTTCTACTCCATGTGCACAAATAAATGTGAAAATTTGTATTTTCTGATGTTTTATTTCTTAAAAATTGTAATGTGACGTACGACATGTTTACATGGCATCAAAAATAAATGTTTCAAAATTGACATGACATACGACATGTTAGTTTACATGGCATCAAAAATACTTAAAATGTGTCAGAATTTACTCTTATTTATTTCTACTTCTTACTGAATCGATATTCAAGCATTTAAATCAATATCAAATCGAATTGCAACCATAAGAATTGAAATCAAATAATTGGTGAGGTTCTTAAAGTGCCCCAAAGCGTAAATACTTGTTTTGTTTCTAAATACATTAAATATGTTTGAAGTACTGAAAACATGTGCAAAGACTGAGAACATTATAGTACTGAATTGTTGAGATATGGCTTAAAACTCTTTTTCACCTTCTAAATGTTCCTGAGATTTGTGGTCAGGGCTTTATCCTCGTGATGTCAGGAGGTTTGGCGTATACGTTTAGTCTCCCACTATATAAACACCAAGTGCCCTTATTCCATGCAGTGGCAAGCCGATGTAATTGGCCCTTCCTCATTCATAATGGAACCAGTATAGTGTGCAGTTAGCCATCAAAGTATGCCCACAACTTGAAAAATCTTGCCTGAAGTGCAATGTGTTTGGTGTTATTTGGGCTAACATGTCTCTGCCATCTGGTCCCATGCACTTTGTGTTATGAGGCAGCAGCGAACCGTATAGTATCCCACACCCCGCGGCCCAACGCCAGCCCGACAGCGGTTTGAATACACAACGAAGGTGCCGCGCAACAGCGAAGGGCTCTTAGCCACTCGCGTTGCAGGCAAGGAAGTGGGGGGGGGGTCATCCGGCTGTCGCCGCTGAAGGCTCCAACTCGCAATACGTGCACCACGGAATCCACCCCATTCTCCTCACGACACGGCGCATCTGACAAGTACCTCTATCGATTAACAGCCCGCTGAATTTCAATGGAAACAAAGGGGCAAAATGACTCTGCAGCCCGTGCAAGCGTGCGCTACGTGCATCGCTCCTCTACCCGCAGATAGATAAAAGCTGCGACAGAAGAAGTATTTGATTCAGAGCTGGAGGCGGCATTTTCAGAGCACCCAGCGACAAGCCTACAGCGTCTGGAAAATCAAAGAATGTCTCAATTCTTGACCATTTTGAAGCCTGATTTCACAGACTTTGCAATTTTTTCCCCCCCATTCATTCATTGTAAACACTACTCTCTTCTGTGATGTGTCAAATTTACAAGATGTTTTTTGGCCCTCATATTTATGACCTGGAAGTGTTTTTCATACAAATATTTACTGTAATTAAGACTTAATTAGTTAATCTCTCCCTCTCCCTCCCTCCCAATTTTTGCAATCTATTGAGTGACACTATATTGCCAAAAGTATTCGCTCACTTGCCTTTGACTCACATGTGATCTGAAGTGACATCCCCTTCTTAATCAATAGGGTTTAATATGACATCGGTCCACCTTTTTACAGCTATAACAGCTTTAACTCTTCTGAAAAGGCTTTCCACAAGGTTCAGGAGTGTGTGTCGGGAATTTTTTACCATTCTTCCAGAGGCGCATTTGTGAGGTCACACAGTGATGTTAGACGAGAAGGCCCGGCTCCCAGTCTGCACTCTAATTCATCCTAAAGGTTTTCTATTAAGTTGGTGTCAGGACTCAGTGCAGGCCAGTCAAGTTCAACCACACCAAATTCTTTCATCCATGTCTTTGTGGACCTTGCTTTCTGCATTGGTGCACAGTCATGTTGGAAGAGGAAGGGGCCATCCCAAAACTGTTCCTGGAAAGTTAGGAGCAATGAATTGTCCAAAAGGTCTTGGTATGCTGAATCCTTCACAGTTCCTTTCATTGGAACTAATGAGTCAACACTTTGGAAAATTCCATACTCCCAACTTTGTGAGAACAGTTCTTCCATTTCTAACGTGGCTGTGCACGAGTGCACAAAGCAAAGTCCATGAAGACATGGATGAGAGAGTTTGGTGTGGATGAACTTGACTGGCCTGCACAGAGTCCTGACCTCAACCCGATAGAACACCTTTGGGATGAATTTGAGTGGAGACAGTCAGGTCTTCTCCTCCAGCATCAGTGCATGACCTCACAAATGCGCTTCTGGAAGAATGGTCAAAAATAAATAAATAAATGTGAAAAATCACTTAAACAGACTCCTAAACCTTGTGGACAGCCTTTCCAGAAGAGCTGAATCTGTTATAGCTGCAAAGGGTGGACCAAGGTCAAATTGAACCCAATGGATTAGGAATGGGATGTTACGTAAACTCATATGTGAGTCAAGGCCGGTGAGCAAATACTTTTGGCCATATAGTGTACGTGAAAGAACTACACTTTGGTAGAACATCTAAAAATGAATAAAAGTCCTTAATCTGTAACAATAAGTACTCACCAGTATGCAGGCATCTGGATCGTCTTCCCATAAATTGCCGTACTAAAGGAGGGAATAACAGGGATGAGAGGAAGGAACCCGCTTGTATTGTCTTGGCATGTCAGGCCTGCCTGGAACCCAAACACCTAGAGAAACGGACAAACATATTAGCAGATTTGCTTTAGCTTGTTTGGACAGCACATCTACACTGGTGCCACCATTTTTCTCTCCATAAGGTTTTTTAAAACAATAATTATGTGGAACCATGGTTGACTGCCTCATAGCGCTGAGGACCGGGGTTCAAATCCCGGCCCCGCCTGTGTGGAGTTTGCATGTTCTCCCCGTGCCTGTGTGGGTTTTCTCCGGGCACTCCAGTTTCCTCCCACATCCCAAAAACATGTGTGGTAGGTTGATTGAAGACTCTAAATTACCCGTAGATGTGGATGTTAGTGCGAATGGTTGTTTGTTTATATGTGCCCTGCGATTGGCTGGCGACCAGTTCAGGGTGTACCCCGCTTCTCGCCTGAAGATAGCTGGGTAGGCTCCAGCACGCCCACGAGCCTAGTGAGGAGAAGCGGTACGGAAAATGGATGGATGGGATGGATGTTTATATGGCAGAAAGGCTTTGGCCATTGCATTGTACTTTTACTCATACAATGATAACAGTTTTACACACAAATTAAAAGTTATTATATTTTTGTGTTGATTATGAGTCCCAACTTTTCAGACAAACATTATACAGCACATACGTTTTTTTCCAAATTCAAAATCAACTCTGGCCGGTCATACCATTTTATGTGGCCTGCGAAATCTTAAAAAAAAAGCAGTATTACTTAAAAATATTTTTTCTGCCTTACAGTAAAACAGTGGCCATTATCTATGCATCCAATCTCTGTACCGCTTATCCTCACTACGGTCGTGGGTGTGCTGAGAGCATACCTCAGCTGACTTTGGGCGAAAAGCGGGGTACACTCTGAACTGGTCGCCAGCCAGTCGCAGGGCACGTATAGACAAAAAACAATTCACACTTACATTCACACATGTATGTACATAACCTACCATGCATATTTTTGGAATGTGAGAGGGAACCAGAGTACCTAAAGAAAACCCACGCAGGTATGAAAAGAACATGCAAACTCCACACACAAGGCCGTAGCCCGGTTTTGAACCCACAACCTCTGAACTGTCAAGAGGATGTGCTAACCACTGGTCGGTCCACTGTGCCGCCTGGTTCTAGCAGAACGCAACGAACATTTAGCTACTTTGAACATCCTGGGATGGATATCCTTTAAAACAGATTTCAAACTCATTCCCGACTTTGAGATGCAAGTTGAAATTGGCACACTGCTCAAGGAACGTGGTGTTTTCAATTTTAGTCATATTGTGTCAGATATCCTCCTAAGTCAATAGTATAACTGCTTTGACAGAAGGAACTCATCCTGAAGACAAGGCGCTACAGTATACTGTATATTAACATGCACATGTAACATGTAAACATTACTGATTCCAATGTCTTGACAATAAAGCGCGCAATCAACACCTTATGAGGTAGAGTGATCATGTCAATACTACAACAATATCAATCCAAAATTCCAACATCCTCCACAGTTTCTCTGACAGGTCTTATAACCTATGTCACAATAGGTCACACTGCCAAACACATTATGCTGTTGAGACCAACCAACCACAGTGGGAAAAAATCTGTATACTGTATAACTACACGACGTCATTGACTAAGTTCACATTCACAGATTAATCAGGTTAGTGACATAGTACTGTCCAGTTTTTCCAAACATCCCTCTCACTGTGGAGTCACAGTTTATATGAGTCGAGTAAAATCTGATGTTTAGCCAAACTATGTCTAAGTCCACAATGCTACGCGGCGAGTTTTTGGCTTGTTTAATGGTTAGGGTTCAACAAGGAAGAGCAGCTTGTTGCTACTTACTAACTGGCACAAGCCGAGTGCCATACTGCTGTTTTAATTTTTGCAAGAGCTCTGTCATGACTCTTATGGTTATGTTGGCACTCAAAAACAGAGGAGACTTTTTTTTTTTTTTTTTTTTAATCAAATCAAAACACAATCACCAAATGCTTTTGATTGTGTCAACTATGAAGGTTCTCTCATTATTGTGATGCCAAACAAAAGTCAAGAAAGGTATGATGAGTGAATTAAATATAGCTGATGGCTTGCTTTGATTGACTATTTGAAAACAATCGCTCCGCTGTACAGGCCATCATTTAAAATGCAGGCCTCAACAGCAATTTTTATGACAAAGTCTAAATTGTTGTTTGTTGGTATTCCAGCTCGGATGTTCGATCAACGGAAATGTATTTGTGAGAAGAATTTTTTCCCCCACTCAAACAGTCGAGTGTGTTAATCCAGTTTTTAAAAGTCGAACACGGTCAATGCTGTTTGTTTTTTAAAAGTCTAGTTTCGAGCGATTTAATGCAAGAGTTAATTTTTCTTTAGTGCATGCAAGTGTATTCAATAACGACCTAGCGCACTGCATCAGTTCTTTCCAATGTTGCAATAAGAAGATTTCGGTCTTGTGAGGAGGACATTTTAGAGAAGACATGCAAAACTAAAACAAAGAGTGATAGTCAACTAACACAATATAGTAGAGTCGATTCACCTTGTTTTTTTGTTGTTTGTTTTTAACATCGACTCCAATTTTGGAAATACTGAAGCATTTCTTCAGAAAATGCTTGCTTTTCGACTATTCGCTTAAGCCTCCCTTCCAGGCTTATTTTAGTTATTTTCAACAACCATGGGGGTGGGATAATGGTTTACCACCACCATCAAGACAGACACCTAAACGCTGACAACCAGACTCCATAAAACAAAGATTAAGATAAGTCTTAGTTTATATCCATTTCAAGTCATTTCCTGAAATGGGTGAGTTGTGGCCAGAGTGACCTCCACTAAATCACAATCCCACTCTCAAAATACAGAAGTGGTATTTGACTGCAGATCGGCAGATGTTCATTGGCTAGTTGGTTGGACTGATCCTCATCCACTGACCAGTTTATTGTTAACCCTTCAGTGACCCTGTGATAAGACTAACAGCATGACATCCAGCAAACATCCTGCCTTAAAAAAATACTTCCAGGCAATTTCAGGCCAGAGTATAGCATCCAAGATTAACACAGATAGACAGTATGTGCCAGCTTTCCAAATGTTTTGATTATTCCCATTTGCCAAAGCTATTTATAGATATAACAGGATATACAAATATTTATGTCGAAAACCAAGATCAAATCAGTTACAAATGTTGGATGAATTAAAGAAAGGTTTCCTTTTGGAATGGTTTGTTGAACAGTTTCATTGAGTCATACTGTTCTCATTGAAAAGACTACACATAGATCATCAGATTAATGGTAATAAAATGGTAGTCTGCACATTTCTTAAACTGTACCCCCATTAATCAGCATAAGTACATTTAACGAGTCACAATTAATTTGCCTCTGTGTATCTACTGTATGTGTTGTACTGTAACCGCGAAAGACTTAGCTTTCACTCGCTGGCCACTGCTTTAATGTTAACAGGAAGTAATATGTCCCATTGCCCAGGGCGTGTCAATTAAATTTCTGCATGTGCATACAACTGCAAGAGCAAGCCAAGTGAAAAAACACATCCTAAATAGCCTGACCAATGGATTCAACAGATTGTGTTTGTAAATGTATGATGTACATTTGAGTTTATAGAAATAGATTATAGAAATTTTAGCAATTAGTGAAATAAAGATTATGACTGGCAAAATGCAGAACCTTGCCAAGGAGGTGTACAGAATAGAAATGAGTAATCACTAAGTGACATCTGGACGGTAATACAAAATATCAATCAACACAAACATGTCATTGAACATATACTGTATGCTGAACTAACTAATTAAAGGCTAAAACCGACACAACAACAGGCGAAGACCAGAGTGCCAGCAGCAATAGCGGTCTTTAGCATCCCATTGAATGCTGTGAAGGACCAGAGCAGGACTGGTAATCCTCAGGAAGCTCACAGTGCTAAGATTTTTATGACCAGGTGGAAAAAGGTCATCAAGGTCACTAAAGGGTCATTTGCACCATAACAGGCTGGAATTACAAGTGTGGCTATTTAGTTCATTGACTATAGAGACTGGACAAGGGTCTATAAAAAAATAAATAAATGAAAAAAATGTGGTGTAAATACGTGGGTATTTAAGTTTTTTTAATTATTATTATTATTTTTTTTTTAATCAGATCTGGAGAACCTTTTAAAGAAGTTTTTAGTAGTTAGCAAGGTCAAAATGATTCAACTGTAGTGCATTTAACTAATTGTAATAATAATAAAGACAGCTGTCTTTTACGACTGTGAATTGGTGAAATGTATCAGAGCTAATGCTTCAATTCAAAATTGTCCCATCTACCTTCAGGTAAAAATGTGCATAGCAGTGATGTAGGAGGTTGTCAGGAGGCTGGTTGAGAGCACTAACAGTGCTGACCAATTCCAGAGCATACATCGGCACAGAATGCTCAACATTCACTCTCTCCACTTGGAACTGTACAGATGGTAGGGGGCGCGCTGGCTGAAATGCTGATATGTTGACCAGTCCTGGAGTAGCCTATGAGATTAAATATGTGGGAAAGGACAACATAAAAGTGAGTATGCTATCCACATTGCAAACACTGGTTATTCAATGTTTTCTTCAGTTGTATTTGTGTTAACCTGGTTGTAGTTTTGAATAATAAAGGAGATGTGCTATTCTTCTACATAAAGTATGTCTTTTTAGCAGGTTTCTTTTTTTTTTTTTTTCCCCCACAGATTGCATGGGTGCAGTGAGTTCACGGCTTCAACCAGTCATTGCCAGCAAAAGGTTTTCAGGTTTTTTTTATTTTAATTTCTTAATTTCTTACTTTTGAGCCCCTGAAATGAATGGGTTGGGGTTTTCAAAAATGCTTTAGTTCCTGAAGTTTTTCCTGCAATGTTTTTGTTCAACCCATTGAATTAAAGCTCAAAGTCTGTACTTCAAACTGCATCTGAATTGTGCCATTTAAAATTCATTGTGGTACTGTACAGAACCAACATTCAAACAAAACTTCATCCCTATCCAAATATTTATGGACCTAAATGTATAAAATGTAACATGAACAACAAAGGTCGTGTATATTTTTTCACTCACCTTGCATCCGATGATGACGGGCATTAGCATATGAAGAAGATTGAATTCAGCCATAGAAACTGTGACTGAGACTTGGAGGAGTGTGAGACAAGTGAGTCTGGTGGGGATACATTCCTCTAATCTTGATATCTCTTCTGGAGTGACTGGACAACAACTCTCCTCAACCATTTCTGCAGACATGATGAAGTCATTAAGTAATACCAGTAATAATAAAAAAAAAAAAAACTTGTCTGCTGATATACTGCTCGTGTACAGAAAAGAATATGGTCAAATGTGTAGTCGTGGAAAATTGTTCAATTTTCATTTATACATTCATATACAGTATCTCATAAATGAGAGTACCTCCCCTCACATATTTGGAAAAAAATTATTATCATTTTTCATAGGACAACATTGAAGAAATGACACTTTGCCACAAAGTAGTCAACCTGTATAAAAGTGCAAATTTACTGTGCCGTCAAAATAACTCAGCTCTTAATGTTGAAACCAATGGCAACACAAGTCAGTACACCCCTAAGTGAAATTGTCCAAATTAGGCATGTTGCCTGCCAAGAGATGTAGTCCAGCATCTCCTGGGTCGTCCCCAGGGGCCTCCTCCCCTTGGGACATGACCTGAACACCTCATCAGGGAGGCGTGCAAGGGGCATCCTAACCAGTTGCCCGACCCACCTCATCTGGTTTCTCTTGATGCGGCGGAGCAGCGCCTCGACTCTGACCCCTCCAGGATGACCGAGCTTCTCACTCTATCTCCAAGGTAGAACCCAGACACCGTGTGGAGGAAACTAATTTTGGCCGCATGTATCCGCAATCTTGTTCGTACGGTCATGAGCTGTGGGATGTCGGTGAGGGTAGGACCGTACATCCACCGGTAAATTGAGAGCTTCACCTTTGCTTGCACCTCTGCTTAGCTCCTTCACCACAACAGACCGATAGAGTCCGTATCACAGAAGACCGATTCGCCTATCAATCTCCCGCTACATTCTTCCCTCACTTGTGAACAACACCCCAAGAAACTTTATCTCCTCCACTTTGGGCAGGATCTCATTACAGACCTAAAGAGGGCAATCCACCCTTTTCTAACTGCAGGGTTTCCCACATATACATTTATTTGTGACGGCACCCCCTACCCCCAAGCGTAGATTTTATTGTAAAACTAAACACGTAACAAAAAGAATTACACACATGAAACATTTTAATGCAAGACACACGAAATTGCCAGCTTAATGCTAACAGTCAATGGGAAAACCCAATTGAAGGGCTAGCTAGAATTAGCGTTAAATCACAGGGGGATTTCACTTCAAATAACGAATATTTATACACAAACTCCATAGTAACACATACAGACAGATAATACAACAATACTCACAGGCAAAAATTCTTCCTAATCTGTGAAAAAAAAGAGTTAAACTAGACAACGCAATTTCTGGAGAAATTGCATGTGAAAGCTGAAATGCTGAATGACATCATATGGAAACGTGGAATGATATGATGTTGAATGATATGAAATGACGTAGAATGAGCCACCAGGGACTCTCCTTCGAGCCCCACCTACAGAGGGGGGCCCCGGTGACCCACGTCCAGGCAAGGGAAACTTTATGTTTATGTTTATCATCATGATGGGTCTTATGAGCTGTACTTTGTCTGGTCCCTCATTATGGGTGACCCTACCAGGGGCGTAAATCTCCAGACAACTTAGCTCCTAGGATCATGGGGACACACAAACTCCTCCATCACGATAAGGTGATGGTTCAGAGAGGGGAACAGGATCTGAAAAAAAAAATTGTTACGCTACATAACGATGGCCTAGGCTATAGAAAGATTGTCAACACACCGAACCTGACCTTCAGCACAGTAGCCAAAACCATACAGGACAGTTTACACTCAGAACAGGCCTCGCCATGGTCAACCAAAGAATTTGAGTGCACATGCTCAGCGTGATATCCAGAGGTTTACTTTGGAAAATGGACAATATGAGTGCTGCCAGCTTTGGTGAATGGGTTGAAGCGGTGGGGGGCTCAGCTTTTTCTGAAGATAATATGCAAAAAAAGCCCGCAAACAGTTTGCTGAAGACAAGCACGACAAACAAGGCATGGATTACTATGACCATGTCGTGTGGTCTGATGAGAAAATGGTAAACGTATTTGCAGAGGTGGGTAGTAATGCATTACATTTACTCAGGTAACATTTTCTGTAAACTGTTCTTGTCAGAGTACTTGAAACACACCGTACTTTTTACTTTTACTTATTTATGTGAAGAAGGATCGATACTTTTACTCCGTTACAATGACCGACATGCCGCTCGCTACTTTTATTTATCCATTCTTGCGTGTGTGCGTCTATTTTTAGACTCCATCTACAACTTCCGCACAAGGTGCCCGTTGCCCTGTCCAACATGATCACTAATGTAATTTGACTCCAATTCACCAATCAGACAACACAAGGCAGTCGCATGACCGCACACGTAGCCTTTGCGACCCAATCAAAATGACAAATGTGTGTGTGTGTGTGTGTGTGTGTGTGTGTGTGGAGGGGGGGCAGCCGCGCGAGTGTGTTTACTTTACTGACTCCCAACAACCGCAGCTTTGTCAAGCAGCTCTAAAATTGTGACTGCCCAAACTATTTCACCCCACTTCTAACTTTAGAAAACACCTTGTGGTAAATTGCAGATGTTTCTTTTGTTGTTTTGGGAGTGGATATGGCAACATTAGCCCTATCCTATGGTGTCTCACATGCATACCCACACACAATCACTAAGTCCTGTCAGCAAACAGCTTCTTCATGAAGTCATTTAAGTGAATAAAGCAAATAATGTTTCTGTAGGGCCCCAATGCATGTGGTGTTGGTTTTTGGGGAGTTGAAAATTTAAATGGTGGCAGGTGTGTGTCGACTCCCATGTATTATTTTTTTTAATTTGCTTTATTTGCTCTGATTTAAAAAAAAAAAAAAAAAAAAAAGTTACAAGTAACTCTTTACTTGAGTAGTTTTTTTCATTGCATACTTTCTTACTCTCACTTAAGTAAATATTTGGATGACTAATTTTTACTTTTACTTCATATATTTCTAAAGTAACAGTACTTTTACTTGAGTACAATATTTGCCTACTCAGCCGACCTCTACTTATTTGGTTGAAATGATGTCAAGCATATGTGGAGATGGTAAGGAACATTTTCTGCTGCTTTGACAGTCGTAATGAGCACAGTGGCCTCAATCATCCGTAAATTGATGACAACCAGCATTCTTGCTAGAGCTGGCCGCCCATCTAAACTGAGTGATCGGGGAAGAAAGAAGGGCCTTAGTCAGGGAGGTGACCAAGAACCCAATGTTTACTCTGTCAGAGCTTCAGCATTCCTCTGTGGAAAGAGGAGAAAACATCCCGAAAGACAATGATCTCTGAAGCAATTAACCAATCTGGCCTATGTGGTAGTGTGGCCAAACAGAAGCCCAAAGATGCAACTACTAAGCATTCAGCAAAGGCTGTAAATACTTGCATACATGTGATATACAACCCCAATTCCAATGAATTTGGGATGTTGTGTTAAACATAAATAAAAATAGAATACAATGATTTGCAAATCATGTTCAACCTATATTTAATTGCATAGACTACAAAGACAATATATTTAATGTTCAAACTGATAAACTTCATTGTTTTTAGCAAATAATCATGAACTTGGAATTTTATGGCTGCAACACGTTCCAAAAACGATGGGACAGGGTTATGTTTACCACTGTGTTACGTCACCTTTTCTTTTAACAACATTCAATAAACGTTTGGGAACTGAGGACACTAATTGTTGAAGCTTTGTAGGTGGAATTCTTTCCCATTCTTGCTTGATGTTCAACAGTCCGGGGTCTCCGTTGTCGTATTTTACGCTTCATAATGCTCCACAAATTTTCAATGGGAGATAGGTCTGGACTGCAGGCAGGCCAGTCAAGTACCCGAAATCTTTTACTATGAAGCCACGCTGTTGTAACGTGCAGAATAAGCAGGGGCGTCCATGAAAAAGACGTTGCTTGGATGGCACCATATGTTTCTCCAAAACCTGTATGTACCTTTCAGCATTAATGGTGCCTTCACAGATGTGTAAGTTACCCATGCCATTGGCACTAACACAGCCCCATACTATCACAGATGCTGGCTTTTGAACTTTGCTTCCATAACAGTCCGGATGGTTCTTTTCCTCTTTGGCCCGGAGGACACGACGTCCACAATTTCCAAAATCAATTTGAAATGTGGACTCGTCGGACCACAGAACACTTTTCCACTTTTCATCAGTCCATCTTAGATGAGCTCGGGCACAGAGAAGCCGGCAGCGTTTCTGGGTGTTGTTGATAAATGGCTTTTGCTTTGCATAGTAGAGTTTCAAGTTGCATTTACGGATGTAGTGCTGAACTGTATTCACTGACATTGGTTTTCTAAAGTGTCCCCGAGCCCATGTGCTGATATCCTTTACACATTGATGTCGGTTTTTGATGCAGTGCCGCCTGAGGGATCGAAGGTCATGGGCATTCAATGTTGGTTTTCGGCCTTTAACATTAAATATCTTGTCTGTGTAGTGTATTCAATTAAATATAGGTTGAACATGATTTGCAAATCATTTTATTTTGTTTTTATTTGTTTAACACAACATCCCAACTTCATTGTAATTGGGGTTGTATATGTATATATAGAGAGAGAGCGAGAAAGCGAGACAGATAGATAGAGAGAGAGAGAGAGAGAGAGATTTTTTAAAACCTTTAATGTCATTATAGGGTGTTTGTTGTATGTAAAAATGTTAGGGGGGAAAAATATTCCATTTTGAAATAATGTAACAATTTCATGGAAAAACTGAATCGCTGTACATACTTTGCGTGTCTACAGTGACATAACATTTGCTCAAGCCCAACTGTTAACAAAAGAAAAAGAAACAAAGAACAGCATATCCGTGTTTGCATTTGTTGTGTTCATCTGTTATTTAGTTAGTAGGTGTTCCATGGAGAATGGTGTAGAATGATATGAATTGACATGAAGTATCTTGGAAACTGTATACTCAATATTAATTAGTAAGACTGAGGATTTTTTTTTTGATTCAGCTGTTAGCTAAGGAAATGAGAGAATGCCCTTAAATCACTGAGATACTAACAATATATGGCATTAGTCATAAGATTCAGTAACGACCCAATTCTGTATTATCTATCACAGATGCTAAAATAAAAGTAAAACCAAAGGATGTTATCATTTCACCATAATGAGAATTATTGCTTTAGATATTACACACACATTCCATATTCTTTCACAACATGCCAGGGATGAACTCGACAGCGTTGCAGGGCTGATTACTACGGAGGTGTTTGGCTCATCCTCCCTTATATGTTCCAAAAGGTCACTACTTTCATGTACAACTACATGGTGAAAGATGGGTTGCGCAAGGAAATAACAATGTGATGAAGATATTGTAAAGTTCAAACTTGTGTAGTTTCTGACCACTGACAGAATGGAGCAGAAATAGTATTGCATTAGTTCAATGCAGGGAGTGGAATGACTTCTTTGATATGAGCTGCCTAGGGTGTTATGTAACTCCAGAAAACCAATAATGAAAGTGTGGATAGTGATGTCTTACCTTGCTGTGGTTTGCAGTAAGGCTCATATTCGTGATCCATGGCACAGGTCACCATTTTCAGTATACGATGGACTGCACTACTGTGCAACTTGATGTCTAACGGTCCAACCACAAGTGTCTTGATGGATGCTTCTTGGCTAGTTGGGACGACCTCTTCCACATTCAACACAGAGAAGTCCTGAGAATCTACCAAGAGAAACAAGTAGACTTTAGACCGATCTGATAGGCCTGATCGGTATCGGCCTGATCGGTATCGGCCGATATTTAGCATTCTATGCTGATCGGCTTTAATGTCATAATTCGCCGCTCCGCAAAAGCCATTTACTCCGCGTCGCCATCATGTACAGTATATTTGTATCCAAAAACTAGTTTATGTTTAGCCTTGTTGCGTGTCTTTTGACATAGTAATGTAAATATCTGACCACCCAAGAAGTTATTTAAAAAGAAAAAAAAAACATGTCGGCGGTGTGGGACAGAAAACACGTCTGAGATAGACAACGTAATACGTGGATCAGACTACAAGAAAAATTTGCTCTTTCACAATTGCATCCCATTTTTTACGATCATTGGGCTTTATCTTGTCAACTCACATGCGACCGGATACACTCGTTACCATGGCAAGGACAAGAGTGGATTTCGCAGGCTGTATTATAAGAACAAAATGGGGAAAAACGTGTGTTGGTGGTCACCGGTGCTCGGGAGAGGACGTTCGTCTAAGGCTTGCTGGAGGTATGTTCATGTACTTTTAATACAATACGGCTCGCAAGCAGGCAACAAAACGTTATGTAGCCTAGCAAGCTAATGCTCGCACTAACGGTTGTACCGGCGTTCTGTTAAATCCTGCTCTCAAGTTTTGGTGTGGGTGAAGTAATTTAATTCCAATAAAGTAATTTAATTACAGTAAGTTAGCACCCATTATTTCTGTCATGTTGTAATGTTGGTTTGACCAGACTGATTAGAATACATGACCTGTCTAGAGCAGTGATTTCAAATGAGCCGAGGAACATATTTTACAAGTTTCTTCTCTGTCACTATGCCTCACTGGCATAAATAGATGAACAAAGATACATTATTTCTTGTAAATATAATTTTTGGAGCAATTAAGTAAACAAGTATATACAGTAAATGAACAGGTCATTTGAAGAGACACATTGCTACATCTTGAGATAGGATCGGTGATCAGTTTTTTAAACTCGCTGATCGGTGATCGGCCCCAAAACTCCTGATCGCGTAAACCCTAATAACAAGCATTATATACCCTAAATAATCTAAGGTTTAGATACACTAAATTTCCACATTTGGCAAAGCCTATGCTACCAACTTGCAGAAAGCAGTTTAAGAAGGTCACTGTATGACTGCGGCACAGTGTAAAAAAAGACATCCATCAAGATCTGAGCTCAAACACGTGGGACAAACTAGTAATTTTTTGATTTTAGATTTAAAACACAGGTGTCAAACTCAAGGCCCACGTGCCAGATCTGCCCCTCCACATCATTTTATCCAGCCCACAAAAGCATGGGAGTTTTTTCAGTTCTTTTTTTTTTAAGTTTACCTCAACTTTATTTCTAGAACACTTGGGGTTTTTTTTCAAATTAAAAACATTTTTTTAATAAAAAAAGAAAAAGCAGTAAATAAAGATCGAACATAAAACACAGTGAATAATAATAATGGACAGGGTTAGAAAAGAATGGAATGAATGAAATATTATTTTCTATTTCTATTATTTTCTATCATCTATCTCTTATCTCTTAACATACCTGGGCAGCACATCCACTGTGTCTTATACCCAACTGTTACAGTCCTTATGTTGGTCGCCTGCTGTTTCGCCAAGGAAACTAGTCGTAAAAATGATCGTCGTCGAATGCATGGGGCACTTATATGATATGATTGGCCGATTATTAGGGTAATGACAAAGAACGTATTAGGTAAGGGACCGGAAGTATAACTGCCTCCCGCTCTGGGTAACGCCTAGTCCGTAAACAAACACAGTGCAACTCAGCATTTGGTTAGCAGCTGTTATGGCTAGCGGTATGGTTTTGGCTGAACTTGGTCAATCATTTGAAATGACAACACTCGAATATGAAGTGCAGTGTGAAAAATAAAGAAGTAGAGCTGTGCAAATGCAACTTACAGCAGCATTTAAATACCTTTTCCTGGGCAATGCAGCTGGAGTCAACGCAAAAAAATAAGTGAATGCCCTTTATTACTGTTTTTCATAGCATGATTCAGACTGTTCAAATTGTTACTGTTGGACTTGTCTGCAGCATTCATTTCCTGAAAAAAATGAAAATTATTGATATTGCACTTTCCTAAAAAGGAAAGGATGTTTAATTTTAAGTGTCATTAAATCTGTCTCTATTCACACAAAATACAAAGGAATTATTTTATATTTTGTTCCTTTGCTGTCCCGAATGTTAACTGAACCGTAATCTCAACACAAAGGTACATACCAAACTGTGACTTTTGGCATACAGCCAAGCACTCGAACTATTTGATTGCAAATTAATTCCGCCTTCATTTAGCTACTTAAAGCGATCGAATAGCGGAGTGGGTTTTCTGCACAGCCAACATTATTTAATTTGCAAGACAAGGTTCCTCTATTTCCAATATTCATAAATGCAACAAAAAATATTGATTTCTTAATCAAGTAAAAAAAAATAAAAAATACCCTCTACTTGGGCAACATTTTGGGAATAATTAGCCAATTAAAACTGTGCTAAGTGGCTTTATGCAAGAATTTGATACAGCCCAAAGCAATCAGCTCACACAGCATTAAACTCTCGAATGATGAGTATACCAAATGTCCGCTATCCTCACACAGCTGTCCCTTCGGTCTCAGCAGGCCTCTGTTCCAGAGGTTCACTTAAAAGACTATGCTCCCCAGCAATAAAAGTGGAGAAATTAAAAATAAAAGAAGGGGGTGGATGAATGGACGACACAGGGAGTGGAAGGACAGAAGGTCACAACTTGCTTTAAGTTCCACCAACACACAGAAAATTCTTTTAGTTTTGAAGACAAAGTAGGAACTACTTTCTAAGCTACAATGGTTCTATGATGGATAAGATATTTTACAGATTAAAAAGGGTAACTGGCAATGCCACTTCCTCTTCTTTTCTTCAGTTAGATTTCACTGGGAAGGATTAGGCTTAATATTAACCATATGGCTACAGTTGAATAGTCAGTGTGACATGATGCGAGGCAGACTACAGTAAGGATTTAAACAATTTAAAGAGTGTCTCTGTTTCTAAAGATTAAAAAGAAAGTTCCCTTGAATTTGAAGTCAGTAGTAAGTGTGACCTGGGTGGGTTAGTGTTTCAGTTGACTCGGAGTTTATGTTAGTCCTGTGGCAATAGAGACTAATTTGTATGGAAGACATTGGATCTCATTCGTGTGCAGGAAGGAAGAAAACACTGACAGAAGAGAAGCATTCTATTTGACCACGGTCGTCCCACAGGAGTACGGACACTATTCCTACTGTAAAATACAGTGAAAAAAGATCATATCAATGTTCCTTTTCCAATTTTGGATTATCATCTAACAATATATTTGCTCAAACAGAAATGAACTAGGACTGCTTTTGCTATATATTTGCTATGATAGCGTCATACAACATTGCTTTCGGACCAAACTGATCAGATTTGATAAAGATGGGTTCGTAATCAATTGTAGGCAATGCATTAATTCAGTAAATTTACTACAGCTTTTAATTGTCATTTCCGCAGAGATAAAAATGCTATGCGCTCTTACGACTTGTAACGCAACTTCACTAAACTAAATTCTTACCAAAAAAAAAAAAAAAAAAAAAAGACAATCCATTTCTCCAGACGGCGGATCATTTATTGTCCAGGTATTGAATCACGCGCAATAAGCCTCTGCAAACTGCAAGATAAACGACAGGCAATTTAGCAAGAATTCAACTCCAAATACAGTAGATTCCACTTCAACATTTGTCTGTCAGACTGGATTGGCCCATGAATCAAGTGAAAACCACATGGTCTCTCTGGAGTTCTGAGCAAATATAAATCTTTGTCATTCAGACTTCATCATGTCAGAGAATCCCTCTTATGAGTTTAAGTTTACATCATATATAGCCAACAAATTCAAAGATTTGGCAATCCCACAGTATCAGACAAACATTTGTAGCTGCAATGAATTATTTCAGTTAGACAGAATTGTATCGCTCAATGGAAACTTCTGTTCTTTCAAACTTAATCATTGAGTGCTTTAGTTCAAGAATGAGGAAGACCCCCCGACTCTCAGCACTTGCCAAAAAGAGTGACACCTAATTAGGCAAGACGGTTCAATTCACTTTCTCAAGGGCTTTACAGGTAGGGAGAAAGGGGAGGAACAGTGTTTCAACAAGCAGCGGGGAGAATGAAACTCAAATGTGTCAGCAGACTAAACACTTTTGTGACAGTTGCCCTCCAGGTAAGTTGGGGGTGAGAGAGAGGACAGGAAGGGTCAAGGACCAGGTGGCTGCGACTCAAACAAGACAATCTCTTTATTCAGGTCTCCAGGGGGCTTGTTTGATGGAGAAAAAGGAGAGAGAGAAAAAGAAAGATGAAGAAGCAGAATGCAATAGAAAGCGCAAGACTGATAGGAAGAAAGGCAGGGCAAGCCGGAGCAAAAGAGAACATGACAAGGATAAAGAAAAAGAGAGAAGAGGTGGCAAGGTTAGCAAACAAGCTCTATGAGGAGGAATGACTTAAGACAATACCTTTGCTGCTGCTGTTCTCCATTGTGTAGAGGTAATCCAAGTAGAAAGCACCAAAGCGCTGCATGCCTGCTATCTCTGTGTAGGTCTCCTGTCAAACAAAAGAAGAGTTAGATAAACATGGCAGTGAGGGAGCAAACAAGCTGATAGCCTTCAAGAGTGGCAATGACTGGGGTCATCTTGGATATGACAACGAGGGGTTAAAAATCTATGATTAAAATAAAAAAACTCATTAATGGGTTGATCTTTACATTTTTGGAGCCTTTCACTAACAAGTACACAATGAACCAGAAAATCTGATGGATTTTGGCACTTTCCTTCAATTGGAAATTAAAAGGTTAAAGAGCTCAGCCCTCATTTCAAACTGTTGGGTATGCGCAAATCGGGGTCTGAAAGTTGCGTACACCACTTTTTATGGCAATTATGTGAGTTATTAAAAACAATTTGGCAGGAGAATGTTTATACCTCGATGCAAATTCTGGAGCTGTCATATGCACATTTTGGAGACACTGATGACCAGTCACTTTCTTTTTCATCCCTTTGTGGTTTTAATGTAACGTGTTTGCATCATGAATAATGAATTGTTGGCGGCATGTCTCGCAGCTTACCGTTTTCTGGTAGGTGTCTGACTTTTTAAAACCAAACCATGGAATTACAGGTTCCTTCTTTTCAGGACCAACTCTCTGGCTCTTTTTCTACTTTGTTCTCTGCTGAGCTCACAACGTCTGGCATGTTGTTTACATCCATCCTCCTCTAGCAGTGCCGTAGTACTTGCGGGTAATGTAAAAATGCTACCACAAAGTAGTAGCATCACTGCAGTTACAGCAACCGACATTCATTGTTCATGCAAAGGGTAGCATCCAAGGTGTAAGCAGCATGTGACTAAAACGGACCAATCACGCGAGATGATCTCCGCGCCGTTCGGCGCGCAGCAACTATTTTTGCTGTGAGCGCGTCAAGCAACACAGAGGGGCCGCGCGGGCCAATTCGTTGGTCATGGATGCAATGCGGGCGTTGTCGGCCGCGTGACCGCGGGAGTATAAAGACGCCTTAACAGTTGAATTGAGCGTACATCGAATAGTCATACATGGAAAGTGAGGCACAAGGATGACGTAATTGAAAGCCTGTTGTTATGTTCCCACCTCGGACACTACATTAGTGTAGCAACAGAGCTAACCCGATACACCTCGCATGAAAAAAAAAAAGATGTAAACGAAAGAGAGTTATAACATACGGTAGACATTTTTACATAGCACTACAATATATATGGTAATATTGCACAGCAACGGTGCTCAATACAAGGAGCAACCTTGGAATTTATACACACTAGGGGTGAAACAGTTTTTTAATACTGTACAAACAGTTCGGTTCGATTGTTTCGCTTCGGTCCGCATGTGTACCATTCGGCACGCAAACTCTTTTTTGGTTTTTTTTTTCACCCATTTACTATTGAGGCAAATTGGAATGTAGCGCAAATGCTGGTAAACATGGCGGCGCACATGGTTGCGGCATTGCGTTGACTCCCACTCGAGTAGGCGACTAGGGAGGACACACCATTTGCCTCATGCTCTTCCAGCGATACAGCAGCCAATCATTTTGCAGCGGGGCGCGTACTGACGCGTACTCAAGTGGGATTTATAATCACGCTGCAGTGACATACGGCTCTCCTCTTCGGTGCACTATATGTACTATTTCCTTGCTTGTTTATGCGCTATCAATTCTGTGATCATTTGCTACAACCGCCAAGACCTTAATGAGACTGGCGACCGGCACTAGATACTTGTTTCGTGTGCCTTTCAATACTCTCATAACATCCCAGATGAACACAAGATCAGCGTACCCACTCTGTATCTCTCCAACATAACAGCTCTGTTGCATAAAATGGACTTCTTCTCGCGTTGGAGTATTTACAACTCCCTGGAAATCGCTACGTTCGTACAAACATGTCAGTTAATGTGCATCATATAAGATGTGAAAAAACTTGAGTTTTTATTAAGGAGCGTAATAATAAGATCAGTGTTTTCCAACCTGGCGGCACAGTGAAGATTGGTTAGATTGGTTGGTCTGCCTCACAGTTCTGAGGACCCGGATTCAAATCCGGCCTCGCCTGTGTGGTGTTTGCATGTGGAGTCTGCATGTTCACCCCGTGCCTGCGTGGGTTTTCTCCAGGTACTCTGGTTTCCTCCCACATCCCAAAAACATGCATGGTAGGTTGACCGAAGACTCTAAATTGCCCATATGTGTTAATGTCAGTGCGAAAGGTTGTTTGTTTATATGTGCCCTGCGATTGGCTGGCGACCAGTTCAGGGTGTACCCTGCCTCACGCCCAGAGTCAGCTGGGATAGGCTCCAGCACGCCCACGACCCTCGTGAGGATAAGTGGTACGGAAAATGAATGAATGAATGAATGTTTTCCAACATTGGTTGAGGCAAGGTGCCTACTATATTTTATATTCGAAAAATCTCACGGTCATGAAAAGTATGAATACTGAAATAATGATCTTGTCTAAATTTAGATATGTAGATACTCAGTGTGAAATTTGGGCTTGAACACGTAACTGATATATTTGCAAGGAGCCATGTGATTTATTCTGTTTTATGAATGGCAACATGTAGATACAGAGGTTTATTGCACCTTTTGACATCCAATGGAAGAGCATTTAATTGTTCTGCCTGTCACTAAATACCACTGGCAGGGATAGACAAATATATATTTTTGATTAGCAAAAATAATTTAAATAATAATAATACAAAATATACAAGACATTGATTTTCTTAAGAGTCAACATATACCAAACAGAACCAAAAACCGTCACCACAAAACCAAGATATGAACCAAACCATGGATTTTGTGAACCGTTCCACATAAAAAAATTAATGTAAAAGCTCTAAGTACATTTCTTATACTCATTCAATTAACAAAATGTGTGTATGAAACAAGAGACATACATAGAACTCATACACAAAGTACGTGCGCACACATACTTAACCCCAAACTAAATCTCAAGCTCTCCAAACAGAGATTTCAATGCAGTCTTATCAGAAAAGCAGGTTAATGAGTAATATTTATAAGGGGTACTCGAATAGCCCTGCCATGCTTTTGGATCAAAGCTGATTTCAAAACCGCTAATGAATTAACACAAAAACCTTTGACTTCTTGACTTTTGAGCCTGAATAGATGGATGAATGGATATACAAACAAATGCTTCACTGATGGTCATGAGCACTTGTGAGCAAAGTCAATACTCAAGTTGTGACAGTGGATGAAGTGAGCCTAGAGTTGTCAGACAGTCTTTGGTGTGGTAGTTACTAGTTCAATAAGAGGAAAATTCCTGCACTGGGGCAAGCAGCTGGGTGGCTAAAATTAGAAGTGCGGATTTTAAAGTTTAATAAAACATTTAAGTATTGTCTTATTGATTTGTTGAGATGAGAGGCTGCACAAATACACTTTTTAAAAAACTATAAATACATATGTAGGCCTACTTAGTACCACTGAATATAGTAACAGCTGTCATTGCTTCATTAAAAAAACTATTTAATTACAGTGTATTACTAGTCCAGGCAAAACACTATTATGGCTAGGTGCTAAAAAAAAAAGTGCGCATTTTCAAATGTGTGATTCCTTTGATAATTTTAGGATCATTTTGGGATCGTTTTCGCATAATTTGTTTTTTTTTCTCCACGCTTAAGATTTTTGTGATAAAGAGGTGACGAGTTTTGTGATAAAATGCGATTTTCTAGACAAAACATCCGATTACAAAATGGTCACACGATGTGGCCATGAAAGGGAGTGTAGAGCAATCTGAGGCATCAACTTCACACACAACATATTTTGACTCCAAACATGAGCGAGAGAGCAGCATGTCAGCGACCAATGGTACTGGAAGCAGGCTGTGTCCTTAGTATGCATTCAAACAGCGGTTGCGTCCTTGCGCATTAAGATAATTAGATAAATGGCAACCTCAAGACCAGCGTCTCGACAGCGACATTTGCTTTCAACACAAAGCAGCATCAGCAGTGAGTCTTGAGAATTGATGAACACCGTGTAAAAGGTGTACTTTCGGAAGACTGCTTTGCTGATGAGCAAGTTTGAAGTGTAATGAATGGGCCAAATACTTTGAGCAAAAATAAGTAGGAATTAAATGCAATGCTGTCAAGGTAAGAAAGATGTTACTACAAGTATAAAGACCTTGTGAGTTACAGAATCCAAGATGAACTCAGCCCTGACGCCATTGTTCTCTGGACTGCGGTAGTCAAACAGAGAGTTGGTAAGGTAGGTCATTCCTTTGCTGCTTAGGCTGTCACCACAGCTGAAGAACACTGCATCCTGAAGGACCACAAAGACAAAATGATCAAACAAGTAAAGGGTGTCAATGAAGAACATACAAGTTAGAAAAAACATTTTCTGGAAGTATGGAGTATATCTGGGCCAATACCTTTTTGGGGAATAAATGGCATACTAAACAAGGCATACATTGCAGTGAAAAAAAAGAGTGCATATTATCTTACCTTCATTCTTTTACCAACAAGGTTTATAGTGGGGCAAAAAAGTATTAAGTCAGCCACCAATTGTGCAAGTTCTCCCACTTAAAAACATGAGCAAGGCCTGTAATTTTCATCATAGGTATACCTCACCTATGAGAAAAAAATGAGGGGGGGAATTAAAAAAATCTGGAAAATCACATTGTCTGATTTTTAAAGAATTTATTAGCAAATTATGGTGGAAAATAAGTATTAATCACCGACAAACAAGCAACATTTCTGGCTCTCACAGACCTGTAACTTCTTCTTTAAGAGCCGCCTCTGTGCTCCACTGTATTAATGGCACCTGTTTGAACTCGTTATCAGTATAAAAGACACCTGTCCACAATGTCAAACAGTCACACTCCAAACTCCACTATGGCCAAGACCAAAGAGCTGTCAAAGGAAACAAAATTGTAGACCTGCACCAGGCTGGGAAGACTGAATCTGCAATAGGTAAGCCGCTTGGTGTGAAGAAATCAACTGTGGGAGCTATTATTAGAAAATGGAAGACATACAAGAACACTGATAATCTCCCTCGATCTAGGGCTCCACGCAAAATCTCACCCCGTGGGGTCAAAATGATCACAAGAACGGTGAGCAAAAATCCCAGAACCACACGGAGGGACCTAGTGAATGACCTGCAGAGAGCTGAGACCAAAGTAACAAAGGCTACCATCAGTAACACACTACGCCGCCAGGGACTCAAATCCTGCAGTGCCAGACGTGCCTCCCTGCTTCACCCAGTATATGTCCAGGCCAGTCTGAAGTTTGCTAGAGAGCATTTGGATGATCCAGAAGAGGATTGGGATACAGATTTTCCATTCTGCTTGACCTAACAGCTGAACCGTGTCTCCCTGCTTCACCCAGTATATGTCCAGGCCAGTCTGAAGTTTGCTAGAGAGCATTTGGATGATCCAGAAGAGGATTGGGATACAGATTTTCCATTCTGCTTGACCTAACAGCTGAACAGGACAAAAAAAAAAAATTAATAAAAGAAGGGGATTGGGAGAATGTCATAATGTCAGATGAAACCTAAATAGAACTTTTTGGTAAAAACTCAACTTGTCGTGTTTGGCGAAGAAAGAATGCTGAGTTGCACCCAAAGAACACCATACCTACTGTGAAGCATGGGTATGGAAACATCATGCTTTGGGGGCTGTTTTTCTGCAAAGGGACCAGGACGACTGATCCGTGTAAAGCAAAGAATGAATGGGGCCATGTATCAGGAGATTTTGAGTGAAAACCTCCTTCCATCAGCAAGTGCATTGACGATAAAACGTGGCTGGGTCTTTCAGCATGACAATGATCCCAAACACACCGCCCGGGGAACGAAGGAGTGGCTTCGTAAGAAGCATTTCAAGGTCCTGGAGTGGCCTAGCCAGTCTCCAGATCTCAACCCCATAGAAAATCTTTGGAGGGAGTTGAAAGTCTGTGTTGCCCAGCGACAGCCACAGAATATCACTGCTCTCGAGGAGATTTGCATGGAGGAATGGGTCAAAATACCAGCAACATTGTGTGAAAACCTTGTGAAGACTTAAAGAAAATGTTTGACCTCTGTCATTGCCAACAAAGGGAATATATATATATATGAGGGAGTATTGAGATGAACTGTTGTTATTGACCAAATACTTATTTTCCACCATAATTTGCTAATAAATTCTTTTAAATAAATAAATAAATCAGAAAATGTGATTTTCTGGATTTTTTTTCTCATTTTGTCTCTCATAGGTGAGGTATACCTATGTTGAAAATTACAGGTCTCTGTAATCTTTTTAAGTGGGAGAACTTGCACAATTAGTGGCTGACTAAATATTTTTTTGCCCCACTGTAAGTAAAAAGCAACTGCATTCCAGGCTCAAGTTTTCTTGTTTTTCACACCAGATATTTTTGGTCCTCATTTGTGGTTTCAAGGTTGTCTTACCTTTTCAGGTCGGTTCATGTTTTCTTCAAAATCCCGCACTCCCATGATGCCTTTCAGACAGAGAGCCCGGCAGCTCACAAAGCCAATCTGACAGTCAAAGAAGGGTTCTCCCTTCATAAGCACCTAAAAATAAAATAAAAACATGAAAAAGGTTAAACCAATGCATTCCCTTTTACAAAACATCTTAAAACAACTAACAACAATTAAGCCTGAAACATTAGACAAAATGAAAACCAGCTGAATTTGCTTGTTTCAAGGAAACACAAGAATGGTATTAAGAGAGAAAAGTCATGACTGAAATTAACACAAAATGTTCCTTATGCTAACCTAACACGAAACTATAGTAAGCAGAGTATACACAGAATGTAACATCTTACTACACACAATATTTAGTAGGCCTTTCTGAATTGCTTGGCTTTTTTATTTTTGGTCTGAGTTCAGACTACTCTCTCAGTGTACCAGAAAAAAAAGCATAACTTACAAAAATTGTCTTTGGAAACGTTGTGAAATTGTTACATCTGGTAGAAAGCTTAAACAAAGAAAACACAATTCTATTCCAACCAGGTAATCAGAGAAAAACTTATATCTACACCAAGGGAGATATACAGAAATGATCAGACTCAGGCAGAGATTTCACTATACTAACAACTGGCAAGAGATAAGTGACCAGGGAGGCTTTATAGATACAATTAGAGATGGAGGTATTCCAAAGTAAATATGAGGGCAATTTAAAATAACATAAAATACTACAGGATCAAAAAGGAAGAGAATAAAGTAATACAGTCACACAATCAGGATTTGTTTGTTTTGTTTTTTTTGGGGGGTGGGGGGGACGGTGGGGGTAATTGCAATATAAATAAATAATGATGATTGATTTTTACCTCAATAGTGATTCCCTCCTGTTCCAGGCCCAATACCTCTCTTGACTTAACCTTCTGAGGACTGTAGTAGCTGCTCTCTGCCTGGGATTCTGTAAGCTGACACAATGAAGAGAGTGCATTGTCAAACTGTCATGTTTCTCTAACTAAGAAGGCTTGACTATACTATTAAGAGCAAACTAAAATAGTGCTAAACTAAATGCTGGTTTCATAAAAGGGACAATTCAGTCAAAGAATAAACAAACCTTACTTGGAAGTTTCACTGTTCTCATCTTTTAGTAATTTAAGAATAAACCAAAAAAGTTTGTAACCAATAATGCAAGCTCACTGAGCCTTAACGTTAGATGTCATTTCAAAAATTTAAATGTACTTATTTTAATGTCGTCGTGGTCAAATTAAAAGCATGTGTCAGATAATGTGTGTCTGAGTATAAAGTCATATTTGACTTTTTAAAATTACATGTGATTTTAAAAAATAAACTATGCCATCCAAGTCTGAATGCCAATGAAGCCCTACAAAATGTTGTTTAAAACCGAAATGATCCTTTTGGTCATTTTCTTTACCAAGTTTGGGCTTTAGACAAATACTTTCATCAAATCATATTGCACCAACTCCTATCTAGTTTTCTGGGAGGCCCTGATTGTCTCTTTGGGGAATAACAATCAGAACACTGCTACAGGCCAAAAAATTCCAAAGTCAATGTAAAATAGGGATTGTTCAGCAAAACCTTTACTCCTCTGAGTGAAGTTTGAACAAAGAAAGAGCCCGAGAGAGCATCTGGTCAAAGCTCCCTGGCTGCAACAAGAAAGGGCAGTGATGCTTAGAGTTTGGTCAGTGTAACAACTGTGGGTGTAGAGTAGGACTGTGCAGGCCTCAACCCATTCAACTTTAGCACAGGAAGCAGGTGCAGAACAAGAAGCAGCTGTGCCTTATTATCCCTACTGATGGAGCAGATTCTCTCAAAGTCACTGCCTTCCTCTCCCTTTTTCAGTTAATCACGTGTGAGGACTAACCTGCAAATTCCTGGTTGCAATATTAAGGAAGAAGGTTACTTCAAACCTGAATGAAGATATGTTTTACTGTCTGATAACCGAGTGAGTGCAGAAGCATTCATAAAGTATTAAGAATATGCTACTTGGTAAGCGATTAATTAAACTCGTAAGACATTGTATATGCAATGAGAAAAGTAGCCACACAACCACCCTTGCTACTTTACCTTCATGGCATTTTGAGTCCTTTTAAAAGTTCATTTTATGTGGCTTCAATTTTAGACCAAATTGCTGAATTGATTGTCCATTATTTAAAAAAATGCACACACAGGTCTAAACATTCAGTGCTTTTTTTTCATCCATACATCACGTTCTTGGAATAAAAAATGCCAAATGAGAGAGAACAAATGAAAGTTTGGCAGGCATGCAAAGGTGAAACAGGCAAGGCTAAATTGTGCCTGTAAAAGTCATTTATGTATACAGCCCATTTTTCCAACAAAACAAAACTGGAGAGTATAGCGTCAGCAATTAAAGTAAATCCTGTGATTTCAAGCCCATACATTTCAAACTGGATTTTAGGCATTATTTAACCATTCCCTCTAGCCAAATACTTCCTAAAAGGAAAGTGATGTGAACGTTTAAAAAACAATCTTTTCAGCTGTTAGCAATTACTCTAGACAAGTAATTGTTGATTAAAAGAAATTAAACAATATAAAAACAATTTAAACATTGGCACCATTCCTTTTCTTTACTGAGAAAACACACACACACAGACAAAGTAATAATGTGATATGAGAGCCTGAACCTGAGGGTTTACACAGATGAATTCTAAGAATTTTGAGTGAACTGGTAGGATTAAAGATTGTGATCTGTTTCTGAACAGTCATCCATCCACATAGAATGTTTAAATCATTAACTGGACACGAGACGCCAGTTAGCGGTTTCTCTATCCTTGCCTGCACCACACACAGAGACAAAGAGGACTGAAACATCCTGGGGACCAAGCTATTCTTAAGACTTAAACTCAAAATGACCACACGATTTAGGGGTGGGTGCACATAAGGAATGAACTACGCAGCAAAGATGTGGTAAAAGGGGAGGGGATGTACAGTGGGTACGTGAAGTATTCAGACCCCCTTCAATTTTTTAATATTTGTTATATTGCATTTGTTAAAATCATTTAAGTTCATTTTTTCCCTTCAGTGTACACACAGCACCCCATATAGAGAAAAAAACAGAATTGTTAAAATGTTTGCAAATTTATTAAAGAAGAAAAACTGAAAGTATTCACACCCTTTGCTAAGTATTTAGAAGCACCCTTTTAAGCTAATACAGCCATGAGTCTTTTTGGAAATGATGCAACAAGTTTTTCACACCTGGATTTGGGGATCCTCTGCTATTCCTCCTCGCAGATCCTCTCCGGTTCTGTGAGGTTGGATGGTGAATGTTGGTGGACAGCCATTTTCAGATCTCTCCAGAGATGCTCAATTGGGTTTAGTCAGGGCTCTGGCTGGGGTACTCAAGAACAGTCACAGAGTTGTTCTGAAGCCGCTCCTTCGTTATTTTAGTTGTGTGCTTAGGGTCATTGTCTTGTTGGAAGGTGAACCTTCGACCCAGTCTGAGGTCCTGAGCACTCTGGAGAAGATTTGTGTCCAGGATATCCCTGTATTTGGCCGCATTCATCTTTCCTTCGATTGCAACCAGTCATCCTGTCCCTGCAGCTGAAAAACGCCCCCAGAGCATTCTGCTGCCACCACCATGTTTCACTGTATTGGATAGGTGATGAGCAGTGCCTGGTTTTCTCCACACATACCGCTTAAAATTAAGGCCTAAAAGTTCTATCTTGGTCTCATCATACCAGAGGATATTATTTCTCACCATCTAGGAGTCCTTCAGGTGTTTTTTAGCAAACTCCATGCGGGCTTTCATGTGTCTTGCATTCAGGAGAGGCTTCCGTCGGGCCACTTTGCCATAAAGCCCAGACTAGTGGAGGGCTGCAGTGATGGTTGACTTTCTAGAACTTTCTCCCTTCTCCCGACGGCATCTCTGGAGCTCAGCCACAGTGATATTTGGGTTCTTCTTTACCTCTCTCACCAAGGCTCTTCTCCAACGATTGCTCAGTTTGGCCGGACGGCCAGCTCTAGGAAGGGATCTGGTCGTCCCCAAACGTCTTCCATTTAAGGATTATGGAGGCCACTGAGCTCTAAGGAACCTTAAGTGCAGCACAATTTTTTTTGTAGCCTTGGCCAGATCTGTGCCTTGCCACAATTCTGTCTTTGAGCTCTCCAGGCAGTTCCTTTGACCTCATGACTCTCATTTGCTCTGACATCCACTGTGAGCTGTAAGGTCCTTTATAGACAGGGGTGTGGCTTTCCT
This sequence comes from Phyllopteryx taeniolatus, assembly GCF_024500385.1. Taxonomy (NCBI): domain Eukaryota; kingdom Metazoa; phylum Chordata; class Actinopteri; order Syngnathiformes; family Syngnathidae; genus Phyllopteryx; species Phyllopteryx taeniolatus. The sequence goes on from NC_084507.1 coordinate 3,269,225, forward strand.
AATCAAGTCCAATCAGTATAATCAAACACAGCTGGACTCCAATGAAGGTGTAGAACCATCTCAAGGATGATCAGAAGAAATGGACAGCACCAGAGTTAAATATATGAGTATCACAGCAAAAGGTCTGAATACTTATGCCTGGGTGATATTTATTTTTTTATTTTTTAATAAATCTGCAAAAATTTAAATAATTATTTTTTTCTGTCAATATGGGGTGGTGTGTTTACATTAATGAGGAAAACAATGAACTTAAATGATTTGAGCAAATGGCTGCAATATAAAACGTGAAAATTTTAAGGGGGTCTTAATACTTTCCGTCCCCACTGTAACCACACAAAAATTTATTCAATCATGAAATTCTCCAGAACATTGTTACAATGCATTATGTGGATTTCAGTAAAAAAAAAAAAAATATTACAGTGTCTCCCACAGGACCAGAATCTATTTGTGGTGGTCGGTATCCGGTGGCTGGCCGGGGTTTTTGGGGTGTTGGGCGGGGATTAAAGATAAAAGAACACAAAACACACAACCTTACACTTATCATACATGCATACATACATAAATACAAAAGTAAAATGTAAAATCAAACGCTTAAAGGGCTCTAAACTACAACCCCAATTCCAATGAAGTTGTGACGACGTGTTAAGCATAAATAAAAACAGAATACAATGATTTTCAAATCATGTTCAACCTATATTTAATTGAATACACTAAAAAGACAAGATATTTAATATCAAACTGATAAACTTTATTGTTTTTAGAAAATAATCATTAACTTAGAATTTTATGGCTGCAACGTTCCAAAAAAGCTGGGACAGGATCATGTTTACCACTGTGTTACATCACCTTTTCTTTTAACAACATTCAATAAACGTTTGGGAACTGAGGACACTAATTGTTGAAGCTTTGTAGGTGGAATTCTTTCCCATTCTTGCTTGATGTACAGCTTCAGCTGTTCAACAGTCCGGGGTCTCCGTTGTCATATTTTGCGCTTCATAATGCATGACACATTTTCAATGGGAGACAGGTCTGGACTGCAGACAGGCCAGTCTAGTACCCGCACTCTTTTACTACGAAGCCACGCTGTTGTAACGCAATGGGGTTTGGCATTGTCTTGCTGAAATAAGCAGGGGTGTCCATGAAAAGGCCCTTGCTTGGATGGCAGCATATGTTTCTCCAAAACCTGTATGTACCTTTCAGCATTAATGGTGCCTTCATAGATGTGCAAGTTACCCATGCAATTGGCACAAACACACCCCCATACCATCACAGATGCTGGCTTTTGAACTTTGCACCGATAACAATCCGGAAGCGGTCCATGATTTCCAAAAACAATATGAAATGTGGACTCGTCAGACCAGAGACCAAAGCGCACACACCCCCCACGTTTTTCCTCGATGATAGAATTGAGCTCTAGCTTGTACTTCTAGGATTTTTTGCCATGTCACTTCAGATTTTGAGTGGCTATGATTGTTCAAAACCTTTACATTTTGTCTTATAATGGCGTTTCACATTTGCAGTTTTGAATCAGTGCTCCTCAGTGGGAAGTCGAAACAGAAATATTAAAATTCCATCTTCATTTTTTTGTATTTTCCGTCCATCCATTTTCAATAACACTAATCCTGTTATGGGTCATGGGGTGCTGGAGGCTATCCCAGCTGACTTCAGGCGCAAGGCGGACTGCTCCCTGAACTGGTCGCCAGTCTGTCGCAGGGCACAAAGAGACAGGGACAACCATTTGGAGTCACATTCACACCATCCCTGAGTGGGAACTGAACCCATGCTGCCTGCACCAAAGACAGCCAATGGTGTACCACTACACATAAGTTACTTTGTCTGTATTTTCTCTCCCTTTATTCATTTTTCAACTTTCTCCAGGGAATCTCACTTTCTCTGACTTTAACTCATCTTTCTCCAGCACAGTAGACTAATACACTCCCCTGCTCCTTCTCTGTCAGTTATTTGCTGTCTGCTCTGCACTATAAAGTCACAATGTTTACTAACTGAATTGGAGACTTGATTGGCTGAGTAAGGGCCTATGGGATGTCTTAACTCACAAGTAATTGGTTTGTACGTTTTGTCATCCACTAAACCACTGCTGTAAAGCCTACAATTGCGGCACAGTTTAAAATAGAAGCAACCCTGCATTTTTGTCTTTAGGTCTGGGTCCATATGGGACAGCTTTCGGGCCCAAACCCGGACCGCAAACCGCTAGTTAGTGACCACTCGCCTAGACTAAAAGAAGATTGCCAACAACCTGAAACTGAGCTGCAGCACGGTGGCCAAGACCATATAGATGTTTAACAAGACAGTTTCCACTCAGAACAGGCCTCGCCATGCTCAACCAAAGAAGTGGAGTGCACATGCTCAGCATCATATCCAGAGGTTGTCTTCGGAAAATAGATGTATGAGTGCTGCCAGCATTATTGCAAAGGTTGAAGAAGTGAGGGGTCAGCCAGTCAGTGCTCAGACCACATGTTGCAGACTGTATCAACTTGGTCTGCTTGGCTGTCTTCCCAGTAGGAAGCCTCTTCCAAAGATGATGTACAACAAAGCCCGGACACAGTTTGCTGAAGATAAGCAGACTAAAAAATATTGACTATTTCGGCCCAATTTAGACATTTTCATTTTTGTTTCCAGCATTTAAATATCAATGACTTTGTGTTAAATTATTTTGAGGGGACAATGACAGTTATACAGGCTGTACAGTGACTACTTTGCATTATAGAAAAGTGTTGTATTTTCAGTGTTGTCCCATGAAAATATATAATAAAATATATATCAAAATGTGAGGGGGATGCTCACTTTTGTGAGATAGAGTAGACCCCTACTATTCGTGAGGGACAGGGACAGAGCCCGACCAAAAATAGCACATTTCTGCGAATAACTGATGCTCCCCTACCAGTGATTACAAATGTGTATAATAATTACCGGTACTTACTGACGAAAAAAAACAAACAAACTGGAAAACTGGTCCATTCACACTTAAATAATTCGGTCATTTAATATGCATTTGTGTTGTTTTTGGAAAATGTGATAGAAAAGGATTGGCATGCACTCCATTCTATATATAGCATTTCAGTTCAGGTTTTTGAAACAATAATCATTCAATAGATCAGGGGTGGGGCAACCTCAGTTGCATTCAATATTCATCCATCGCATCCATCCATTTTCTACCGCTTATCCGAGGTCGGTTCGCGGGGCAGTAGCTTTAGCAGGGATGCCCAGACTTCCCTCACCCCAGCCACTTCATCCAGCTCTTCCGGGGGGATCCCGAGGCGTTCCCAGGCCAGCCGAAAGGCATAGTCTCTCCAGCGTATCCTGGGTCATCCCCGGGGTCTCCTCACCAGGGAGGCGTCCGGGAGGTATCCGAATCAGATGCCCCAGCGACCTCATCTGGCTCCTCTCGATGTGGAGGAGCAGCAGCTCTACTCTGAGATCCTCCCGGATGACCGAGTTTCTTACCCTATCTCTAAGGGAGAGCCCGGACACGCTGCGGAGTAAACTCATTTCAGCCGCCTCCCTCACCTATGGTCAAGAGCTGTGGGTTGTGACCATAGGTGAGGGTAGGAACGTAGATCGACCGGTGAATCGAGACCGATACAAAGTCTGCATCGCTGCGGAGGCTGCACCGATCTGCCTATCAATCTCCCGTTCCATTCTTCCCTCACTCGTGAGGAAGACCGCAAGATACTGCAAAGGGCACGCCACCCTTTTCCGACTGAGGACCATGGTCTCAGATTTTGAGGTGCTGATTCTCATCCCAGCCACTTCACACTCGGCTGCGAACTGGTCCAGTGAGAGTTGGAGATCATGGCTTGATGAAGCCAACAGAACCACACAATCTGCAAAAAAGCATTGATGCAATACTGAGGCCACCAAACCAGACCCCCTCTACGCCTTGGCTGCGCCTTGATATTCTGTCCATAAAAGTTATGAACAGAATCGGTGACAAAGGGTAGCCTTGGCGGAGTCCAACCCTCACCGGAAACGAGTCTGACTTACTGCTGGATATGCGGACCAAACTCTGACTCCAGCCGTACAGGGACCGAAGAGCCCGTATCAGGGGGTTCGGTACCCCATACTCCCAAAGCACCCCCCACAGGACTTCCCGAGGGACACTTCTCCAAGTCCACAAAACATGTAGACTGGTTGGGTGAACTCCCATGCACCATCGAGGACCCTGCTGAGGGTGTAGAGCTGGTCCACTGTTCCATGGCCAGGACTGTTCCAAACCACACCGCTCCTCCTGAATCTGAGATTCGACTTCCCGACAGACCCTCCTCTCCGGCACCCCTGAATAGACTTTACCAGGGAGGCTGAGGAGTGTGATCCCCCTGTAGGTGGAACACACCCCACCAACCCAGTTTGCCAATCCAGAGGGACTGTCCCCGATGTCCACGCGATGTTGCAGAGGCGTGTCAAACAGGACAGCCCCACAACAACCAGAGCCTTCACGAACTCTGGGCGAATCTCATCCACCCACGGGGCCTTGCCACCGAGGAGCTTTTTTAACCACCTTGGTAGCCTCAACCCCAGAGATAGAAGAGCCCGCCTCAGAGAACCCAGGCCCTGCTTCCTCATGGGAAGGTGTGTCGGTGGAATTGAGGTCTTCGAAGTATTCTCCCCACCGGCTCACAACGTCCCGAGTCGAGGTCAGCAGCGCCCCATCCCCATTAGACACAGTGTTGATGGTGCACTGCTTCCCCCTCCTGAGACGCTGGATGAGGGACCAGAATTTCCTCAAAGCCGTCCGGAAGTCTTTCTCCATGGCCTCACCGAACTCCTCCCATGCCCAAGTTTTTGCTTCAGCGACCACCAAAGCTGCATTCCGCTTGGCCAGCCGGTACCCATCAGCTGCCTCAGGAGTACCACAGGCCAAAAAGGCCCGATAGGACTCCTCCTTCAGCTTGACGGCATCCCTCACCGTTGGTGTCCACCAACGTGTTCGGGGATTGCCGCCACGACAGGCACCGACCACCTTAAGGCCACAGCTCCGGTCGGCCGCCTCAGAAATGGAGGCATGGAACATGGTCCACTCGGACTCGATGTCCCCCGCCAACCCCGGAACATGAGCAAAGTTCTGTTGGAGGTGGGAGTTGAAACTCCTTCTGACAGGGGATTCTGCCAGACGTTCCCAGCAGACCCTCACAATACGTTTGGGGCTGCCACGTCATACCGGCATCTTCCCCCACCATCTGAGCCAACTCACCACCAGGTGGTGATCTGTTGACAGCCCCTCTCTTCACCCGAGTGTCCAAGACATGCAGCCGCAAGTCCGATGACACGAACACAAAGTCGAACTGCGACCTAGGGTGTCCTGCTACCAAGTGCACGTGTGGACACCCTTATGCTTGAACATGGTGTTCGTTATGGACAATCCGTGATGAGCACAGAAGTCCAATAACAGAACACTTCCCGGGTTATGATCGGGGGGGCCGTTCCTCCCAATCACGCCCTTCTAGGTCTCACTGTCGTTGCCCACGTGAGCATTGAAGTCCCCCAGCAGAACGATAGAGTCCCCAGCGGGAGCGCTCTCCAAGGACTCCAAAACGAGTGGGTACTCTGAACTGCTGTTTGGTGCATAGGCACAAACAACAATCACGACCCGTCCCCCCCACCCGAAGGTGCAGGAAGGCTACCCTCTCGTCTACCGGGGTGAGCCCCAACGTACAGGCGTCGAGCCGGGGTGATATAAGTATACCCACACCTGCTCGGCGCCTCTCACCGTGGGCAACTCCAGAGTGGAAGAGAGTCCAACCCCTCTCAAGAGGACTGGTACCAGAGCCCAAGCTGTGTGTGGAGGAGAGTCCGACTATATCTAGTCGGAACTTTTCGACCTCACACACCAGCTCGGGCTCCTTCTTTGCCAGAGAGGTGACATTCCACGTCCCTATAGCCAGCTTCTGTAGCCGGGGATCGGATCGCCAAGGTCCCTGTCTTCAGCAACCGCCCAGCTCACACTCCACCCGACCCCTATGGCCCCTCCCACAGGTGGTGAGCCCATGGGAAGGGGGACCCACGTTACCCTTTCGGGCTGTGCCCGGCCGGGCCCCATGGGTGCAGGCCCAGCCACCAGGCGCTCGCCTTCGAGCCCCACCTCCAGGGCATTCAATATTAATTTGATGTATTTATTTAACATGTAAAATTGTTTTGTTTTAATAAGCTGCTACGTGTGGATATATGTATATGTTGTTATAGTTGGGAAATAAAAATGGTAAACAATTATAAGCAGTAAATAAAATCAAACAATTATAGCCATTTAATCAACATTCACAACAAGCCAGGTCTGCAATAGATAAATTACCTTAAATGTTACAGAAGCCTTGGTGCAGTAGAAGCCGATTGAAACAACAGGATCCTTGACTGTGTGTTGTTGGGGATTGTTTGGGATGCCCCCTGTCTCTCTTTGCTGGTAGACACCTTCCTCGCCCTCCTCTGAGCTCACAATGGCTGGAACAAAGGACCAAGCCCAAGACACCCAGCCCTGGTTATTATCTGCAGAAAGGCCTGAGTTCATGTAGAACTCTTGACTGGAGTACGGGCTTGGACCTTGGTTCTCCATGTCCATATCTATCCCTGAAACAAAAATATGCAAATAACAAAAACAGCATACATTAATTAAACTGTACAGAGGTGTGTTGATAGAGGTGAGACAAAAATTGTCTGGTTGGTCAAAGTATGTAACTCTGTACTTTATCTAATGTACATAAGTAGGTAAATAAGTGCACAATAAATACCATACCTACAACCCTGAGAGCAGTGATCAATCAACTAGTGGAGTCAGGAAATAAAATATTTATATCTATTATTTATATATTTTTTAATATTCATTATATATCTGCATGTGTTGTTGAACGTCTTTTTTTTTTTTGAAAAAACATATTGACAGGTATGCATCCAAATTCAGCAACAGTGTAGTGTCTTACTCCATGTTATTTGATTTATTACAAGATTGCGTTCCTGTTTAAAGGGAAAATGGCAAAGAAGCAAAGCGTGAATCCAATCCGGGGTATATGTGGATTTTTGTACATTGATACGTGACCCTTTGATATCAACATGAAAAAATAGCGTTGCCAAACAGGTTGGAAATAAAATGTTTTTAGAATCATTGTCAACTGTCACCCAAGATTAAGAATAAATTACATGTTGAACTGTTTCAATGACATTTCATTAGGTCGTGTTTAATTTGTTAAGTATTAATATTTATTCTCTTCACTTTCTCTTCTATCTATTCTACGGTATAGTTGTTGTGTTCCTCTGTTTGACAAACGGTACATGTGTTTTCAAAGGCTTGGTTTGACATCTATGAAAGGGATTCTGACTAAATTACCATAGCAAAATGTGGGTCGCAGGTTGAGGCCAAAAAACCTCACTGGTCACGTGCACTTTACAGCACACAATAGATATAAAAAGGCTTGGAATAGAAGTTCAAACAGGAACGCAAACAGACGAGTGTCACTGATTTGGAGAACATTGAAGAAATTATGTATGCGATGCATGATACCAACGATTACCACTCAAAAGACAAAACATTTAAATCGTAGTTTAAAGAACACATTTTAGGGGAAATATCTGCTAGTCTCTTTACCCAGTACAACCAGGGCTGTGAAAGCTAACTCGGCTAGGTTAACCATAAACATTGTTCAAGGCAAACATTTCTGCCTCGAGGCAATAAAAAAATATTAATAAAAGCATATTTGCGCCACCCGGAAGCATTTGGCCACTGTCCATGTTCACTGCATGGACATTTTTTGCAGACGGACGCAGTTTTGGACCACTGAAAACATTGCCAAAAACAATGTAGGAGCGTCTGTTATTTTTTTAGACCCTATTACAACCCCAATTCCAATGAAGTTGGGACGCTGTGTTAAGCATAAATAAAAACAGAATGATTTGCAAATCATGTTCAACCTATATTTAATTGAGTACACTACAAAGACGGTGGGAACTGTGGACGACTGGTTAGAGCGTCTTCCTCACAGTTCTGAGGACCGGGGTTCAATCCCCGGCCCCGCTTGTGTGGAGTTTGCATGTTCTCCCCATGCCTGCGTGGGTTTTCTCCGGGCACTCCGGTTTCCTCCCACATCCCAAAAACATGCATGGTAGGTTAATTGACAACTCTAAATTGCCCGTAGGTGTGAATGTGAGTGTGAATGGTTGTTTGTTTGTATGTGCCCTGCGATTGGCTGGCAACCAGTTCAGGGTGTACCCCGCCTCCTGCCCGATGATATCTGGGATAGGCTCCAGCACGCCCGCGACCCTAGTGAGGAGAAGCGGCTCAGAAAACGGATGGCTGGATAGAGACTACAAATACAAGATATTTAATGTTCAAACTGATCAACTTTACTGTTTTTAGCAAATAATCATTAACTTAGAATTTTATGGCTGCAACACATGTAAAAAAAGCTGGGACAGGTGGCAAAAAAGATTGATAAAGTTGATGTAACACAGTTTACCACTGTGTTACATCACCCTTTCTTTTAACAACATTCAATAAACGTTTGGGAACTGAGGACACTAATTGTTTAAGCTTTGTAGGTAGAATTATTTCCCATTCTTGCTTGATGTACAGCTTCAGCTGTTCAACAGTCCGGGGTCTCCGTTGTCGTATTTTACGCTTCATAATGCGACACACATTTTCAATGGGAGACAGGTCTGGACTGCAGGCAGGCCAGTCTCGTACCCGCACTCTTTTACTACGAAACCACGCTGTTGTAACACGTGCAGGATGTGGTTTGGCATTGTCTTGATGAAATAAGCAGGGGCGTCCATGAAAAAGACATTGCTTGGATGGCAGCATATGTTTCTCCAAAACTTGTATGTACCTTTCAGCATTAATGGTGCCTTCACAGATGTGTAAGTTACACATGCCATTGGCACTAACACAGCCCCATACCATCACAGATGCTGGCTTTTGAACTTTGCGTCCATAACAGTCCGGATGGTTCTTTTCCTCTTTGGCCCGGAGGACACAACGTCCACAATTTCCAAAAACAATTTGAAATGTGGACTTGTCGGACCACAGAACACTTTTCCACTTTGCATCAGTCTATCTTTGATCAGCTCGGGCCCAGAGAAGCCGGCGGCATTGCTGGGTGTTGTTGATAAATGGCTTTTGTTTTGCATAGTCGAGTTTCAAGTTGCACTTACGGATGTAGCGCCTAACTGTATTTACTGACATTGGTTTTCTGAAGTATTCCTGAACCCATGTGGTGATATCCATCCATCCATTTTCTACCGCTTATCCGAGGTCGGGTTGCGGGACCATAGCTTTACCAGGGACGCCGTCGGTTTTTGATGCACTGCCACCCAAGGGATCGAAGGTCACGGGCATTCAATGTTGGTTTTCGGACTTGCCGCTTACGTACAGTGATTGCTCCAGATTCTCTGAACCTTTTGATGATATTATGGACCGTACATGATGAAAGCCCTAAACTCCTTGCTATTGTACATTGAGGAACATTGTCCTTAAACTGTTCATCTATTTTCTCACGCACTTGTTCACTAAGAGGTGAACCTCACCTCATCTTTGCTTGTGAATGACTGAGCAATTCAGGGAAGCTCCTTTTATACCCAATCATGGCACCCACCTGTTCCCAATTAGCCTGTTCACCTGTGGGATGCTCCAAACAGGTGTTTGATGAGCATTCCTCAACTTTATCAATCTTTTTTGCCACCTGTCCCAGCTTTATCGGAACGTGTTGCAGCCATAAAATTCTAAGTTAATGATTATTTTGTTAAAAACAATCAAGTTTATCAGTTTTAACATTAAATATCTTGTCTTTGTAGTGTATTCAATTAAATATAGGTTAAACATGATTTGCAAATCATTGTATTCTGTTTTTATTTATGTTTAACACAACGTCCCAACTTCATTAGAATTGGGGTTGTACGTATAACATGATGTACATGTGGTCTTGGCCATCATGGAGTTTGGAGTGTGACTGTTTGAGGTTGTGGACAGGTGTCTTTTATACTGATAACGAGTTCAAACAGGTGCCATTAATAAAGGTAACGAGTGGAGGACAGAGGAGCCTCTTAAAGAAGAAGTTACAGGTCTGTGAGAGCCAGAAATGTTGCTTGTTTGTAGATGACCAAATACTTATTTTCCACCATAATTTGGTAATAAATTATTTAAAAATCCGACAATGTGATTTTCTGGATTTTTTTGTGTCTCATTTTGCCTCTCATAGGTGAGTTATACCTCTGATGAATATTACAGGCCTCTCTCATCTATTTTAGTGGGAGAACTTGCACAATTGGTGGCTGACTAAATACTTTTTTGCCCCACTGTTTTTGAGTGAGCTGAATGGTAGTTAGCATTTTTTGTTTTTTACCTAAAATGGTAAACACTAGCTTGCTAATGCTAATCACAAATGCTAACCGTTAAGCAAAGGCTGATTTTGTTAACTCAAATTCTGCAGAGTTTATACTATACACTCAGAACCAACAGATGCAATTTAAGGATATAAGTCCAGCCCTCATAAATGAGAATAAGGTGTTAGTAGTATTTAAAAAAAAATAATAATAATTAAATTGCTCTGGTTTCCTCCCACATCCCAAAAACATGCATTAATTGGAGACTCTAAATTGCCCGTAGGCATTACTGTGAGTGTGAATGGTTGTTTGTTTCTATGTGCCCTGTGATTGGCTGGCAACCAGTTCAGGGTGTACCCCGCCTCCTGCCCGATGACAGCTGGGATAGGCTCCAGCACGCCCGCGACCCTAGTGAGGAGAAGCGGCTCAGAAAATGGATGAATGGATGTTTTTTTTTTGGGGGGGGGGGGGGGGGGGGGGAATCACTAGACTAAAAAGATTCGATAGTGACAGCCCTAAATACCACATATGCAGTTTGCCCATGGCAAACTGCATATGTGGTTAACTAGTTTAGTACTTTTAAATTGCCAACAAATGAAGACGCAAACACTCTCACATTGGTTGCTGCCAAAGTTGTAGCATACGTGAGACTGAGCACATGTGCTGCTTAAACACACTTTTTCACATGAGTAAAGTGCAATGCATGTTAATGGATCAAAAACTAGCATACACCAAATAGTGATGGAACAAGTGTTTTGAAGATTGGAACTACAAACCACAATTACAATGAAGTTGGGACATTTTTTTTTTTTTTTTTTAAACGTAAAGACAATGCCAAGCCACATAATTTGCAAATCATTCTATTCTGTTTTTATTTACATTTTACACAACATTCCAACTTCATTAGAATTGGGGTTTCTACACAAACATTTTGTAATCAGCCTCTTATCGTGTGAATAGACAAATGTGCCACAAAGTAAGTGAGAATATAAAAAAAAAACTTGGACAGAAAAAGGAATTGGTAAATCACGGGTACAACACAAGAGGGATGACCATTTTGTTCGTCTCATTCAACCATGATTGAATAATGCAAACAAAATTGTCCTCAATTGTCTTTATTTCAGTGAACCTGGATGTAAAGCGAGCAGACAGACTGGTACATTGGTTGTTTTTGTATCAAAACCAAATACCTCTGAATGCAATCACTCTTCACAGGTTTGAACTACACCACACTGTTCATTTTCTGATCCCGAACATTCATCTCATGTCTGTTACCATAAAGATGGAGAAAGAGGAAGCTGATGTCAATACACAAGAATGTGTAATCCCATTCCTTGCAGGCTCATGTCCTCTGCAGGAAAACAATACTGTCTGTGAGGTCATTGCTTAGGAATCCCAGAGGCTAAAGGGGTGAAAATATGACATATTTTAATTAAATGTTTCACTTGGTCAATTGGAAGTCCAATGTTATGGTTTATTATCGCTCTCTTCTCCAGTGTTCCAGTCCAATTTGGTCTCTTTTTTCCACTCTGTGGTAGCCTTTGAGGTGCCACTTCAACAAGTTAAGCTGTTCTGCTTCATGTCACAGGCTGACGAAGCCTACGTTTGAATTATGAGACAATCAGAATAAAAGAGCAATTATGAACGAAATGATCAAAACACAGCGGCTTAAGTAGACTTTGAAGTATTAATCCAAAGAAGTGAGTGAAAAATTCCCAGAGAGATGTGGCTGATTCCCTGCATCTGCAGAAATAAAATGACCACTGTTTCTCACATTAGTTCAGCCTAAGCTTTCGTGGCCGAATCTAAAATAACTCAAATCAGAGGAGTATCAATGTCCAAAGTAGGGCTCCAGGGTCAGCATTTAACACCTGTCGCTTTGCTCCTCAGCTTAAATAACAAGTGGCTATGTAAGTGAGTGACCAGGTGATTGACATTGAGAAAGACCTAAGAGGACAAATGGGAGAAAGGCTGTGCCCTCAAAGGCCAGCAGATGTCTCTCCATGTTTATGCAAGGGAAAGGTGGACTGATCACCTGACACATTAGCCAACCCTGAAGTGTTCCGACTCTTCTTCTGTCTTCTCAGTGCATTTTATTTTCAGAGCCTACATAAAAGATAATGCACTTCAATGGGAAGATTGTGCAGCTCTGAATAAAAAAAAGTATTTAGAACATTGTATAGGCCTGTATTGAGACAGTGTATGAACAATTTTAGACAAAACGTTTTGTTAAAATGTAAAAAAAATATGTATATATATATATATATATATATATTTACAATTGTGATTATCTCTAATGAATATATATATCAACATGTTTTTGTTTTATACAAACGTTACATTTTCTTGTGTCATTTCAAGCAAAAATAATATCCATTCGGATGAAAATGATTTGAAAAATAAAAGACAGTAATATGATTATCTGAGTCATATTTTTTTATCCTAATTCATATGCTGTGTAAAATATAAAAGGTCTTGACATGTCACCACCCTGACATATGTGAGCCATATGAACTCTGTTTGAGATACCCTGATAGTGCGTGGCCTCTAACCAATATGTGTGATAGTCTGGTCCATTCAAAGACTGTAAGAAAAGTGACTGCAAGCTCTCCTTCAAAGCAAACTTATGAGCAGAAAACATAAGCATGAGCTATTGGACATGATCCAGGCCCTTACACACAGAGCATACAGTACATTACAGTGAGACGCATGCGCATCCACGTAAACACACGAAATGTGCGCGTGCATACACACACAGCTACAGACCATAGTTAACATACACAGAAAACAATTGAAAATGATTCACATATTCATGAAACTTTACAGCTTTTGCTAAAATGACCAGCTCATCCATTCAAGTGTTTTAGTAATTTTCTGTTTGTTTCCAATCACTGAAGCATTTACACTATTTCCCAACTGAATCATCAATTGATCAAGTCTCCTTGACCTTCCACCTACCGGGGCAATTTATTAAGATACAGGCTCATACCAAAATAGCGCGTGAACAAATTGCAGGCATAGAGACATATTTAGTAACATATGCAGTACACAACATTGTTTCGATCATTATGCCCTAAGAATTGCAACATAATACAAATACAGCTTGTGTAAGAAGTCTACACACCCCCATTCAATTGCAAGGTTTTTGTGGTATAAAAAAGGAGAGCATGATCATTTCAAAACGTTTTCCACCATTAATGTGACCTATAATCCACGCAAACCAAATGCAAAAAAACGAATAGTTGCAGGAAGGGAAGCAAAAATAAACAACACACAATACAAGCGTCTCACCCTCTCAGAACTGTGGATGTGGCTGTGTTCGGAGTTAATGACCAATGATATTCAAACTCATGTTAAATGGGAGCCTGCACACACCTGTCACCAAGTGCCTGTGATTAACCCCAAATAAAGTTCAGCTGTTACAGTACACATTTCCTGACATTTTTGTAGTCACTTTTTAAAGCACAAACAATGGTCCACAGAGAGCTCAGAGAGGTGAGGAGATTCAGAGGAATCTCATTCTTAGAAGGAATCACTCAGGTTACGGGTAGGAAAGTTGTGTGTTAGCAGACTATTTTCTGGTTCATGGAGGATGACTAACAGAAAAATGGCTTAATGATGGTGGACTGTTCCATTGATGTCATATTTACACTGAATATTGACATTTTAAAAATAAATGAATTCCTGTATCTGCTCCCTTATCCAGGTCTTAACTAAATTCTTGAATGGGTTCTTTCTTAGCACACTTACCAACCCCTTATAAGGCTTTGTGAAAATCTAACCATGCATAAGTTTTTTTTTGTTCGTTTGTTTTTTTTGGGGGCATAATCCTGCTTCCAGTGTCTGACTTAATCAAAATAACTGCTCTGGGAATAGGTAATTAAAACAACAAATACAGACATGATACAAAACTTTTGCACAGTTCCGTAAATGTGAGATCGGTAACTTTAAGTGTCAACATAATTAAATGTGGTTGTATTCACAAGGTATTAAAGGCAAACGCGTTTGTTAGCTGTTGATGTTTTTTTGTTTTTTTTTTCAAACAAAATGTGACATAACTCATCAGTATTTCCCAACTTTGAGACAATGCATCCATTTTACATAAGAAAAACCTCACAACACACCACCATAAAGTATAAGTTCTGAAATAATGATGATCTTGTCTCAATTCACTTGCAAATTTACTTACTCAAATCAATAGCCGTTAAACTGAACAAAAAGCTGATATACAGTGGATACGGAATGTATTCAGACCCCCTTAAATGTTTCACTCTTTGTTATATTGCAGCCATTTGCTAAAATCTTTTTTTTTTTCCTCATTAATGTACACACATCACCCCATATTGACAGGAGAAAACAGAATTGTTGACATTTTTGCAGATTTATTAAAAAAAGAAAACATTTTAATATCACACAGCCATGAGTATTCAGACCCTTTGCTGTGACACTCCTATTTAACTCGGGTGCTGTCCATTTTTTCTGATCAGCCTTAAAATGATTCTACACCTTCAGTGGAGTGCAGCTGTGTTTGATTATACTGATTGGACTTGATTAGGAAAGCCACACACCTGTCTATATATGACCTTACAGCTCACAGTGCATGTCAGAGCAAATGAGAATCATGAGGTCAAAGGAACTGCCTGAAGAGCTCAAAGACAGAATTGTGGCAAGGCACAGGATCTGCTCAAGGTTACAAAAAAGCCTCTGCTGCACTTAAGGTTCCTAAGAGAACAGTGGCCTCCATAATCCGTTTGGGACAACCAAAACCCTTTCTAGAGCTGGCCGATTTGGCCAAGGTTACACACAAATTTCTGCTGCACTTAAGGTTCCCAAGAGCACAGTGGCCTCCATAATCCTTAAATGGAAGCCGTTTGGGACGACCAGAACCCTTCCTAGAGCTGGCCGTCCGGCCAAACTGAGCAATCAGGGAAGAAGAGCCTTGGTGAAAGAGGTAAAGAAGAACCCAAAGATGACTGTGGCTGAGCTCCAGAGATGCAGTCGGGAGATGGGAGAAAGTTCTAGAAAGTCAACCATCACTGCAGCCCTCCACCAGTCAGGGATTTATGGCATTGTGGCCCGATGGAAGCCTCTCCTCAGTGGAAGACACATGAAAGCCTGCATGGAGTTGGCTAAAAAACACCTGTAGGACTCCAAGATGGTGAGAAATAAGATTCTCTGGTCAGATGAGACCAAGATTAATTAATTCTAAGCAATACATGTGGAGAAAACCAGGCACTGCTCATCACCTGTCCAATACAGTCCCAGCAGTGAAGCATGGTGGTGGCAGCATCATGCTGTGGGGGTGTTTTTCAGCTGCAGGGACAGGACGACTGGTTGCAATCGAAGGAAAGATGAATGTGGCCAAGTACAGGGATATAGTGTACCAAAACCTTCTCCAGAGTGCTCAGGACCTCTGACTGCGCCGAAGGTTCACCTTCCAACAAGACAATGAGCCTAAGTCAGCCACCAATTGTGCAATATTGAAGGAGCGGCTTCAGAACAACTCTGTGGCTGTTCTTGAATGGGCCAGCCAGAGCCCTGACTTAAACCAAACTGAGCATCTCTGGAGAGACCTGAGAATGCCTGTCCACCAACATTCCAACCTGACAGAACTGAAGAGGATCTGCGAGGAGGAATGGCAGAGGATCCCCAAAGTGTGAAGAACTTGTTGCATCATTATTATTATTATTATCATTATTATCATCATATTAGCTCAAAAGGGTGCTTCGACTAAATACTGAGCAAAGGGTCTGAATACTTATGGCTGTGAGATATTTCAGTTTTTCTTTTTTAATAAATTTGCAACAATTCCGTTTTTTTGTGTCAATATGGGGTGCTTTGTGTAGATTAATGAGGAAAAAAATTAACTTAAATTATTTTAGCAAATGGCTGCAATATAACAAAGAGTGAAGAATTTAAGGGGGTCCGAATACTTTCCGGACTGTATGTGCAGGAAATCAAGACTTATTCTGCTGTATGAATGGCAACACGTGGCTACACAGGTTTATTGTACCTTCTGCCATCTAATGAAAGAGCATTTAATTGTTGTGCCTGTCAGTATACGTCACTGGCATAGATAGATGAACAAAGATATACAGTGGTGCCTTGAGATTCGATTTGTACGATTCGTTCCGTGACCACGCTCGTAACTCAAAACACTTGTATTACAAATCATCGTTCCCCATTGAAATGAATGAAAATTACATTCAGCTGTTTCAGCCCCCCACCCGCCAAAAAACACAATTGTTCTTTTAGTTTTTTAATAATGAAAAAGCACACTATCATATTGTACCTTATTAAAACGGAGTCGTAAAATAATTTTTAAAAATGTAAAGCATTAAACAATTTGTGCATAATGATTTATTGCTGCAATGCAATTCAGTGTGCTGCTACATCTGGTGTGCCCGCCTTGGCCAACGGGAGGCAGTACTGTACATTACTGTCATGCAGACAGTAATGTACTGTACTCTGCTTCTTTTACTACTACTCAGTAAGTTTCTGCAACATTAGTCATTTTTCATAGAGGATAAAGAATAAGCCTGTGAGTATTGTTATATAATTAGTCTACATGTGTTGCTCCACCATTTGTGTTCAAATATCTGTTGCTTAAAGTGTTGTATCACCGCGATCATTGATGCTAACGTTAATTGTATTGAAGCTGCTTATTATGAAGTGAGTTGAATTGAGTTTACTGCCACCATACAGCACTCATATCTCAAGTTCGAACTTGCAAGTTAAAGCAAAAACTCGTCCAAATGACTGCTTGTATCTAAAAAAAACTGCTAAGTCAGGTCACTCTAGCAAGGCACGAGTGTATTTGAAATTAATCCATACTTTTTGGACAAATTAAGTGAATTGGATAAATTCCCGTGATATCCAAGATGATCTCTCATGACACACTGGTTGGGAATCCATCCATCCATCCAATTTCTGAGCCGCTTATCCTCACAAGGGAGTGCTGGAGCCTATCCCAGCTATCATCAGGCAGGAGGCGGGGGACACCCTGAACTGGTTGCCAGCCTATCGGGGGGGAATGCAAGGAAAGCCTAATGTTCATGCACAAGCCAGAATTGCTCCCAATCCTATTTCAGCAAATACACACCCAGTTTCTTTACTCTGTCGATTATTTCCAGCAAAACAAGCTCTGGGTGTGCTCGGGTTCCAAGAGCTGTTCCCCTCTTGTATATTTTATATTTTGATAGGGTACTAATTCATTCTCAGAGGCTCCAAATACTGTAGCAGTAGGATGACACCGACTTTTACATCTGGCACTGAAAACCAAACTGCAAGCTGCGCCAACTTACAGTTAAAGTTCCTGGCCAACAAGCAGGGAGTAGGTTGGTGGGGAATAACTGAAGGAGCTACAGTATAGTGTGTCGTGTTCTCTGACTCCCTCCCTTCTGATCATCATTTCTTCTATTTGCTCCTAGTGCTACAAAAAGAGTGTTGGCCCATTGAGACCTGGGACTTAATAACTCAATCGTGTTGAAATGAGGATCAGCATGAGGTGCGATTTTGTTATGGTTGTGTCTTCAGTTATTGAAAGAATGTATTTATAAATGGTATGGCTCTATGTATGTGCTCATTGGTGGTGTAGTGGTGCATGCTGCTCTCTTTCATGCTGACAGCACCCAATACCCAGCAACGGCCGGTCGCAAGCCCAGATGATAATAAATAAATAAATAAATAAAAATGGGTAGGTTGCATCAGTAAGGGCAATTGGTGCCAAACCAATCATGCGAGTGATTCATCGTGGTGATCCCTGATTGGACACGACAAAAGTCCCAACAACATGGCTTTCTTTGGACAACTGCACCGAGTTTATAGGACCTATCTTATTCTGTGAACATTGGCACTTATTCCATAGCTCTGAACTTACAAATGATGTCTGCAGAAAAAAATTCCCCAAAATGATCATCTATGGAGAGGAAAACGTTTTGGTCCATAAAATTGTAAATACCGGGCCAATTATTCTGATATTTTCAGAGGCGTACATGGGCATAAGTAGGAACGCACTTATAAATGTTGGTGATGATCAGCCACAAATTTGGGACATAAAGCTTTTGGCCAGGAGATCGATGCCCTTCTGAGCTGACATTATGACAGCCAGCCAAATCTGCATCTATCACATATTGTCACCTACAGAAATGCTTTGTGATCTATGGAACTCTATTAGGAGTGTTGATTTTGACGATGAAAAAGGATTGATATTATTGGAAATGACTGCTAGTTTTATTTCCTTGAGCAAAACATACATACAATCAACTTGTTAGTGAAATATGGACCATTAAGACCACATACCTCCTTTAAGTGTCGTAAGGATATTATGATCAAGTAACAAGAATAGTAGTGAAGGTTACTGTTGCATATTAAGACTAGTCATGTGACCATTAAACCTAATTTAACATGTGCATATGCTCCAGGTATCATTGTGTATAATAATGCAGTGTGGACACGTTTGCGAGTGAAGTCAGGAACATGTGTGTTTTAGTTGGCTCCAGGATGTGAGGAGTGTGATTTCCTATGAGGTTCAAATCAGAAACTAAGAGATGGGGCTGTGTTTGATTTACCCGTGTTTCTTCACTTGATCCTTCTATGCACATGGAGGGCTCAAGCTTGATGACAATAGTCTGTGTTCAGTTAAATATGCTCAGATTTATTTGCTGAAAAAGCAGGAGGAAGATGCACAATGGTAGAAGTGACGTATACTGTCCCATTTGTAAAGAAAGAGAAAAAAATATACAGTATATTTCTCGAAAAGCACTGCTATAATTCAGCACTTACATGAGGCTCCTCTATATGGACTATTTTCATAAGCCCCAAAAGATTTACTACGATAACTGTGTGAAATCAATTTAAGTCTTGCTTTTTTCCATAGCATGTTTAAATTCAGTCGTAGCTCATTCTGTAAGGATGTAGTTTAGGGACAAGTTACTTGAGGGTGGCCAATTCCAGTCCTGCTATTGACAAAATATGAAATGGGGACCAGTTGCTTGAGGAGTTAGTTTGTTTCCCAATCACTGTCCTCACTTTGGGGTGCTCAATGAAGTGCACCGCTCTAGCTCTAACTCTTCCTTGCATGTTCACTTAATCACATCCA
Source organism: Phyllopteryx taeniolatus (assembly GCF_024500385.1). Lineage (NCBI taxonomy): Eukaryota > Metazoa > Chordata > Actinopteri > Syngnathiformes > Syngnathidae > Phyllopteryx > Phyllopteryx taeniolatus. Next base: position 3,288,645 of record NC_084507.1, read on the forward strand.
TAAATATTTAGTACATGTCTGTCTTTCAACTTAAAAGTGGAAAAAATAAATAAATTCCCCTTTTGGGGACAACTAGTCTTTCTATTCAGCAACAACATAATTTTCCTAAGTAGATTAACACCTGATGTGCAAATCGGCACCAAGCACAAGCCAACAAGTTCATGTTCACTAGAAAGTGGTGAAGATTTTACAACTAGATGAGAGTATTATGTTTTACTGTTTTTAAGCCACTATATCAATGCAGTACACACTGATAATAATGATGTACATTATGGTTGGAGCAGACTGCACATAATACTCTGCAAAAAGGATAACGAATGTGCGGGAGGCGATAGAGACAACTCGCGGGGCCCGGTTAGCGGTCATGGCAAGCACAGATGTTCGCGAGCCTCGTCGAGCGTGTTACTTGGCTCCAGCCGAGCCAGCCACCCTCCCATCACGAAGCTGCAGCAGACAACGTGCTGCGATCTAACACGTTGAATAAAGAGAAGTATGCGGTGGTATGATAAGTATCACTTCAGTTGTCCTGCCACAGTTTTATAACCTGTGGTATTCTCAAGAGGCAGTCTTGTATTTATTTTTATTTTGTGGTTAACACACAGAGGTAACATGGCATCTGTATTCCTACTTGTTTCTCAAGAAGACCTTCTTCTTTGTCTCTTATACTCCTTCATGTGAACACACGGTCTGAACATCAGTGCCCCTAGTGTTCAGACTTAAACACCAAGTAACTGAAATACCTTGTGTTACAGGCTACATTTAAGTGAAAATATGATGTTGGATGTTAAGATGTCAGTAATGACAAGCTGTTAATCCAGAAAGTGCTATATTACAATGAAACATGCCATGTTCAAGAAGAGTTTGTTTTTGAACAATATTTAATTAAAATATGGCACATTTTCATCACAATTGCAAGACAAAGGCATTATCAAATATCAATAAGTAATGCAAGTACTCCGTCTGAAAAAAAAAGTGCCATTGGTGCATCCCTAATCATTATATTAGTAGCCATTGGAAAATGAAATCTGTTCACAATTAATTGCCTTACCTGGAAAAATATTCTTCAACCACCGTTTTGTACAGTATTGTTAGTACATGACCCTCTTTCACAGCAGAATAAATATATTTTCTTTTATTTTCATTTGATTTCACCTTACAGGGATGATGAGTAGGTATGGTTACTGAAATATTCCAGAATAAAAGAAAATGCTATAAGACGTTAACGTTAAACTTCTAACGCGATTTTTCATAATATATTGCAGTACAGTACTTGGCCACAGCTGTCTTGTTTTGGTGTTTATTGGAAGTTAGCGAGATCATCCAGCAAAAATGACAAAAAAGAAAACATCCCTTTGGAGTGAGGTCAGGAAGGAACATTTCACATAAGGAACATTATGTGAAGGTGAATTTATACTCACACTGCTTTAGCACCAGATTTATTTATTTTTTTACATCATCAAAAACAAAGGCCAGTGAAAATAAATATTTAAAAAGCATAATACTTGACATTAAATTGAAATGAAGTAGACTCAAAAGACAACTCACTTACCAGGTAAATTTGTTCCAGCTTCTCTGACATGACAGCTGGCCTCTTCTCGCTCTGCTTCTTTGTGCCCTCCTATTTCCCCATAGTAGAGTGCAATAATGAGTTGTAAAATGCGGATAAACATGGGAAGTTGCTGATCCGTAATCGACAACTTCAGGCTATCAACCATGGTTTGTATCTGAGGAGACAGAAGAAATAAAAGATGATGATGGTTTTAATAAAGAAATCCATTCTCAAACTACATGATTTTGCATGAAACATCCTCACACCAAGCCACTATGGGGGTTAATCAAAGCTGATTTGATTACCTGCAGATAGAAACAAAAAACGAGTTGTCTGCATGTGAGTGGAATGAGAGTAAGACATTATAACCTTAAAGACATAAGTACAAATGGAAATTAGACCTAAATGGAAATCAATCTAACTTGCTAATGTTAATTCTTGCCATACAACACAGTATACATAGTACTTCGATTATAAAATAAGCAACAATGTATTGACCGATGGGTCATGAATAAATCTCTACTTCAAGGACCTGATATACTATTTTAAAGCTATATGTCTCCACATTTTTTTAATTCTGTAAACTAACTAAAGTACTTTTATTTTGTCTTGATCCTGATATCCATCTATCCCTAAAATGATGAAACATGACTGAGGGCAAGATGGGTGGCAACTACTAGATTAGCATATAAAGTGAAAGACCACAATGTTTTTCAAAGAGTACTGTGAAGTATGAACAGTCAAATATCTAAACTTTTTGGGGGGGATCACTTCGCTGATCTAATGAGAACATGCACCAGCTTTAAAGCAAAGCAAACCAAATTTATTTATATAGCGCATTTCAGGCGGCACGGTGGACGACTGGTTAGATCGTCTGCCTCACAGTTCTGAGGATCGGGGTTCAATCCCCGGCCCCGCCTGTGTGGAGTTTGCATGTTCTCCCAGTGCCTGCGTGGGTTTTCTCCGGGCACTCCGGTTTCCTTCCACATTCCAAAAACATGCATGGTAGGTTAATTGAAGACTCTAAATTGCCCATAGGTGTGAATGTGAGTGTGAATGGTTGTTTGTTTATATGTGCCCTGCGATTGGCTGGCAACCAGTTCAGGGTGTACCCCGCCTCCTGCCCGATGATAGCTTGGATGGGCTCCGGCACTCCCGCGACCCTTATGAAGATAAGCGGCTCAGAAAATGGATGGATGGATGAATAGCGCATTTCATACACAACTCAATGTGCTTTAAATGATTAAAAGCTTTAAAAACAAAGGGAAAGACCTTCTAATCATTTAAAACAAAGAGAAAAATAAAAGTACAATTAAAACAGCATACAGTGCAAGAAATATAATTTTAAAAGTGAAAATGCTCTAAGTAGCAAGAGATAAAGAGAGTTTTTAACAAACTTAAAAACATTCACACTTCGGGCTGACGTCACTTCTGTTGGCAACTTATTCCATTTGTGTGCAGTATAAAAGCTAAATGCGGCTTCACCATGTTCGCTTTGGACTCTGTGCTCCACTATTTGACTTGAGTCTGTAGATCTCAGAGCCCGACTGGGTTTATATGCCATTAGCATTTCATTCATGTATTCAGGACTTAAACCGTTTCGTGATTTATAGACCAGTAGCAGAACTTTAAAATCTATTCTAAAGCTGACTGGGAGCCAGTGTAAAGACTTTAGAAATGGAGTAATATGCTCTGACCTCTTTTGTTCTGGTCAGAACCTGAGCTGCAGCATTCTGAATGAATGAATGCTCTTTTGGGCGAATCCAGTCAGAAGACCATTACAATAATCAAATGTACTTGAGAAAAAAGCATTTAGTATGAACATTTAAAGGTGCCATGTTTTACCAAACCAACTTTTTCCAGTACTTGGGATGTAATGTTGGCTTTATGGTGCTTCAGTAAACATGTGAAATACAACCCCGATTACAATCAAGTTGGGACCTTGTGTTAAAAATAAATAAAAACAGAATATAATGATTTGCAATTCATGTTCTATATATGCACATGCATTTATATGGCTGCAACACATTCCAAAAAAAGGTAATTTTTACCACTGTGTTACATAATCTTTTCTTTTAACAACATTCAATAAATGTTTGGGAACTGAGGACACTAACTGTTGAAGCTTTGTAGGTGGAATTATTTCCCATTCTTGCTTGATGTACAGCTTCAGCTGTTCAACAGTCCAGTGTTGTGGTATTTTACGCTTCATAATGCGCCACACATTTTCAATGGGAGACAGGTCTGGACTGCAGGCAGGCCAGTCAGTGTGCCCGCACTCTTTTATTACGAAGCCACGCTGTTGTAACACGTGCAGAATGTGGTTTGGCATTGTCTTGCTGAAATAAGAGGGGGCGTCCATGAAAAAGACGTTGCTTGGATAGCAGCATATGTTTCTCCAAAACCTGTATGTACCTTTCAGCATGAATGGTGCCTTCACAGATGTGTAAGTTACCCATGCCATTGGCACTAACACAGCCCCATACCATCACAGATGCTGGCTTTTGAACTTTGCGTCCATAACAGTCCGGATGGCTCTTTTCCTCTTTGGCCTGGAGGACACGACGTCCACAATTTCCAAAAACAATTAGAAATGTGGACTCGTCGGACCACAGAAAACTTTTCCACTTTGCATCAGTCCTTCTTTGATGAGCTCAGGCCCAGAGAAGCCGGTGGCGTTGCTGGGCGTTGTTGATAAATGGCTTTTGCTTTGCATAGTAGAGTTTCAAGTTGCACTTACGGATGTAGGGCCGAACTGTATTTACAGACATTGGTTTTCTGAAGTGTCCCCGAACCCATGTGGTGATAGCCTTTACACATTGATGTAGTGCCGCCTGAGGGATCGAAGGTCATGGGCGTTCAATGTTGGTTTTCGGCCTTGCCACTTACATGCAGTGATTTCTCCAGATTCTCTGAACCTTTTGATGATATTACGGACCGTAGATTTTGAAATCCCTAAATTCCTTGCAATTGTACGTTGAGGAACATTGTCCTTAAACTGTTTTTTCTCACGCACTTGTTCACAAAGAGGTGAAACTCGCCCCACCTTTGCTTGTGAATGACTGAGCAATTCAGGGAAGCTCCTTTTATACCCAATCATGGCACCCACCTCTTCCCAATTAGCCTGTTCATCTGTGGGATGTTCCAAACAGGTGTTTGATGAGCATTCCTCAACTTTCTCAGTCTTTTTTGCCACCTGTCCCAGCTTTTTTGGAACATTTTGCAGCCATAAAATTCTAAGTTAATGATTATTTGCTCAAAACAAAGTTTATCAGTTTGAACATTAAATATCTTGTCATTGTAGTGTATTCAATTAAATATAGGTTGAACATGATGTGCAAATCATTTATCGTTTAACACAACGTCCCAACTTTTTGGGATTGGGGTTGCATGAATTAAAATCGTCCATGCATTCCTGAGTTCTAGACGTTTTTCTGCCTCGAGGCCTGAAATCAGGTCATTTGAATTTCTCGAGCTTGTCTTTGTGACTAACGAAGATCTCCACCTAAATCTCCACTCCCAAGCCAGCACTGTCAACATAACAAACACATGTACTTTCACAAGTGGATCTTCTACTCGGCGGCAACCAATCAGCGGAAAGGGGGTGGTCTTAGCCAAATATGGACAAAGCGGATACAAAACTGGGTCAAACAGAAGTAGCTGTCGGATGGCCTTTTTCGGACACTTGTATGACAAAACCAAGGTGTTATTTTTTAAAATGAAATTGACACTTTTATACTAAGTCCATGTTAGAGAGTCACTTAATGGAGGTCTACATAGCCATAATATGGGAACTTTAAGCTAACATTACAGGGCATAATATGAGAGCCCTTTATTTCAAATTTTTGTTTCACATTTGATTTACTGCCACTAGAGCATGTGGCACAATTGGAACTCAAATTAACTTGTAGTTTTGAGCATTGGTGGTAGTTATTGTGTTGTTGATGCTTATTTACTTACTTTGATGACAGAGGGGATCTTAGAATTGATGTTGTCATAACTAAAATGAAGACGTGTTCGGAAGGAACATTTGTACAGCAGTGGGTCTTGGTAGAACTCAATCTTGCCACTTGCATTTCGTTTGTCCAAGCACACAGTGCAATCAGAAAAGTTGATCACTTTCCGAAGAACAAGTTCTGGAGCTGCAAAAAGAGCAGAGTTACATGTTAATCTTCGACCCCCTCTTCAGTATCCCATCTCTCTCATCCTTTGAAATTGTAAACCCCTAAATTTGCCTGTATCATATTTGACAATGCAAGAATTGCCTGCTATCCACACTCATAGACCTTCATTTTACAGAGAGTCCACAGGTTTTCTGCCTTTATACCCATAGTTTGTAAAGCTTCAATGGTGGACTACATTTCCAAAAGTATTCGCTCATCTGCCTTGACTCTTATATGAATTTAAGTGACATCCAATTCTTAATCCATTGGGTTTAATATGACATCGGTCTACCCTCTGCAGTTTTAACATCTTAAACTTTTCTGGAAAGGCTTTCTACAAGGTTAAGGAGTGTATGGTTTATGACCATTTTTCCAGAAGCGCATTTGAATGTTTGCGCATACAAAGAGATTTTGGACAGTCAAACAGTTTGGGGATTACCACTTCCTTTTCAAACATGCACCAGTGCACAAAGCAAGGTCCATAAAGACATTGATTAGAGAATTTGGTATGGATGAACTATGAACTTGACTGGTCTGCACAGAGTCCTGTCCTCAACCCGATAGAACACCTCTGGGTTGATTTTGAGTGGACAGTGAGCCCGACCTTCTCGTCCCACATCAGCGTGTGATCTCACAAATAAGCTCCTGGAGGAAAAAGGAGAAATCCCCATAAACTCACTCTTGAACCTTGTTGAAAGCCTTTCCACAATAGTTGAAGTTGTTACAGCTGCAAAAGGTAGACCAACATCATATTAAACCTTATGGATTTAGAATGGAATATCACTTAAACTCATGTATGAGTCAAGGCAAGTGAGCGAATACTTTTGGCAATATAGTGTATCTTTTGCAGCATGGGATAGTGCTTTGTCTTGCATGAGTATTACTTTACTAAGAAGGCACAGTTCTTTGTTTTGTACCATGGCAGAAAATGGTCAACTCTACATATTCTGCAGAGGTCATTCTGACACCTTCAGGCACCAACCATCTCATACCCTTTTATTCCAGTCCAAAACATCACTCCACCACCTCCTTACTACAGCCTCCAGCCTATTTGGGACACCCACCAGCAATCCAGAACATCATCCATCTGGACCATTTAAAATAGCATGGCATTCATCACTGGATAAAACTAAAGTGTGGGTGAAAAGTAACTCCCTTATTTTTCTTTAAGTGAGCTTAGAAGTTAATTATCAAACTTTTCTGAGATTGATAACAGTGATCTTAACTGAAAGGAGAAACAACGTGCAAAAACTTCCCTAGATAAACCAAAACACAAATGTTTAACTTAAATCATACATACATATTGATCTTGAACACAGTATATAGTATACAGATTTGTGTCTACCACTACAACAGAATGTGAATAGCCTTTCTTACCAGTGACGTCCATGAAGGCCCTCTCCCACACATCGTCCACAGTGTAGCACTCTGCTGAAGTAATGTTGACTGACAACACAATGTCATCCTCAACGTACTTCAATATCAAGTTGTTCACCAAAACGTTCACATTATTCACCACACGTCTGATAAGGCTCTGCACATAACCTATAACAAAAACAAGCATACAATTGAGAAACACATTATACCGTATACTATGTATACATTAAACAGACACAAGTAAAACATGTATGTTGTCGGACAAGGCCTCGCTCACAATTTTTAGTGCAATTTTTCCACACAAAAACATCCAGCAATACTGTATGTAACTTTCTGCAACTGTACGCAACTTTGAAGCACTGCAAAAGAAGAGAGCCTTCCCCAAACTGTGCCCACAAAGATGAAAGAATAGAATTGTCCAATATTTTTGTGCTAACTTCTTCCATCCAACTGTTCATGTTCAGCCCACTTAGGCTGGATACACACGGAAGGTCTATGTGCAAATTCTGATTTAGTGGACATGAGATTTTTTTAAAGGCCTAATGACGTAGACATTTCAAGTGACCCATATACAATATCACTCGTTTTATTTTTACCAAACACCTGTAACAACTTGCATGTGCAGAGCGCCCATAATGCAATAACTACAAAGTACAGTGTATAGTGGAAACATTGGACAGAAACAACAAGGAAATAAACAATAATGAATAAATAATAGAAGTACCACATTTTGCATATTGTTTACTTCCCCCAATAGTAGGGCTTCACAAGTCAAATTTTAATCGTGATCATGATTTCGCCTGCTGCCCTGCGATTGGCTGGCAACCAGTTCAGGCTGTACCCCGCCTCCTGCCCGATGATAGCTGGGATAGGCTCCAGCTGGCCCGCGACCCTAGTGAGGAGAAGCGGCTCAGAAAATGGATGGATGGATTTCGCCTGCCACGATTAAATGAGCCTTATTGTCGGCAAATTTGTTCATATGAAAAGTGTTTAATTTACAGCAGTGCCCGCTACCTTGTCAGTCAGCCACCAGGGAGCAAACGTATGTTTACGGCTTCATTAAGGGCCTGCACTGCGCTCTGTGGCCAACTTCAAAATAAAAGCTTAAAATGGCATTGATGTCCAATGTAGTAATTGATGAAGCTTTTATTTTGAAGTTGGCCCTCTCAGCCCGTTGGTGGAGAGGCAGCGTGTCACGGCAAGACCCTATCAACAATCGTTGTGGCAGCTGCCTTGACTTCAACTTTTCAAGTGGCCTAACGGCAGTAAAAAATAAAAAGAAAATAAATGAAAATTAAAAAAAAAAACAGAAGTAAATAGAGAGGGAAATCACAAGTCAAGTTCTTTGCAGTTTGTGACCGTGCACGATTGAACAATCAAGCAAAACAACGAAGACTTACCCTTCCTTGACAATTCACTATATTGATGGGGATTTTCAAATGAAAAGTATTTCATATTTATATTTATTCAGTTAGCCCTTGCTAAAGTAGATTTTTTGGGGGTACGTTTATTTTGTATTATTATCTATCAATTATTTTTTCTTATTTAGAGATTAATTTTGCACTGAAAACTGTTACATATTGTTTGTTGAAAAGTAGTGCAATAAAAATGAAGATTTTTCCCTAACATGAAGAGTAACCATGACTAATAATGATGACTACAATATTAATCAAAATATTTGCAATTATTATTTTGGCCATAATCGGGCAGCCCTACCCAATAGGCATTACTCTACTGACCGACATCAGCAATAGTTTTCCTAATTTAATAATTTTGTGCAACTGGACTCTATCATATTTAGTCCATATGTGCATTTGATTTACAGCTGAGGCTTTTTATGCATGCCTGCTCTGTAGAGTGTGAAAAGTGTAAAAATGTGTGGTAGAGTTTCACGTGAGCGGAAACAAGCCACTTGCGTTTGTGTGTGTATACGTGTGTTTTACAATTAGTCGATTGGTCACTCAGAATAAGGATTAAAATCTTTTAACTGTACAGAAAGCCTTTAAAGTCACAAAATCAAACGCCTGTTTGTCATTATCATTTGTTTTTTCCTAAAAAGTTGGCATTTTGAAGGTGAGCGGATTCTACCCAACAGCGAGAATATATAAAATATGATACTGCCACTTCATAGTATAGCACGCACACTCTTTTTCACACCGGCTATGCAGTGAATTTGGTCTCCACTTCCAAGACATGGGGGGAATGTTGATTTTGTTGATGAAAAAGGGGCGTTCCAAAGGCAAGAAGGTTATTTACCAATTGCTCCAAAATGGATTGATATTATTATTATTCTTGAGCACAAAATACATAAAATCAAGTTGTTCGTAAAATATGGACCATTAAGACCCTATACCACCTTTAGGGCCTGATTTACAACAGGTTTGTCTCTTGTGACAGAATGACTTCCCGAGTTTTTGTATCTCGGAGTGCATGTGTGAGAGTGGTCATTCAGGGTGGTCCTGCTCGAGGCTCGAACCCTACGTTAACACCGTCCCCTGAGCTGAGAGTCGAGTGCGCTAACTAAAGGCCAGCACACACTGCACGACCCGGCCGAACCCGACTGAACTCTTGTGCAGTGTTCAGCGGTTTTGGCAACTAGTTTTCATGATTGGCTGACAGTCAGCCACTGGTTTTGCAGCGAGTTGCATGGTGTTGCAACTTCGCAAATGTCACGTGCAAAAAATACATTTTCTGGTTTTAAGCAAGTGAGAGCCAGCCGAACACTGCCAAGTCATGCAAATACAGTATACACAGTATACATGTATTGTCTTTTACAACAATAATTAACAATATATATAATTTCATAAGTACAGTTGTGCTCACAATTATTGGCACCCATGAAATTTAAGTATTAAATGTGGAATATCTTCTGAAGAAAATTAATCAAGTGAAACAAAGTTTTTCTATAGATAAAAAACAGCAAATGACAAAAAATATTTTAGGGACAGATGAAACAAAAATACAGCTTTTTAGCAATATAGACAAACAGTATGTTTACAGACGGCACAATTAAGCTTTTAAGGAAAAGAACACCCTCCCAACAATCAAGCATGGTGGAGGATCCATAATACTATGGGGCTGCTTTGCATCATCTGGAACTGGAGGCCTTGACTGTGTCACAGGTATCATGATATCAAAGACCCAAAGCACACATCCAAAAGCACACGGGAATGGTTGAAAAGGAAAAATTTGACTCTTTTAAAATAGCTAGCAATGAGTCCTGATCTCAATCCAATTGAAATTTTTTTGGGGGAGCTGAAATCCATTGGGGAAAACAACCCTGCAAATGTTCAAGACCTTTAACAAATTGCAAAGGAAGAGTGTGCGAACACACCACCTAAGAAGTGCAAAAAGCTTACGGATGGATACAATAAATGTTTGGAGGCTGTCATCGCTGCCAAAGGGTGTGCAACCAAATATTGAGGGGTGCCAATATTGCTGCATGTTGTTTTCTGTTTTTTTTTTTTTTTTTTTATTATTACAATATCAAAATTGAAAAAAAAAAATTGTTAAATTATGTTGTACCTTCAATTAAAATACCATGATGATATAAGTTTGATACATTTCCATTTATTTCTGAAGATATTACACAGGTTACGCCAAAACATCAAGGGGTACCAATAATGGTGAGCACAACTGTACCTGTGGGATAAATAGTGAAGCTTGCGGTCACTGTTCCCAAAATGGACCCGAGCAATATAGAGTGCCGTGAAAAAGTATAGGCCCTCTTCTCAAATTCTTATAAGTTTGCATAGTTTCCCTGCTTCAATGTTGAAGATCATCCAACACATGTAAATCCAACATGTAAATATCAGACAATTACAATCCAAGTAAACATAAAATGACCCCCCCCCCCCCCCCCCCCCTTTCCTTGTTAAATCATGAATTAACTGTGGGTAGTGATATTTTTGGGTTCATTTTCACTGACCACGCCAAAGCCTGATTACCTCCAGACCTGTTCAGTCAAGTAACCACTTAAATAGAACCAGCCAAAATGAAGTTGGCCAAAAGCTCTCAAAAAGCTGCAACAAAATGCCATGATCCAATGAAATGCAAGAACAGACGAGAAATAAGTAAATGACATCCGTCAGACTCGAATGGGTGAGAAAGTAATTTCTGAAGCTTTATGATTCCAGGGAACCACAGTGAGAGCCATAATACTCAAATCAAGAAAACATGGAAAGTAGTGAACCTTTCCAGGAGTGGCCAGCATACAAAAATTACCCCAAAAGTACAGCGACAACTCATCCAGGAGGTCACAAAGGAACCGAAGATAAGATCTAAATAACTGCAGGGCCTCCCTTGGCTCAGTTAAGGTCAGTGTTCATGACTCAACAATAAGGAAGAGACTGGGCAAAAATGGCATCCATGTCAGAGTTCCAAGGCAAAAACCACTGGTGACCAAAAAGAACAAAGATTTGTCTTGGTTTTGCACACAAAAAAAAATACACACATCTGAAAGATTCCCAAGACTTTTGGGAGAATATTCTTTGGACGAAATACGAAGGTTGAAAATTTTAGAAGGTGGATCTCGTTACATCTGGAGTAAATATAACACAGCATTTCAGAAAAACATCATCGTCCCAACAGTCAAACATTGGTGGTGGTAGTCTGATGGTCTGGGGCTGATTTACTTCTTCAGAACCTGGATTACTTGTTGTGATTGATGGAACCATGAATTCTGCTCTTTTACGGAAAATCCTAAAGGACAATGTTCGACCATCAGTTTGTGAGCTCAAGCTGAAGCGCACTTGGGTTCTGTAGCAGGACAATAATCTAAAACACACGACCAAGTCAAATTCTGAATGGCTTAAAAAAAAAAATAATAATTAAGGTTTTAGATAGGGCTGAACAATTAATTGCATCTGCAAATCATCGCAATATGATAAAACACGATTTGCTAATCGCAGAGGCTGCGATTAGACGAGTTAATGAGGGCAGAGCGATGCAGATAGGAAAGGAAGGCACTTGGAGTCTGCTAAAACACTGCCACGTTGGGTAATTTCTCTTGTTTCACGAGGCCTTTGTGCTGCTGAATTAATTGATGGCGTAACATCCATCCATCCATCTTCTTTTACTGCCTATCCTCACAAGGGTCGCGGGCTACTGGATCCTATCCCAGCTATCTTCAGGTGGGAGGCGGGGTACACCCTGAACCGCTCACCAGCCAATCGCAGGGCATATAGAAACAAACAACCATTAGCGCTCACATTCACACCTACGGGCAATTTAGAGTCGTCAATCAACCTACCACGCATGTTTTTGGGATGTGGGAGGAAACCGGAGTGCCCGGAGAAAACACACCCAGGCATGGGGAGAGCATGCAAACGCCACACAGGCGGGCGGGGATTTGAAACCCGGTCCCCAAAACTGTGAGCCAGATGTGCTAAGCAGTTGTCCACCGTGGCATATGACATAAAATGTTTTATATTTTTCCCTTTGTGAGATAAAAAATAAAATAAATAAATAAAATACATACATACATAGCTGCGCACTACTTGAGCAGCACCCCTGGGATTCCCACTAAGTCATGATGAATGAAATAATTGAAAAAAAGATGTATTCCATTTTGTGCAAATAGAGTACATTATATTGGCATATACTTACTTCCACAAATCACACATTGATTCTGTACTGAGACACTGAGACACTGAGTCCTGGAGTCCAATTAATGGATAAAGTGTACATATTAAAAAAAACAAATATAGAATTTGAATTGTGTTTAAGTGAAATGACAACCATAGGGCTTTTGTGCTGAGAAAGTAAATGTGCACAAGAAGAAGAGAATAAGCAATCTAAAAGAATATGAGTCATTTGACTTGGGGAGCCAAATCCACTGGGGAAAAGCTTCAGTACATAACATTACTAACCAAAGTGAGAACTAACTTAAAATACTCCAGACAGAATCCTTCAAACCATCAGACCAGTGCAGTCATTTATTTCTCCAGTGTCCCGTTTAACACAGTCACAGCATAGTAAAACATACTGTATAAACATCTTGAGTTTTCCCTTTATTTTCAAAACCAAATGTTTTTCTTCCTGTATTTTCATGAATACCCTAAAGAGTAACAGAACCAATAATGAAGCAGCACTAAATGCCGCTCTTGATGAAATTATTTTAAATGAATTAGCAAGGTGTTCTGCTGTGCCTGACTAGACATGACAAAATTGTTGAGAGTTTGCTGACTGACCAATTAGAGGTAAGAGGCGAGGTTGACATAAACTCAGCTACAAATGCAATGTGTTTGTCACATAGGTGCCTGGCTTTGCATGCATGCGTGTGCCAAAGTTTGAGTGTGTTCTGGCTTCTGCAGCATGTATGAGTGTGGCTGTGGTTCTGAGGTCAGTTAGAAAGCTGCTGTTGCATCAGCAGCCTGGACATTAAACCAGCAATGTTATTTCCCTTTCTGGATCTAATTTGTCGACCGCTGGGATGTTTTTCTCTCAAATTTCACTTGTACTTATTCTTGCCTCACACAAAGTCCATCTATGAACTGTCACACTTGTGTGACCTTCTGTAAACAACTGACATGGCCAGCACCTATCCTAATGCCAAAAATATACGCCATTCAAAAATGTTCACCCCAGTCAGAAAAGTTAAGAGGAAAAACATAGGGGGGGAGGGGGTGAATGCAAGGGACCACTCTATGATTTTGTTCTACTGGGCAAGTCTACCAACTTCAACAAAATTTTAGAGTTTGCTTAAAAACATGTCATTTTTGACTTGATCTTATAGATTTGAAAGGAGCTCCACTTCAGCAAAGCGAGAAAACAAACAGTGATCGATCAGGTAATAGTAACAAAGTAATAACAGTATGTCTTTTATCACCATAGTGTATTCATGTTTTATAGTCAACCTTTGGTTCTAAAACAGTGAAACAGATTCGCAAAACCCAAAAGTGTTGAGTACGTTACTTGTCTGGTACAGAAGTAAGCTGTACATGCAAAAAGCTCAAGGGTGGGATATTCAGTATTCTTAAGTAGCATTTCCCAGTAATACCAGAACAGCTGCCGTATTTATTCTCTTTGGAGAGGCCCCAGTACCACGACAGCAGTAGCACTGGACCATGGATTTATCTCAGGAGTGTGTTTGCTCTGCAGCTCAGGCAAATCTCAATCTCCTCCAATCACGCACATAATTACACAATCATGCATGCACAATTCTTGACACACTCAAGAGCAGTGGAAGCAGAACAAATGTGAAACATATTTGTGTGTAAGCACTGCACTCAACACTATAGTAAACACAGTATATTAAATAGCAATTCATAAGAATTTGGTAAGTCTATCCCAAAGGGGCGAACAATCATTCCTGTCAGTATCGTAAGTATGATCCTATGCCAGTCAAATTGACATTACATCCCACCACAGCAACAAACTGGTTGCAACAGAGTCCAAGGACATGCTTTTTTTCCAAGTTTTCATAGTTAATCCCCATAAAGCACTGTTATTTAATTTGGGGGGAAATTAAGTGGTGGTTCCCCAAAAACTGCACCAGAGACCTAATGACATGCATTTCCATTGGTAAACAACTATATGGAAGCTTCACATCTCAAGGTAAATGCTAAGCATTGGATGGAGTTGTGTAATGCCACCACCACTGGACGGTTTGAGAAGTGACTCAACATTTGACCTAGAGTCTCTACAGCCTGTAGTTGGTTGGTTCATTCCTGGAAAAGTGTGGTGGGATTTTTTCTCTCTCTCTCTCTCTCTCACACCTACATCAGAGCTCAGCTAAATGCAGGCCCAAGGGGAGAATCTGAGGTGAGGCACCTTGCTTTAGCAGCTGGGGAGAGATATTATATCATAACATCAGGCATGGAAATGGATCCTCCCTAGATAAAACCAGCTAGGAATGGATGTAAGTTCATATATTCTGGCATGCTGAGGTTCGGATAACTTGGGTGTGAAACTGTGACCTGCTCTGTAAGCTGAATACCCTTTTCCTTCCTTCCCGTTCTTCTGCTACAACCCCCTCAAAAAAAAAATTTTTTCCTAGTATTACCATTTTGCTTTAAGATTGTTTTACAAACTACACTAATTTAATAGTGTGAAATGTTTTATATCGGTGTACATATAATTTTAGACTTGATATGGAAAACTGACAAGCTAATACTTGGTCGGTCTACACGTATCCTGTTTTCAAAATGAACAAAAATGCATAGGAAGACCTCCATCCATCCAGTCATTCTCTGCACCGCTTATCCTCACTAGGGTCGCTGGTGTGCTGGTGCCTATCCCAGCTGACTTTGGACGAGAGGCGGGGTACATCATGAACTGGTTGCCAGCCAATCACTGGGCACAAATGGACAGACAACCATTCATACTCATATATACACCTAATGACAATTTAGCCTTCAATTAACCTACCATGCATGTTTTTGCAATGTGGAAAGCGGAGTACCCGGAGTTCATGCAACCTTAATTCATTCATTTTCCGTACCGCTTATCCTCACTAGGGTAACGGGTGTGCTGGAGCCTATCCCAGCTATCTTTGGATGAGAGGCGGGATACACCCTGAATGGGTTGCCAGCCACACATTGGATTTGAGTGTTGTGTGTGTCAGTAGTGCTACAACCTGTGAGGGAAGGACTGCACAATATAGGACAGGACTGGACAAGACAGGAACAGGAGGGGAAGCATGCAGGACAGGGGTCGTGGACCCGGCTGTACAATTGAAGTTTGATGGGAGTGGCTATGTAAATTATAAACATCTATAGGAGCAGGGTGTAAGTGAGGGGATACCTAAGAAATTCGCATAGTTATTTTGTTTGTTGCAATGAGGGAGTGGCCCCACACTCAGCAAATAAGTCCCAGGGGTGTGTGTCTGCGGACACATGCAAGGGAATTGACACTGTTTCGCATGCACAATAACCATCAGAAGTGTCCTGTAATTGCCTGTACCGTCGGGGCTGAGGACCCCACCCCACCTAATCGAGAGGCAGCGTCGGGCTCAGGATTCCACCTGAGAGCGGCCCGATGGACGGGACATCTCCCACACCGAGGGATCCAGGGTCCACTGGCCCCACTGAGGCATCCCGAAAACCCACCACAGGGACCCAACGCCACGCAGCAGGCAACAAAAACGTTATGTAGCCTAGCAAGCGAGTAGTAGCACAAACAGTTGCACGTAAACATGCCGCCGTTCTGTCGAATCATGTTCTAAAGTTTCAGTGTGGGTGAAGTCATTTAATTAAAAATAAAGTAATTTAATTACAGTGAGTTAGCACCCATTATTTCTGTCATGTAATGTTGGTTTGACCTGACTGATTAGAATACACGATCTGACTAGAGCAGTGATTTCCAACCTTTATAGAGCCAAGGAACATATTTTGAAAAATCTCACGGCACACCAACAAACAAAAATGTCACAAAAAGTGGATACATTAATTACTGTATTTACTTCCTACCATCGAATAGAAGACCATTCATTTGTTCTGTCTGTCACTATGCCTCACTGGGATAAATAGAGGAACAAAGATACATTATTTATTGTGAATATAATTTTTGGAGCAATTAAGTACACAAGTATATACAGTAAATGAACAGGTCATTTAAATAGACACATTCCTCCATTTTGTGATCGGATCGGTTATGGGTTTTTAAACTCGCTGATCGGTCCCAAAAGTCCTGATCGTGTAAAGCCTAGTAATCAACCCATAGTTCTGCTAGTTATCGCAGAATACACGGAGAGCCCGCAATCCTGATCACTGGGTTTGGTCACGTGACGTTCGCTATACAAGAGCAAGGGCAGATGTGACGTTAATTTCAGTCAACAGAAGAGGGCCATATTGCTTAACATGGCTGCCCCCTGGGATCAGTGAAAATTTATGAATTTTTTGTTTAGTTCTTATTCCACGAACACAATATTAATCAGTATGCTGTGTTTAGACTAGTGGGAGCACACACAACATATTCTTGCCCCCCAAAATTGCTTTTCCTTCCCCTTTAATGTTTGTAAAATTTGCAGGTCACAGACACAACCCCCACACTGCTCAACACGTATTTACACTGGTGATCTTCCTTAATATATGGCAATATGAGTATTTTTCTCATAAACAGGTAAGACATTATTTGATGGCAAACCTGGAGGCATTGGTCCATTGAAGCCTTTCAAATGCAAACATATTCTCAACATTCTTGGAGGCCTGCTCAACCCCTTGATTGTGTAAACTGGCTCGAAGATGAGCCTCGGTCCGTGTCCCTGTCCTCCCCCCTACAGCCTTCATTGGAATAATTAAAAAAGAAGGGAGGTAGCAGAGCATTCACCTGGGGGCAGGTCTGGGTCACTAGGGGCAGCCTGCTGGAGTCGGCGAGGCTTGCCGACAGCCTTGGAACTCTCAGAGACACTCCGACTCGTGGAGCTAGAACCACTCTCATGGTCATCCTGATGAAAAAAACAAACACAAACAAAAACAAGCTCGTGTTAAGATGGATA
The DNA here is from genome assembly GCF_024500385.1 of Phyllopteryx taeniolatus. Taxonomy (NCBI): domain Eukaryota; kingdom Metazoa; phylum Chordata; class Actinopteri; order Syngnathiformes; family Syngnathidae; genus Phyllopteryx; species Phyllopteryx taeniolatus. Next base: position 3,306,172 of record NC_084507.1, read on the forward strand.
CTCAAATATGACTTTTAATCACAGACAAATGGCAGAATCAACAGTGTTGTGATACCAGAACAATACGAGGTGCATTTGGGGTGGCAGCAACCATGCAGTACTGTTTTTGAGCATTTCTTTAGGTTACATTAATTCCAACCAGACCCCACTCCCAATTTAGACTATAAATAAATAGTGGTCCTTGAATGAGGCCGTGTCTTTCCTCCGCAACACTATACATCACTTCTGAGTAATTGCAACTCAGGAATGTAACCGCAACTTGCATGTCTCCATTAGTATTAATAATAATAACATAACTTAATTTATGTAGTACTTTTCAAAACATTGTGACAAGGTGCTTGCCGTTTAGTAGTATGGATAGTATGAAAGACACTAAGAAAACCACTTAATTCATAGTTATATTTGTATTACATTCATCACACTACATAGAACTGTCAGCGGTTTAGGAATTTGGTGCCTTGCCCAAGGGCACCGCCACCGTGCTCAGGAAACCTTCATCCTAAGTACATAGGTTTTGCATTAGAGAATCCCCACACTAGTTTAGTTTTATAGGTTGTTTAAAAAAAAAATTTTTCCATTTATAAATTTGTAACCCAAACCCAGGGGTGTCAAACTCATTTTTGTCACGGGCCACATTGTGGTTACGGTTTTCCCGCAGAGGAGAATTTTGACTGTGAAACCATATAAATGTTTAATTGCCTCAACATATTATTACATGTACATACAAATTGATGGATAATTGGTGTTGAAATAGAAGTCAAGGATAACCAACTATTGTTCAAGTTACTGTAAAAAGAGGTTTAGTTATAACAAAAAGATGCCTTTGCAATATCTCCACATTTGCTACATATAACAATTCAAAATATTAGTATGGATATTAGCAAGAATCATGGAAGTTGATGCACTTGATTTGCTTTCGCAGGCCACATAAAATAAAGTGGCGAGCGAGAGACATTTTGTAAATAATGGTAATGAAAAGGTATACAATAAAAGGGGGAAAAGCAAGACAAAACATTTCAACAATTGTAAAATCTGAGATCTTGTGAAAAGCTGGTGGGCTATGTGTGATAAGCACTGTCTATGGCATTGAGGGGTTACTGGAACTGTAACTGTTTAACAGTCAATCTAGGGGGTAAAATTGTGAGCTAAGCAAGATAAAGAAAAGCAGCATTCACGTGTGCTTATTATTTATGGTGGGAGGGTCTCTGTGGTCCTGCAATAGTCTGTCTTTATGCAGAATCAAGTAAGCAATTTAAAAAGGCTATAGAAATTTATTTTTGTTTGCTCTTGGATTGAATCAGATAGACGCACAGAAATGTAATAAAAACAAAACTTTTTTTAAACAAACACAGGCACTAGCCAGATTATGTTATGTAGAGTTGCAAATATTTACAACAAAAATTGCCTAGCCATTTTAGCTTTAAGAGCTGACTGATTTCAACTACTCAAACGGGGGAGGGAAGGAAGAGGAAGGCGCACAATTAACCACTCAATACCATTTTAGGCAATAAACTTTTCTCATGAGGCACAAAATGCCTTTTTCTGAGTGACTCCCTAGGACAACATGATGGTGCCTCAGTGGCTGCCAGGTAAATGGATCGCTAGGTTATTACATAAGGGCACAAAACAGGGAACAAGTGCTGCAGGAACACAGGGGATACAAGATGGAGATTGAGGAAAGGCAGGCCAAGCACTGCCTGCAGCCATATCAAGTCAGTACAAATGTGAAACAAAATACTGTACAGGCAGACAAAGAGGCACAGGATTCAGCTATGAGAGTGGCATTGCCTCTCGGCAAGTGGGGACCCCCTAGCCAGAGTGTAAGTGAGCACCAGTTGAGGGTGAGCGCAAAGGGAGGCCAGATCTAACCTCTATCCCCGCAGACATCTGGCTGAGTGAGAGACCCAAACGCAGTGTGTTAGACATGTCTGAAGTGTTGACCCCATCTGAGTCTTTCAGAAATTAGTTGAACCCTGTTGCCACAGCTGGCTATCAGAAACATTAACTTTGTAGATACTGTCATAGGTTTCCTTGTATAAACATGCAAACTACTAGAGGTTCTAGAAACATTTAACCAATATTACCTCTCACCACATTTTATGACTACACAATACACACTACACACGGTTGCAATTTGTAACACTGTCAAATTATTGATGCACACATTGAAAAATCAAAGTACATATTTTCTGAAGATTAATCTATGTCAGTAACTAAAACATTTTTATAGCACCCTTTTTTATAGATTCTGTAGGTTAATGGAAGCATATAAATGGCCACTGCCGAATCAGATTCAGACAACTTTATAGATCCCCATGCAGGCAATTAATTTACAGCTTTCAGGTTCCAATGCATATTCAGCCACAACAAAAACTTAAGACAAGGTAATATAAGACTTGGAAATAGGCTATTGGACAGGTTGCAATACAGTGCCGTGAAAAAGTATTGGCCCCCTTCTCAAATTCTTATATTGGCATAGTTTCCTCACGTTACTGTTTAAGATCATCAAACAAATGTACTGTAAATATCAGCCAAACATAACCCAAGTGAACTTAAAATGCTGCTTTTAAATGGTGATTTCATTGATTAAGGAAAAAAAAATATTCAAAGTTACCTCGCCCTGAGTGAATAATTACACCCCTTGTTAATCATGAATTAACTGTAGCTAATCAAATGTTTTGGTTGATTTTCACTGATCACACCCAAGCCTGATTACCTCCAGACTTGTACAATAAAGAAATCACTAAAACAGAATCTGTCCCGAAAAAATAAAGTCGGAAAAAAGATTTTAAAAAACTGCAACAAAATGACACGATCCAAAGAAATTCCAGAACAGTCGAGAAATACAGTGTTACAAAAGCCATTTCTGAAGCTTCAGGATTCCACCGAACCATAGAGAGAGCCATTATCCTCACATGGAGAAAACATGGAACAGTGGTGAACCTACCCAGGAGTGGCCGGGCTACTATTACCCCAAGAGAACAGCAATGACTCATCCAGGAGGCTACAAAGGAACTGCAGTGGCTTGACCTTAAAAAGGCCGTTCATGCTAAAAAAACCTCCATTATTATCAAACAATTTTGTAAGGAAGAGTGGGCCAAAATATCTCCACAGAGATGTGAAAGATGCTTGATGATCTCAAACATTAAAGTTGGGAAACTATGCAAACAAATGTAAGAATTTGAGCAGGGGGTGAATACTTTTTCACGCCACTGTAAATAAAGAAACCAATGAGATAAAAGCAATGTAACACGCAAAAAAACATAAAAAAAACAAGTCTTATGAAGAGTTAAAGAATAGCAATTCACTTCGTGCACCGCAAACACTCTCACTGTTACTGTTGTTTTTCCACTGTGAGTCGCAAGCAGACTCATGCTGACATCAAAGTGACAGGCGTGGAGATTGGAGGCCATGCAGTGAAGGGTGAACGCCAATAGCGTGATAAAATAAATGAATGATAGGACACCCAATAGCTCTTTATCAAAGACAGAATCCCGCCTTCCAGCCGCCTCACCCGTGACATGAAGAGGCCCCGTCTTCCATGTCAGGACCTACAGAACTCTCTAATTGGGATTAGACCGCTTGTGTTTTAACAACTAAATACAAGATACACTTACCACGCAGTGTTCTGCCAATATTTTTCGGACTTGTAGCTTAAAGGACCTAGCTAATCGTGTAAAAATTGGCACTTATTCCAGAGTTATGGATTTACAAATGATGTCTGAAGCCAAAAATGCCCCCCAAAATACAGTCCCCTCCAAAAGTATTGGAACGGCAAGGTAAATTCCTTTGTTTTTGTTGTATACTGAAGACATTTTTGGGTTTCAGATCAAAAGATGAATATGAGACAAAAGTTCAGAATTACATCTTTTATTTCATGGTATTTACATCTAGATGTGTTAAACGACTCAAGACAGAGCACCTTTTGTATGAACCCACCCATTTTCAACTTGTGATCTGAAACCCAAATGTCTTCAGAATACAACAAAAAAAAGGAATTGAACTTGCCATTCCAATACTTTTGGAGGGGACATTGTTTTCAATTAAAGTGAATTAATGTAACAGAGAAGTGGTCAATGCATCCCCGCTATGGGTAAAAAAAAAAAAAAAAAGTGTTTCAGAAGTTCCTGTTGCGTTTACAATTCTAATCATACATACTAGGTCACATTTGGTTAAACAAATGTAGTCAATCATCCAATCATCATTTATAACGACCGGGTTATACACATAAGCTGTCAGATATTAGTTAATAGAAGTATTTGAACTACACTTGATCTACACTTACTTTAACACTAACGACACTGACTTTCAAAAAATTGTTTGTAGCCACCACCACCAAAAAAAAAAAAAAAAAAAAAAAAAAGTGATTTTTTACAGTAATGTAATGTCAGCATGTGGCCACTTTTCTACACTTCACTTGTGCCTTTTGGGGCAGCTTAACCTATTGACGATTAACCCACTGGAATGTAGGTGGAGTGAAACAGAGCTCATCGCATTTGAATCATATTACACTTTTTAATGTTCCTTGGCCTCAAACCCATCGGTGAGCTCAACAAAAAAAAATGCCACTAATGGGTTTTTAATGAAATTGTTATGAAGACTGATAGGCATTACACAACAATTAAAGATACTGTATGAGTTTAAGTTTCTACTCAAAAATATCTGTGAAAAGAAAGACCCCTGTAAGCTAAAGTGATAATGAAACAGTCAATTTTCGATACTGCTTGTCCTCCTTATGATAGCGGGTGACTGGAGCCTATATTCAGGCGAGCGGAGGGGTAAATCCAGGACTAGTTCAAACCACAGTCAACCCCAGTGCTGACAAACAGATAAACAACAATTCACCCTCAGATTCATATCTATGGGGAATTTAGGGTCTTCATCAATCCATTTTCCATACAGCTTTTCCTCACTAGGGTCACGGGTGTGCTGCAGCCTATCCCAGCTATCTTCAGGCAAGAGGCGAGGTACACCCTGAACTGGTCACCAGCCAATCGCAGGGCACATATAAAACAAACAACCATTCACACTCACATTCAGACCTACAGACAATTTAGGCTCTTCAATTAACCCACCATGCATGTTTTAGAGCTGTGGGAGGAAACCGAAGTGCCCGGAGAAAACCCACACAGGCACGGGGAGAATATGCAAACTCCACACAGGCGGCGCCGGGATTTGAACCCCGGTCCTCAGAACTGTGAGGAAGATTTGCTAACCAGTCGTCCACCGTGCCGCCTGAGGGGCTTCGATTAACCTTTAAAAAAATAAAAAATAGTTCTTGGGATGTGGGAATCAGAATACCAATAGAAAAACCACACAACCATGGGGAGAAAATGCAAACTCCAGTGAGATATGCAAAACGGAGTGTCAAAGTCAAACATTTACACACATATAGTGCTGGGCCATCCTCAGCAGCAACAACTGAAATCAATGGTTTTCTATGACTGGCAATGAGTCTTTCACATCTTTGTGGAGATATTTTGCCCGACTCTTCCTTGCAGAACTTCAGCAACACTGGAGGGTTTTCGAGCATGAACTGCTTTTTTAAGGTCATGCCACAGGATTTCAATCAGATTAAAGTCCTGACTTTGACTGGGCCACTCCAAACCCAGAAGTAGATTTGCTGGTATATTTTGGATCGTTATCCTGCTGCAGAATCCAAGTGCGCTTCATCCTGAGGTCGTGATCTGATGCCCGAACATTCTCCTTCAGGATTTTCTGTTAAAGACCAAAATTCATGGTTCCATCAATCACAGCAACTTGTCCAGGTCCTGAAGGAGAAAAGCAGCCCAAGACCATCACACTACTACCACCATGCTTGACTATTGGTATGATTTTCCTGAAATGCTGTGCTACATTTACAGCAGATGTAACGAGACACACTTTTCAAAAAGCTCAACTTTCATCATGTCAGTTCATATAATATTTTCCCAAAAGTCTTTGGAATCATTTAGATGTTTTTTGCAAAAGTAAGACGGGCCTTTATGTTCTTTTTGGTCAGCAGGGGTTTTCGCAATGGAAGTCTGCCCTGCATGCCAATTTTGCCGTGTCTCTTCCTCAGTGTGGTGTCATGAACACTGACTTCAACTGAGGCAAGGGCGGCCTGCAGTTCTTTAGAAGTTGTCCTGTGTTCCTTTGTGACTACCTGGATGAGTCATCGCTGTGCATTTGGGGTAATCTTTGTCGGTTGCCCACTCCTGAGAAGGTTCCATAATTTCTCCATTTCAGGTAAATGACTCTCTATTTTTCGCTGAAATCCTGAAGCTGTAGAAATGGCTTGGTAACCCTTTTCCAGACTCATAGATGTCTATTACTTTTTTTCTTGACTGTTCTTGAATTTGTTTGCATCATGTCATTTTGTTGCAGCTTTTTTATATCTTTTGTCTGACTTGATTTTGTCAGATTCTGTTTAAGTGATTTATTGATTGAACAGGTCTGGAGGTAATCAGGCTTGGGTGTGATCAGTGAAAACTAACCAAATGTTGTGATTAGCCAGATTTAATTAATGATTTAACAAGGGGAGTAATTGCTTTTTCACATAGGGCCAGGTAACTGAAGAGGTTTTTTTCCCCTCAATAAATGAAATCACCATTTAAAAACAGAATTTGAAGTTCACTTGGGTTATATTTGTCTGATATTTACATTTGTTTGATTATCTTAAACTTTAAAGTGGGGAAACTATGGAAAAATATAAGATTTTGAGAAGCGGACCAATACTTTTTTATAGCACTGTAAAGGAAACATACAATACATTTTGCATCTTCTCCATAGCAACAATCTAAAACAGTCCACGCGTCTTAACGTGTGGCATGCTTTTGTATTCAGTATTAAGAAATATATCACATTTCACACCACCTATTTGTTGTCTTGTTGAAATTAGTCTGTTTTGAGGGGGTAATACATGTGAGGCAGTGCTCAAATGGCCCCATATAATTCTGTGCCAGTGGCGAGTTTGGAGTTCAAAGATTCAAGGAGTTTATTTGTCATACCAATCAGTGTTTCCCACAGGACCAGAATCTACTTGCAGTTGTGGGCATCTACCGGCTGGCCCGCGCGGGCGCGTTGCTGAAAGGGGGGGATGTCTTTTTGCGCATCAATTTTTAAATTTATGAAAACTGTAATATCAAATGCCAAATAACAAAGGCAATTTCATTAGAAATATCATGGCTTACTGAAATAAATAAGAAATAAGGTATGTAACAAATGAAGTAACAAGTGTTCAATTTTCTTGCAGAATTTGCACTCTTCGCTGGAGCACTGAAGTTTTCATGGTTTAGCTTCTAGAATCATTAACAAAGAGACAGCTTAATATAACATAAATTTGACCTGTTCAAACTTCTGGACTTGTTTGGCGAGGTTTTTTTGTGTGATCGTATTTCTTGTTTACCTTCGTTCTTATCTTCGTCTGTTCGTGTCCCTCACGATTCACGCTGTCGGCTCACTTCGTCTTGAGCCACTTCTTCTCTGGCAGACCAAGTTGCGCCTCTTGGCGGAGGTAATACATAATGCCACCTACTGACCGGCGTGTAATGATACGCGACAGTCACAGCGAAGACGAACAGATAGCAGCTAAATCCATTAGTGGCGGCCAAAATTCACTTGTTGCGGCCAACCACAAATGTATTTGTGGAAAACACTGTCAATAACGGGAACAATTTGAAAAAAAGAAATCTGTTGAGTTAGATTTTTATGCTGATTAAAACTAAAATTTGCATGCTGATTCCAAAATTGCAGTCAAGTTTTTTCTCCACAGCTTACCCTCCAGATAGACTAAATTCCACTGATTAGCTGTAGTAAGACTTGGCAGCTGATTACGATTGGACAGCTACGTGGCAACTTGTTTGTGCAGTCACAATTGAGACAGTGCGGTGAGAGGTGTGTGCAGCTCTCAATAGGTCAGTACTATCAATATCTGCAAGCAGAAAGCTAGCATAGTAGGAATTAAGAGGATTTGGGCTGGCTTTTCTCTTAACCTTGTAACCATGGGTATACTGTTGTAAGTTCTATTTCGTTTCATGCAGTTTAGTTTTCAAAGCTTGTAACTATTCCATCTTAATGTTTTATTTACATAGGTATATATTTCCTTTGTTGCACTTTGTTTTCAGTTTGTTCAAAAACTTGACGTGATGAGTTTTGGATTCCGCACCCAAAAATTTGTTAAAAACAGCTGTCAGACCTAACTCAACAAAAATTGTGTTCCCCAGTGTAATATGACAGGAGATTTTATACCCAAGGTCCAAAATTAGCTCAATAAGTCTCAAGACTTGTGAAATATAAATAGAAAAAGAAATAAGATAAAATAATACCTAATACCTATTTGCAGTTGTGAATGTTTGCAATGGTGCAAATGCAGCAAGGATTTGGATGCAGTGACTATACAAAATGCCAGAGGCTTGAATTGCACATAATATTTACATATTATTTCCATGATCCTTTGTAGTGATGGGAGATATGGCCTACATTTGATATCGCAATTTTTTTTCCCTAATGTCCATATGACTCAATATTTATTGTATCAAAGTTTATAAATGTACAAAACCAGACCAGACCAAACTGATTTGCTTTATGTGACATCACGCCAAATGAATATTGTGTGCTGATCTATAAATGAAGAGAGTAAAAAGAGAAATACTGATTCTTGACAATGCCACACTGACCAAACCAGACTGTACGGAACAGGTAGCTCAGACAGCGATGGCACGCCCACTGTGAAACTATTTCCTGATCACTCATGCAACGAGGCTAGCTGCTAATGCTAATGTAAACAATCCCATGAAACACTTTGCATCTCGTCCATGATTTGCAAACAACTATCTTGTCATCTTCCTGCCCCGTTCACGGAGCTAACAAAAACAAAAGCGCTTCAACTCCCTCCGCTATCACTATGCGGTCCGTGCCGTTGTTTTGTTTAGGTTAATGCAGCGGCACAGGGAGTCGCGGCTCTTTTAGCATGACACGTGCATCACACTCAATAACGTGCTTTATCCTCAGGTGATTTTACACAGATATGCCTGTCTTTGTCGTAACATCTTTCATACACGTTTCACAGACTGCGGTTGTTTCCAAATGATAGAAGTTATGCTCTTTTTTTTTTGGACTATTTCTGACTCGCTGGTCGCTAGCATCTTCTCCATGTTGTGTCAGTGCAGCAAGAGCTACCGCAGAAGTCATGCGGTGCCACAAAATCACCCGGAGTAGCGAAAAATATGGAACATAAAATCGATGATCGCCTTTTTTGATATTAAGGATTATTAAAATATTGATTGGATTGCCCTTCATTCTCCCAGCACTCGTCCTTTGTAGTTGAAAAGAATAAAGTGTTCATCGTACAGGGCTTAATAGGCATGGGGGGGGTTGATGTCGAGGCAAAAGACCACTGTTTGAGTTTAGTAGTCTTACAGCTTCCAGAAAGAAGCTGTTCCTCAGACTGGTGGGCCTACATCGGATGTTCCGTAGCCTCCTGCCCAAGCGGAGTGGATGAAAGAGAGGGTTCTGCAGGATGGGTTGTCTTTGATACACAGAGAGCCCTCTCTCTGTACCTGCTGGTAGAGATGTCTGGAGTGGTGGGATTTCACTGAGCACTCGTAGGTCAGTAGTGTGAACAGGAGGGGGCTAAGCATGCAGACCTAGAGGGAGACAGTATTGAGGGTGATGGAGGTGGAGATGATGTTGTGGATCCTGACAGTCTGTTGGTCAGGAAGTCCAGGACCCAGTTCCCCAGTGATGAACGCAGCCCTAGAATGTCCAGTTTTTCACCATGGTCAGTGGGAAGATGGTGTTGAAGGCGGAGGTGAAATCAATGAATAGCAGGCGAACGTAAGAGTTCTTGCTTTCCAGGTGAGTGAGGACGGTGTGGACCACTGATGAGATAGCATCATCAGTTGAGCGTTTTTTTTTATCTGTGCCTTGATCAGCTTTTTAAAGCACTTCATGACTATTGGAGTGAGGGCTATTGGCCAGTAGTTATTCAGACCTGTCACTGTGTGGGGCTCTTGGGTATGGGGATGATGGAGGCAGTCCTTAGGCAGGTTGGGACAGACGCTAGTTGGAGCAAGGCGTTATATGTCTGTTGGAACCTCTGCCAGCTAGTGGACAAAGTCTTTCAGTACCCGCCCTGGGATGTTGTCAGGACCTGCAGCCTTGCGGGGGTCTATCCTTCGCAGGGTCTTCCTCACGTCTGTTAGGGTTATGCTGAGGGGCATGTCATCGGGTGGTGGTGTGAGTCTGGCACTGAGGCTGGGGGTGACGTTGGGGTCCTCAAAGCGGACAAAGAACTGGTTAAGGGCATCTGGCAGGGAAGGGTCTTCTGGGCATTGTGCATCCTTGGTGTTGCAATTTGAGATGCACTTGATGCCTTTCCACATGCTCCGAGGGTCACTGGAGGTGAAGTGGCATTACATTTTTTCTGCATAGGCTTCTTTAGCCCTCTTGATGCCCCCAGCTAGCTCTTCTTGGGTGGGGGTGAATGTCGAGCCCAAAGTCTAAAAAGGAAGTGTGAAAAGCAAAGGACATGGGAGCCCCGAAAAAGACGGCATCTATTTCCCTACTCAGCATTTCATCACCAAGCCACTGAATTAGACACAATCTGATCCGAGAATGTGGCGCATGCAGCAGACACCCCACCAAGTCGACTTCACAGAGCAATCAAGTATGTTCCCCAAATATCAAAAGCTAAAACTGGTGGCAACCGCTAATACATCCAACTCTGTGCATCCAACAAAACTCAATGGAGCTCGTTTTTGCTCTGGCATAGTGTTTCCGACTATGTAGTCTGGTTGTGGCGTAAAAGTGGCAGATCTTCGCCAAGCATAGCTGCCAAATCGTGGGTGGACACATTTGGTGTAACACCTCTGTTACATCACAGTAGGGTAAATTCCAAATGGCTCGCTCACAGACGCATTTTCAGAAATACACAGCAAACAAGATTTATTCGGTTGGTTGGTTGGTTTAATTTGGCACTGGATGGGTGAAACAGGCACTCCAGAGACTATTCATATACAAGCAATTAAAATCGCAACGCGACAAGTGCTTGCCAGCCTTGTAAAATTTTCTTAAAATCATGGAATGAGAACTTCAAACGCTGCTAAAATCCTCCATAAGAAATACATTCGTGGGGCGGTCTTACTAAAGTACATGACCTATTCTAGTCCCCACACTGCTCTTCTCACGAATAATGCTCCATTTGCGCTATTTAGGTCGAGTTTTTAGTGCAAGTGAGGCCGTCTGAAACGTCATGGTAATTTTGGCACGTCAACTTGGAGAACCCCTTGGAATTTCGGCCCATACAAGTTTATTGGTTGATATTTTTAACTGACTGAAACTTGTCAGTCAATCACAAAAGGGGTTTTCCAAGTAGCGGACGAAACGAAAGGGTCAAGGGGATATGTTCCATCCATCCATTTTCTACCACTTAGCAGAGGTAGGGTCGCTGGGGCAGTAGCTTTAGCAGGGATGCCCAGACTTCCCTCTCCCCAGCCACTTCCTCCAGCTCTTCCGAGGGGATCCCGTGGAGAAATATAATGAAATAACACTGTTTTACTCTAATTCAAAGCGTTTTCTTAACCAGATTTTCAATCGTCGACATCGCACAAAAACGTTCCCCAAAAAGGCTTTTTTTTTTTCCAACACAAAAACTCAATTTCTACCATCATCCGAGTTTCAAAATTCTTGATGTGTTTTTCTCAGGTTGAAGTGGCCATTCCAACCAGACTAAGCATTTTGACAGACCATTTTGGGGAACTATTATATTGTTGCTAATTAAAAAGCAATTTTTTCATCATATGTCCCATTTAAAATCATAGTATCTCAAATTCAAACATGATTTCCCTCATACCAGAAGGGATAGGCAACAAGTTGTCATGATGTTTCTGCGACCTCTTGATGTTAGTCATGTTTCTTTCTTAACCTCACACAACTGGCTGCACCATGAACAGACAAAAGAAATTATTGTGAAGAGGCCAACATGGCAACAAGTAAAGGAAAGTGAAGGGGAGAAAGTGAAGGAGACTCACAGATAGAAAGAGAAAACAGGAGAATTTTTTCCAAATTTAGATCTAAGAGGCTCTGGTCCGTCAGATGTCTCCATCAACTAACCACAAGCATGCTGCTTGTGCAGGCATTGCTATCCCCTCATGCTGATTATTGCAATGTGTTATATACAGTAGTATAACAGTCAATACATACCCTTGATATATACACAAACACATACATCTTTGTCAAATCAACCACAATCCGCAATGGGAAATTCCAACATGTAGGGCAACTTGATTTCTAATCCAAATAACAACAAAGTTCCTTACCACGTGTAAATGAAATACATACTCTAATCAATCAAAGGAAATTCAAAATGATTTATTATTATTATATCTAATAATGATATAATACACTATATATATATATATATATATATATATATATATACACACACAACAGTGATGGTCGCACTTTCTTACATTCAGTCATTATTGTATACACTGTTTTGGGCACATAATAAAAGCTATAAGCATCCCTTGTACAACATATCGACCACCAAGAACAATACAAGCAGTGGCCGAGGCTACTTTGACAACTTAATTGCACATGTGAGGTACAGCTGGAAGGCGGGCACGGCAAAGTCATGTGTGTTCTTGGAAAGTATTAATGTTCTAAAACCAGCAAATCAAACAGAAAGAAATGGGAGAAGACTTTTCATCTATGATAAATATCAATGCCAAATTGCTGGAGGATTTAGCAAGCAAGTGAGATGGATGAAACTTCATGTTTCCCGCACTTTCAACCGCCAGGTTCTAATACAACTGAAGTACTGATAATATAACGGTAGTATCAAACTCACTTTAATAATGGAAAACTGTCATACTTGGTAAACAAAACATTTCAATTGTGTCCTTGAAACATCTTGGACCTGTAAACCAATCTATTTCCAGGGTGTCTTCATACCAACTACACACAAAACCTTTTACAGGGCATTATAAGCATTTCAGCATATTTGACAAAACATGTTATGAATCCAGAAAAGGCAACAAAGTCAAATCACATTTCCAGTGCACTCTTTGCCCAAAACGCTTTATACTCAAATAATAGGCATTTAGCGCTGACTGCCATCCTTGGCAAGGCAGTCCAAATCTGTTGTATCGAGTGCAACAAACTCCCTAGGTTTCTTGTCGAACAGAAAATATCTCCATAAAATCCATTGCTTGTGAGTGCTTTGTCATTGGCCTCCACTTCCTTAAGCTTATGGCTGCATTCATATCTGTAAACAGCAGTGGCAAACCTTTCATGGAAACATTTCCCAATTTTTATTTGGGACAATTATGTGTATATACACCACAATAACCAGTCAGTTTGTCCTCAGCAAAGTATTAATACAGCAAAAATAAATTATGACCTCAAGACTGCAGTATCACCAACAAGGCCTGGAAAGCAAGTAATAGACTCCAAAGAGGAATTGCGACAGTCCGGAAGGGCTGAAAGCAAGGATTAAGCTGAGCAGTGGCAGCATCCTGTCCAGAGTGTATTGATCACCACTTGACTCAATGGATAGAGGAAGCCGCTGGGCTTAATTTCTTTCCCTGGCTGCTTTCCTGTGTCTGAGGAGCAACAGTAACATCATCCTACCAGGAACCCAAAACTTCATTAAACTTCAAAGACAAAGCAGTGTTACACCAGAATCACCTGACTCAAATGCAAGGGCAGCTAAGCACACTGTTTTCTGGTAGAATGACATGCTGCTTTGCATTCACGTCTGCATATGCTTTAAATCAGTCTGGAATGCCAACATGCTCAGAGCAATGGATCATTCTGGAATTGTTACAACTTAAATCAGGGAGAAACTGATAAAGCACAAATTATTATGTTTTTTAAGCTGTTACATTCATGCCAGAAAACATTTGTTTGACTTATTCACTTTCCAAGTAAAATAGTAATTTATTTTACATTAAATCCAAGGTTATATATTGTTAATATTATTCTCAAAGGCAGTCTTTTGAAAACTCCACTTTTTTTTTTATTCAATTGATACATCCCAAAAATAAACTACAAGAAATGTCTGTCTGTTTGTCTATCTATACGTCTATTTAATCACAAAAGGTTGAACTATAGGAATAGGAAAGCTTCAAAGCTCCATGTTCTCAGCTTCTGACTCCTCTTCCCTGAAGACAAAGCCGAGTTTAACTGATGGTCAGATGGATTTATAGTGCAATCTCTGTGAGCCATTTGTTGCCTGAAAGCAGGAGAATCAAAGACTAGATTTCCGGATGGTAACAGGACAGAGATTAACCAGTTTTTGCTCTCTGATTGCAAACTCCCACAGGCTGTTTTCTTCTACTTTTTTCATTTGTCCTTTGTCTTTTATGCCCCTTGTAAGTGGAGATTTACAAGCACAAATAGACTTGGTCTTGTTCTGTCTAGGGAGACTAGGACTATAGTGGCTGACAGGAAAGATCTTAATATGCTGTTCTCCCATTGGCATTTTTGAGATGGCCCTTCCAAAAACAAAAGATGAAATATGAAAAAGGGACAAAAAGAGAAAACATTTACGTAATGAAAGAGGGCCTTGGAAGAACAAATTTAAATTAAAAGAATAATAAATCACTCAAACACCACGGAGCAGTTCTTTGGTTCAGTGCCTGAGCTTAAGGGCACCTCGACAGTGCTCAGGAAGCAGAGCAGCGTCTCTCCAAAAGTCACATTTAATCTTTATATTTTAGGTCTGCAGCATCTCCTATTTTATTTTGCTCTATTTTGATTTGATGGAATTTAAGGAGGTGGATCCCAGAATCACATTATTAGCAAATACATTAGATGGATACTATCGAGTGTTAATAGAGCTTAAAACACTTTGGAAGGAATTCAACCGAAGAAAAGGCTCCATAACACCAAGAGCATGTTTAGAGGCACCTCCACAAATTGTCTTGAAGCAATACATCAATCAGAGGCTCCACAGCAGTGGCAAATGCACTCAGCAGGGCTAAAACTCCCACATGAGGCAAACACAGAACCAAAAATCAGGAAAA
Organism: Phyllopteryx taeniolatus; assembly: GCF_024500385.1. Lineage (NCBI taxonomy): Eukaryota > Metazoa > Chordata > Actinopteri > Syngnathiformes > Syngnathidae > Phyllopteryx > Phyllopteryx taeniolatus. Next base: position 3,321,183 of record NC_084507.1, read on the forward strand.
ACGTTACTCAGCAAAACCTTATCTTTGTCTTGTAAAGAAATATAAATTGCTTGGGAGTGTTATCATCCACTGTAGCTGCTGTCACGCCACTATCTCTGCTGATAACACCTCATCTTCCAACATCTGGAGAAGTTTCCCAAGATGTCAAGAATAACTATAGAGGAAGAAAAATGTGCTAGTAAAATTGCTGTGCCTCCTGTCAGTGTGGCCAATTTTTTATTATATATTACAAAATCAAACAACAAAAACACCCAAAAATAAATATCCAAAAGCTATACACAACCTGATCTGAAGACCTAAAATTTAAATACAGTATAGAGACAGGGCCAACCACAAATCGCAAAAATCTGTGAATAATTGACGTCCATTACATTTGCACTGGAGAGGGGTAAAAAAAAAAAAAAAATTATAATTTTTTTTTTTGTAAACCCAAAAAACTCTTGAATAAGCAGGGATGTACTGCCAATGAACCTTTTCAGGGTTGGTTCCCCCCTCCCCCACCCAAAAAAAGAAAGAAAAAAAGAAAATTGAAAAAAACAATGAAAACAAATTGGGTGAAAGGAATCCACGAATAGGTGAATCCGCAGGCGCCGAACCATAGTATGGGGGTCCACTTTAATTGACCCTCCCCACAAGAGGGTTTATAATTTACCTATACTAATAGTTCAAACAGAACATATACACCTAAACTATGATCCCCAGACAGTTTAATATAAATCAAATTCAGCTTGTAACATTACAATTAAAAATAAATGGCTTACAGATTATTTGATTTTGAAAAGCCCTAGTGTGACAACTCTCTTGATTTCTTCCGCCTCCTTGTCTAAACTTAGCTCCTTAATGACATACAAAGCTTCTCTCTCAGTCAAGATGTGACACTCCAACTTAGTTCCGAGGCACCAGCATGGCACAAGATGGCACCAAAGCCTAGTCTAATAAAAAAAAATAGGACTATGTTTCAGAAAGAGCACACAAACGGCAAATAGGCGAACTTCTCAGCGAATAACAGAGGATAGGTACCGCCCTAAAAATATACAACTCCAATTCCAATGAAGTTGGGACGTTGTGTTAAACACAAATAAAAACATAATACAGTGATTTGCAAATCATGTTTGCACATATTTTATAACATGCTGCCTGTAAAAGTTGTGCCAGTGAACGTCTGCCAAGCAGGCCTTAGGAGATGTCTTGTTCTTTTTCAGGCTACTAACTAGTTAAGATTGGATCAACGACACTGTTGTAGTAGTGCACACTATTTTGCCTCAATTCCTTCAATTTCTTTTGCCCTGTCTAGTACTCCCCCGCCTATTCATGTACAACCCCAATTCCAATGAAGTTGGGACGTTGCGTTAAACATAAATAAAAACAGAATACAATGATTTGCAAATCATGTTCAACCTATATTTATTTGAATACACTACAAAACCAAGATATTTAATGTTCAAACTGATAAACTTTATTGTTAGCAAATAATCATTAACTTAGAATTTTATGGCTGCAACACGTTCCAAAAAAGCTGGGATAGGGTGATGTTTACCACTGTGTTACATTACCTTTTCTTTCAACAACATTCAATAAACGTTTGGGAATTGAGGACACTAATTTTTGAAGCTTTGTCGGTGGAATTCTTTCCCATTTTTGCTTGATGTACAGCTTCAGCTGCTCAACAGTCCGGGGTCTCCGTTGTCGTATTTTACGCTTCATAATGAGCCACACATTTTCAATGGGAGACAGGTCTGGACTGCAGGGAGGCCAGTCTAGTACCCGCACTCTTTTACTACGAAGCTACGCTGTTGTAACACGTGCAGAATGTGGTTTGGCATTGTTTTGCTGAAATAAGCAGGGGCGTCCATGAAAAAGACATTGCTTGGATGGCAGCATATGCTTCTCCAAAACCTGTATGTACCTCTCAGCATTAATGGTGCCTTCACAGATGTGTAAGTTACCCATGCCATTGGCACTAACACAGCCCCATACAATCACAGATGCTGGCTTTTGAACTTTGCGTCCATAACAGTCCGGATGGTTCTTTTCCTCTTTGGCCCGGAGGAAACGACGTCCACAATTTCCCAAAAACAGTTTGATATATGGACTTGTCGGACCACAGAACACTTTTACACTTTCCATCAGTCCATCTTAGATGAGCTCGGGCCCAGAGAAGTCGGCGGCATTTCTGGGTGTTGTTGATAAATGGCTTTTGCATTGCATAGTAGAGTTTCAAGTTGCACTTACGGATGTAGCGCCGAACTGTATTTACTGACATTGGCTTTCTGAAGTGTTCCTGAGCCCAAGTGGTGATATCTTTCACTCATTGATGTCGGTTTTTGAGGCAATGCCGCCTGAGGGATCGAACGTCACGGGCATTCAATGTTGGTTTTTGGCCTTGCCGCTTACATGGAGTGATTTCTCCATATTCTCTGAACCTTTTGATGATATTATGGACCGTAGATGATGAAATCCCTAAATTCCTTGCAATTGTACGTTGAGGAACATTGTCCTTAAACTGTCGACTATTTTCTCACTCACTTGTTCACAAAGAGGTGAACCTCGCCCCATCTTTTCTTGTGAATGACTGAGCAATTCAGGGAAGCTCCTTTTATACTCAATCATGGCACCCACCTGTTCCCAATTAGCCTGTTCACCTGTGGGATGTTCCAAACAAGTGTTTGATGAGCATTCCTCAACTTTCTCAAGTCTTTTTTGCCAACTGTCCCAGCTTTTTTGGAACGTGTTGCAGCCATAAAATTCTAAGTTAATAATTATTTGCTAAAAACTGAAAAGTTTATCAGTTTGAACATTAAATATCTTGTCTTTGTACTGTATTCAATTAAATATAAGTTGAACATGATTTGCAAATCATTGTATTCTGTTTTTATTTATGTTTAACGCAACGTCCCAACTTCATTGGAATTGGGGTTGTACATGAATAGGCGGGGGAGTACTAGACAGGGCAAAAGAAATTGAAGGAATTGAGGCAAAATAGTGTGCACTACTACAACAGTGTCGTTGATCCAATCTTAACTAGTTAGTAGCCTGAAAAAGAACAAGACATCTCCTAAGGCCTGCTTGGCAGACGTTCACTGGCACAACTTTTACAGGCAGCATGTTATAAAATATGTGCTATATTTGGTTTAAGTCTCGAAATTAACTTGGCTAGTCCAAAAACATACATATCCACTTCTTATCTTATTCTTAGCTTATCTTTTTGCTGCATTTCCATCTTTTAAAGTGGATTACATAGACTAGGTGTCATTAAAGTTGCCATATTTTCCCAAACCAGCTTTTTTACAGTATTTGGGATGTAATATTGGCTCTATGGAACAGTAAAATATATATATATATATATATATATATATATATATATAAATAATTTTGAGACATTGCATTTTACCAGTGCTGGTCAACTCTGTATGGGCACAAAATCCAAGTTTCAATTTGCTTCTTTCTTGAAACCTGATTCAACAAGCAGTAGCCACCGGCACTGTATGATATTTACCCTTAATTCTGAGCAGCTAAAACTCATGTGTTACAAATCTTTTTGCCACAGCCTATATAATTACCTGTAATTGACTTCCCGAGAAATGTGTTTCTTCTGGGACATCTGGTCTTAAAACTGCAACTTCCCAAAAAGACGTGCCTGGCCTCCAATAGCATCTTTCTAACTTGCTTGAATGGCAAAAGGATGACTAGGCATTGCAGCAAAAATAATAAAAAATATGAAAAGTCAACATTGTTAAAACTTAATAAAATTAAATGTTTCTCTTCTGACTCAAAAGTACATAATTTCTGCCAACATAAATTAGTCTTTTGTCACTTCGGATTTGATTACTGTAATATAGATATCTACAAGTTTAAGGAAGCCATATTTCGCACTTCCTAAGACCATTTTTGATTTTGTAAATATTACCAATTGGAGTGGGTGATATGGGATCCATTCGAATAAAGAACCTGTAACACTGGCAGAAAATGGAATACAACATCTTAATTTTGGCATAAGGGGAAAACACGTGTCCAAATTAGGGTCGCGAATAAGCAAGAGCTTATCCGACCTGACTTTATGGGACCGGTGAGGTACACCCTGTACTGGTCATCAGCCAATCGCAGAGCACATATAGCACACACAGACAACAATTCACTCATATTCACACATTTAGACAAGGCTTCAATCAACTTAACATGGATGTTTTTGGAATGTGTTCAAATTGTGAACAAACCTGGTCTCCATCCCTCAACTTTAGGATGCACTCCATGGTGTTGATGGTGATGACGACAGGCTCGGAACCCAGCTTGGTCCAGGGTACATGAATACGCAGCTCATGTATATGACCACTCATGAATGTAAAAGGAAGCTTCAATTCCTACAAATGACAAATAAAAAACACAACAGAAACAATGGTTTGAAAAACAAAAACAAAAAACCCACATCTACCTTGAAGACCTTTTTATAAAGGGTAAATAATAGAAACACTAATAGTCAAGTCATACATTATCAATATTGAATCTGATTTGAAAGTGACATTACATTATAATAAAGAGATGTACCGTAATCGACCACATATTCATGGTTCGCTACTTATTCTTTTTTTAATCTACCCTCCATTATTTGCTTGAAAAACTCACCTATTTACATTTTCTTTTCTGTGGAACCTATCCCCTCCTATTTGCTGAAAAACCCACCTAAGCTTGGCCCCTATCCACCGCGAAAAGCAGATAGCGGGGATTACTGTATTATGAAGAGGGCTTTACGACAAATGTTAAGTTTTTTTGGGACGTGGCTAAAACCATTGATGCACTTGGGCCTCGGCATAAGTCGCTTCTCCTACTATAAGAACTTGAAAGCCTTTGTCGCATCAGTAGTTATACAGCGCAATTACGAAGTGCAGTTAACTAGCTAGTATGAGTGTAACGATTCATTCATGATATCAATGTATCGATTTATATTCCTGCGTTTCAATTGGATCGATCAGTCATTTGCCGTGTTCCTCTTCCGGACAAAAATATATCGATTTAAATCGTTTTAAAAAGGTAATCAATCGTTTCTATTGTTAATACGAAATAACACATTGGATTTAGGCATGGCACACTTTATATGGATGCGTATGTGTGTGTATTTTAGAATTTCTAATGATAGCCATAAAGCGTTACTTGATTAAGATTTGATGTCCGTGAGGTCGCAAGTGATCATGGGAGCATCAAACAGTAGTATTTTTCTGGCGCTATTGAGTGGGCGGAGTGTACTAAGAATGAGCATGCGCAGTGCAGGAAATATGATGGAGCAGTGTTCCATTGAGCAGCACACAAAACTTAATGTGTGGAATCCGCAAAGGTTGAATCAAGGCCCATCCTAGAGCCGTCCCAATGATCCTAGGAGCTAAGTTGTCTGGGGCTTCACGCCCCTGGTAGGGTCACCCATGACAAACAGGTCCTTGGTGAGAGACCAGACAAAGCACACTCAAAGACCCCTTATGATGAGTACAAATATTGGACCTCGATTTCCCTCGCCCAGACGTGGGTCACCGGCGCCCCCCTCTGGAGCCAGGCCTCCACACATGGGGCCCGGCCGGGCATAGCCTGAAAGGGTAACGTGGGTCCCCCTCCCATGGGCTCCCCACCTGTGGGAGGGGCCAAAGGGGTCGGGTGCAATGTGAGCTGAGCGGGGGCCGAAGGCGGGGACCTTGGCAAAACAATCCCCAGCTATAGAAGCTGGTTCTAGGGATGTGGAATGTCACCTCGCTCACAGGGAAGGAGCTTGAGCTGGTGTGTGAGGTCGCGAAGTTCGGACGAGATATAGTCTGGCTCGCCTCCACACACGGCTTGGGCTCTGGTACCAGTCCTCTTGAGAGGGTATGGACTCTCTTCCACTCTAGAGTTGCCCATGGTGAGAGGCACCAAGCAGGTGTGAGTATACTTATTGCCTCCCGGCTCGGCTCCTGTACATTGGGGTCCACCCAGGTGGACGAGAAGGTAGCCTCCCTCCGCCTTCAGGTGGAGGGATGCCGTAAAGCGGCAGCGGCTGGCCAAACGGAACGCAGCTTTGGTGGACACTGAGCCAAAAACTCGAGCATGCAAGGAGTTTGGTGAGGCCATGGAAAACGACTTCCGGACGGCTTCGAGGAAATTCTGGTCGACCATCCGGCGTCTCAGGAGGCGGAAGTAGTGCACCATCAACACTGTGTATAGTGGGGACATTGCGAGTCGGTGGGAAGAATACTTCAAAGACCTCCTCAATTCCAACGACACGCCTTCCCATGAGGAAGCAGAGTCTGGGCTTTCCTATCTCTAGAGTTGAGGTCACCGAGGTGGTTAAAAAGCTGCTCGGTGGCAAGGCCCCAGGGGTGGATGAGATTCGCCCAGAGTTCCTAAAGGCTCTGGATGTTGTGAGGCTGTCCTGATTGACACGCTTCTTCAACATCGCGTGGACATCGGGGACAGTACCTCTGGAGTGGCAGACTGGGGTGGTGGTCCCCCTTTTTATGTCAGGACCCATCCCCCCACCTGTTTAAGAAGGGGGACCGGAGGGTGTGTTCCAACTACAGGGGGATCAGGGTCCAAAGAAGAAGTCAAATCTCAGATTCAGGAGGAGCATTGTGGTTTTCGTCCTGGCTGCGGAACGGTGGACCAGTACTACACCCTCGACAGGGTTCTGGAGGGTGCATGGGCGTTCGCCCAACAAGTCTACATGTGTTTTGTGGACTTGGAGAAGGCCGTGTCCCTCGGGGAGTCCTGTGGGGGGTGCTTCGGGAGTATGGGATACCCTGTACGACCAGTGTCAGAGTTTGGTCCGCATTGCTGGCAGTAAGTCAGACTCGTTTCCGGTGAGGGTTGGACTCCGCCAAGGCTGCCCTTTCTCACCGATTCTGTTCATAACTTTTATGGATCGAATTTCTAGGCGCAGCTGAGGCGTAAAGGGGATCCGGTTTGGTGGCGTCAGTATTGCATCACTGCTTTTTGCAGATGACGTGGTTCTGTTGGCTTCATCAAGCCATGATCTCAAACTCTCACTGAAGCGGTTTGCGGCAGAGTGTGAAGCGACTGGGATGAAAATCAGCACCTTCAAATCTGAGACCATGGTCCTCAATCGGAAAATGGTGGAGTTCCCTCTCCAGGTCGGAGATGAGATCCTGCCCCAAGTGGAGGAGTTCAAGTATCTTGGGATCTTGTTCACGATTGAGGGAAGAATGGAACGGGAGATCGACAGGCGGATCGGTTCAGCATCTGCAGTGATGCAGACTTTGTATCGGTCCGTTGTGGTGAAGAAGAAGCTAAGCTGAAAGCTCTCAATTTACCAGTCGATCTATGTTCCTACCCTCACCTATGGTCACGAGCTGTGGGTCGTGACCGAAATAACAAGATCCTGGATACAAGCAGCTGAAATTAGTTTACTCCGCAGGGTGTCCAGGCTCTCCCTTAGAGATAGGGTGAGAAGCTCGGTCATCCGAGAGGGGCTCAGAGTAGAGCCGCTGCTCCTCCACACTGACAGGAGCCAGATGAGGTGGCTGGGGCATCTGATTCGGATGCCTCCTGGACGCCTCCCTGGTGAGGTGTTCCAGGCAGGTCCCATCAGGAGGAGACCCCGGGATGACCCAGGACACACGAGAAAGACTACGTCTCCGGGCAGGCCTGGTAACGCCTCGGGATCCCCCCGGAAGAGCTGGATGAAGTAGCTGTGAAGAGGGAAGTCTGGGCGTCCCTGCTAAACCTACTGCCCCCGCAACCCGACCTCTGATAAGTGGAAGAAAATGGATGGATGGATGGATGGATGGATGAATCAGGGCAACTGGACTGTTGTTGTTTGTTGAAGACATTGGGGGAACGTCCTGGAAAGCTTAAATCAGAAATATGGACGCATTTCTGTTTTGCAGTAATAAAAAACAATTGCAGAGAAACCATGACAGGCATGCAATAACTGCTGACTGCCGCCATCGACAAGTCGTGGAATACAAGTAATATGAAAAGCCGCAATCACCTGGAACCAACAAGCAAGTGAGGCCCAACACCAATTCGTGAGACATTTCAAGCAGGTTTCATGATAGGATGATCGAGAGCTAAAGGGTTCGTGAACACGCTTAATGTGCCACGGTACAATATTTCATCACGAAATACAAACACCAACACTTCACTAAGAGACAAAGCCCAAAGTAGTGAAAGAGAGCATTGAGCAGGCATACTGTTGAGCAGTGGCTCTCAAACCTTTTACACCGAGTACCACCTCAAAAATACTTAGGACTCCAAGTACCACCATCATCATGACCAACATTAAAATTCTGTAGCGTAGTAGGCAAAAGAGTTCATCAAAAACGGCTTACAATAATAAATGATGACCTTTAGATATCAATACTTTTTAGCAATAAAACCTAAGCCACTGTAACATTATACACAGTTTGAACGTTAACACTGCACTTAAATATAGGAAAATTAAAAAATACTTAAATGATTTAATTAAAATGTATTGCACATAAAAGTTCAATCAAAATTGTACTGAAAGAAATTTCTTTACAACAGTTATAAACAATCAAATGCAAGTGTATTGTGCTTAAACTTTAAATACAACTGTACTTTAAAAATTTTCTTAAAAAGTTTAAGACACTGTAACATGACGCACAGTTTAAACCTTTAATTCAGTGATTCTTGCATGCCAGTAGAGTGAGCCCACGTACCACGAGTGGTACATGTACCACACTTTGAGAACCACGGCTGTAAAGTGTTGGTTATGGTTTGTTTACCTGATACGTTTACAAGGAACAAAAGGAATTTCCAAATTTTCACCTGCACTGTCCACTACCCAGGTATTTATTTCACAGTCATAATCGTTGAAATTTTGTCTTAAAAAATACTGACTCGATTTCCAAACAGTGAATCGTTTCAGATCAGATCACTTTAGATGCACCAATCTTGTCCTAGAATTGAATCGGCAACCACGAATCGTGACATGAATCAGATCGCTGCCAAAATGAATCGTTACACCCCTATTTGCTAGCTATGCCTACAACACAAAAATGCATCTTGCTTTCGGATTGTCCACTAGCGTGGCTGCTTTATTGCGCCTCGTTGTTGGCAGTGAGTGCGCGCATATCACCCAGAAAAAGGCGGAATCGCCAGGAGAAGAAAAAAAAAGAAATCTGACTTGAAAGCCAGAGGGTGGACCAGGGCTTGGCAATAGTGTGGCTGCTTGAGAGTGCCTCGTCGTCAGCTGTGAGCACGCCCATGTCACGGTGAGAAAGGTGGAAGGGCCAGGAGGGGGTAAAAAAAAATTTTTAAAAGTCCAACTTGACAGTCAGCCTGTGGACCGGGGCTTCGGGGTGGAGTGGCAGCTTCAGAGTGCCTCATTGCAGCAGCACGGAAAAGCCTGGCGACGGATATATTCCAGCCAACAGAGGCTTTAGGCGGATCTAGTTTCCCAGCTCAAACATGTAGTTATGTGTCAGCATAAGAAAGATGCTAGACATTTTTAAGGTCATAGTAGAGGTATTTGTTTGACATAGGTATTTGATTGACAGTTGAGTGGGTCATGATTTGAGTGCATTCAGCAGCCACACCTACAGCATCTGAGAGCAGAGACAAGCTTGGTTTGTCATGATTTTGAAGTCTCATTTTATATTCTTGGCATTTTTTTTTTAATCATTCAAATTTGACACGGTTGTTAACAACACTCTTCTGAGTGGTGTGTCAAATTTAGAAGACGTATTTTCACTTTACAGGGACTCGAATGAAATACCTACCATGCCAATAAATCTAGCCTTTAAATTGCCAAAGGCTCAAGACAGTTGAGGTTACATACTGCAGAAAGTACCTGTTCTAGCACATCCAGCTTCAGGTCCAACTTGCTGAGTACTACATCTCCTCCCCAGAGAGACAGCTGCAAGTCAGATGGCTTCAGATTCTTGATGTACTTGTTCACATAGCTCATCAGGAGCGGCGTGACATAGGACTCCAACATCGTGTCCCTCTTCTGTAAACCAGCTGTTTGGACAAAAAAATAAAAAATAAATAAAAATAAAAAGCAATGCACTCTTATTTAATGCCACTTTTTTTTTCTCTCTCTAAATCTTGTCTGGCCAGATACTAATTATTCACAGATTAATCCCAAGGGCAGAGTTGTGCATTTAACAGCTTAGTTATCATGTAACTATTATTATTATTATCGTCAGTACTGGTGACTGAAAAGAAGTGCATATGCAAGATTAAAATCAACTGAAACCTTACAAAATTTAGCTCAGTGTCACTCTGCTCTATCAAGGGACTCTGTCCTGTCTTCTGAAGGCCTTGTAGCGTGTATTCGGTAAGGAACATCTACGAACAAATAAAGTACAGGACATTCACAAAATGAATTAAAACTTCATCCATTTTGACACATTAGTCCAGTGGCTACGGCTCCATGTATGGAAGCAAGGATATTTAGACAAAACAGAGGCGGGAGGTGTAGTTTGCGTATGATGGAGTCCCTACATATTTTTATCTTTTTTTTTTTTTTTTTTTTTTTAAATAACTGAATGATCAGTTAGCCTGTTTCCTAATGCTTTCTGACCCACCTTCATTTTGTACATACGTCTGTAGTGAATGAGCTACACAATATTTGCCAGTGCTTGACTCGTGCACACCCGTGTAACACGGCATTTTGTTTTAAAATGGTACCGTAGAGTAGAGAAAACTTACTTCGCTGTATTTAGTCTAGCTACGAGCTGTCATCATTTAAAGCAACCAGCGCCGCAGCTGCGAGGCAGAGTAGCTAAGCTAACTCCTTGAAAGAAGTCCTCCTAACTTGGTTTTCTCGAAGCCAAACGGGTAGACACGCGTTACAACAAAAAACATGCTCTCACGCGACACTATCTTGGATTATCTGGTGGTTTAGTTTGCATTTAAAGTGACGATTTCATTGCATTATCAAACGCCTAGCCCCAGTTCTCCACCGCTCCAGAGGCAACGTCATCAGTAAACACGATTACGACTTCCGCATGTCTGGTGTTGCCTTTAAGTCCGCTGGTAAATGTGAAATTCGACTACTTTGTTCACGGCAGGTGCTACATTGGAATGATTTGTCATAATACGTATTTTACTGTGTTGTATGCTTAATAGTGAGTTGCCATTTAGAACCGAATGGCGTCTCATCTACTACGCAAATAATTGGGGAACTAGGCGTCATTTAGCCTAAACTATACATTGTCTCAGCAACAGGTCAGCAACCGGTTAAGTGTATTTGTAACTAATAATTCAATATTCGAGAACGGAGGCGTAATTTTACCTAATACATTCAGATCGGTATTTTAAAATCTGGCAATATTAGAAGAATATACAGCTACCCACGGTGCGGAGTAAGGACGTCACGCACAGAATATGCGCATCTCTCTGCAGTCTGCAGGTATTTTTCTTGACTCAATATTATTTTAGATGGAGCAGTTGTTGCGTTCAGTCGGGCAACGTAAACTTAAAACGCCGCGTATGGAGTTTTGATGCGAAATTGATGTGTACTTTCTTTGTGTGTATAAATCAGCATTAGACAGTTTCTGTCGGTGCATAGATTCCCGTTTTAGTTATGCAAATTAACATGCGTGTATATATATATATATATATATATATATATATATATATAAAATAGCTACGTAATCTAACGGAAGAAACAATTTTAAACTATTCTTGCCATCATAATTTTCCCGAATCTAATGTACTGAGGAACTTTACGCCTTGACGTTGTGAATATTGGAGTTTTTCACATTTTAAATCAGCTGAAAAATGAATTTGGAAAAAGAGTCGTTTTTTTTAAATTACGTTACGCCTCGTTCCCCAATTATTTGTTTTGCTTGATTGGTCACTATTTGTAGACTGTAGCCCGAACAAACAAAGATGGTCCACCAACTGTATTATTTTAGGGGTATGTGAGGGGACCTTTTGAGGCACCATATAGGAAAATAAACTTTATCAGCGTATGAATTGAACGTGTGTGTATATATATATATATATATATATATATATATATATATATATTCATAGAAAGTTCACAAGAATACCATACACGACGTTGAAAATCGTTTTTAAGTGTACATCATTTTAGTTTGGGGCCATAAACCTCTTTTTTTTTTTTTTATAATTTTTAAACTTTGTAACTGACTTTGTATACAGGCCTTGAATCATGTTGTTAATATAGTCCAAAGGTACTGACATATTGTTTATGAAGTTGTAGCTATTACTGCTGGCATTAGAGCCGTCCCTCCCTGTATAGGCAATTATAAATTATAATTGAGAGCATGTCCTATCAGAAGCATGAACGGCACAAACATATATCTGTGGAGTTTTGCGAAATGTATATATACTGTTGTCAGTTCCATGCTTGAACAAATTGTTGAAAATGCCCAGGAAGGGTTACTAGTCAGAAATGTAAGCAGAAAAAGAGTGTAAGTCACCGCCATATGTTATCATGAAATTATTTACATATTTTAAAATTAAACATTTACTTTGTTTGCTTCATGTATTTGTGTACCATGACCGATGCAGAGACGATTTACTCTGAAATCATCTTGAGACCAACGCGTCGCACACAACGTGATTCAGAAAATAAAAAATTAAAAAATTAAAAATATATATATAAACTTCCAGCCAACATTAAAATTGCTTTCTACAAATAGCGGTTAGATGATGAATCTGAACACGAAAGACAAACTGTAAGCCCTTTTGTGCATCTGGTTTGTAAGATGTCCAGCCAGAACAAAATGACGAAATGTTGACTAATGCCCTCGAAATGATTTCATCTATTTGAAAGTTCTTTATTTCCAAGACAGAAGTCCTTACTGTCGTTTCTAGAAATATATAATATTCACAACGTTTGTGATCTTTTTATTTTTGAAATATCCAGCTGTGTTATTATTATAAAAAATGCCATATCTATTAATATCTAAAAACTTGCGTTGTTTCTTTTTGCCAGTCTTTAAGACCGTTAAGTGTAAATGTACTATCATTTAAGCAACTGTTTCCCATGTGCGTGGAAAAGCAGATTTTGATCTTTTTTTTTTTTTGTCTGTGGTTCTTGCAGTCATGAAGCAACAGGCCTCAAGGCCAACTAATCAATTTAAAAAAAAAAAAAAACCTGATAAAAATGATGATGATGATGATGATGTGTTATCTGTCCGACACTGTTGTGGGTTAATATTCAAGATCATCCTAATCAAAGGTTAGTTGGATTAAATCCAACCCTTTCTGCACACAGCCTAAATACGAGCTTTAATCGCACACCCCAAATATCCTTTCTTCTAATAGCGACATACAAAACATACACGCCTACATGTTTACTTATCTTGTATTTGAAATGAACCTCGTTGCAGTTCATTTCACTTTAAAAGAAAATGACTGAATTTTTTGCCACGCTTTAGTTTCCCGTTCTTGTCCTGTGTTATTCAACTTGTCACGTTATCTCAAAATTGTCTCTGCCGTCATGATAGCGTCGTGAAAATGCGATACGGCTGACATTATAGTGATCCATTTCAACATTTATTTAAATGGAAATGTTGAGATGCTTGTGTGATTGTAATATGATAATTATTTAGTCAATACGGACATGGTTTAGCTTCGTCAATGATCCAAGGCCTTGAAGTGTTTTTTTTTTTTAAATTTAAGTAGAAATGTGTGTCTTCTGCTTGCTTATACTGTACATTCTGCTGCAGTAGTAAATTTAGCGACTATAAACTATACAATTGATGAGCACGTTAGATTCATGTGAATATTGAGGTCATAAACAAATAAAAGCACACCAATGAATGTAATGGAAATATTTATTTCTAAAATACAAATTCAACACAGGGTTTTTTTTTTTATAACAACTTTATCATTTGAATGCCAGAAAATACAGTTTTTCTTATGTACACGATCTTGATATTTACATGGTGGTGTCCCACATGCTGTGCAATCAAGTCATGTGTTTGCAGTGTCCACGTTCGGATATTGTCCATGCACAAAGGTTGCTGACTTCTCGTCTCGTTTCCATTTGTTTGATTGTTGTTGTTGTTTTTTTTCCTTTCTGTTTATTTTGTTTATTTCTGTCCAGACCTAGAAGTCCCGATGTGGGCTGTGCGTCAAACTGTGCCGTCGCAAGTCACAGTTGCGCCGAAACACCTTTCCGCAGCGGCCACAGCTGTAGGGCTTGATGTCTGTATGGGTGAGAAGGTGAGTTTTCAGGTTACTTCTTTGATTAAAGGTTCTTCCGCATGTGGAGCATTTGTGGGGAGACTCCTGTTTAGATTTAAAGCAAGCAAAGGATTATTCCTTTCAATGATGTAGAACTTTGATCATGAATATCTTTCCAAAATTAGAACTCATGCGGATTTTGAAATGTGAGATATGTGCCCCATTTGTATGACTGACCGCGACAGACGTTCTGTAATATCCCCACGAATGCATGCATATGTGAACGAATGGTCATAAAGCTAAGAAAAGCTACATATGCATGAAATATGTTGGTGTTTTTGGCATCTCACCTGCATGTGCAAGGTTTTATGGACTGCTAGAGTGCGAGACTGGCAGAATCCCTTCCCACACTCTTGACATTTGAATGGCTTTTCCTTGGAGTGGATGTATCTGTAAAACAGAAATGACAATTATAGGTGCGCTACGAGGTAAAGGTTGGCGTGGGGGTTACGAGCCGAATATCCATTTAAAAAAAAACAAAAAAAGAAGAATATTCTACTAAAGCGGCCATCTGTAACGTGCAAAAAGTGAGAGTCTGCTCGCAAGAGCTTCTGCGCGCTGAAGGAGACAGCCGCGATTTTACAGCGACTTCATGTCATCGTTATTACGGGATAAGTAAGGCGGAGGGTCGTGCCGTACCTGTGATCTCTGAGGTGGTCCTGTCTTCTGAAGGCCTTGTGGCAAATATCACAGGTGTAGGGCCGCTCGTCCGTGTGGGTCCTTTCGTGGATGAGGAGGTTGTAGGACTTGGTGAAATGCCTGCCGCAGAACTTGCAAATAAATTCCTTTTTAGTCTTGGACGGGAGCCTGCCCCTCGTGGGTTTTCTGTCCGGGGACAGCTTGTTCAGCTCGGTTATGGTTCCCCCTAGTCCCGACGCCAGCTTGGCCAAATCCGCAGCCTTCGGCGGGTCCTCCTGCGTTGCGGCCAGGGCCAGATTGGCGAAGTCGAACCTCGGCCTGTCCTTGTGCATGAGCGAGGGCACGCCGTGCGTGACTGAAGCTTGTTTTGGATGGAAGAGCTGCGCGGCGGCGGTGAAGGGCAAAGCCGGGAATGGAATCCTGGGGTCCATCAAGCCCTGGGCGGCTGCCATTTCTGTGATAGTCGATCTCAGTCCTTGGATGTGCGGGTAGCCAAGAGTCCAGTGGTTCATGTGCATGGTGTGCACTGCGCTCAGGCCGTACAGTCCCTGCAGCTGGTCAGCCGGGAACGTGTTGACGGCCTGCAGGAAGGAGTAGTTAGTGAGCTGCAGGGGCGGGTGCAGGGGGATCGGAGCGTGCAGAGCTTTGCTCCCCATCGCGGCTCACGCTTGTGCAGAGGACACGCCGACAACCCCTTGGAAAACAGAAAACATGTCCGCTGTTAGTCGCGTGGATTGGGAGACACAAGAGACTTACAGAATGAACGCTGCATTGCAGCGGACCCTAACCTCGCAATGGGAATCATTGTGCATAATATAGCCACTTTGTTCTAACTCACCACGATCGCACGCCGAAGCGGTCGTCTGTGGAGAGCGCGGATACGAGACTGTGCGAACAAGCACCATTTAAAAATAAATAAATAAATAAATAAACTAATAATATATGTTTTTAAAAAGGCACATTTTACAATTAATGCAACGGGCTCTCCAAAAGTCGTCACTGTATACAGTCATTGTTTTCAGTGATGGCGACAAACACAAATGAACGTGTATCTATTCATTTCTTTGAATAAAGCAAACAAAAAACAAAAAAACGCGAGCTGTATTTGACATCATGTTTTCTCGTGAAATTTCTGTGGGAAAATTGAACTATATCAATTAACATTATTTTACAAGTTATAAGGCATGATAAAATACATAAAGCCTTTGTATAGGCGTATTAATTATGAGGATGCTAAAAAGGCATTTCGTATTTCTTTGAATTGTTGAACAATTTTAGGAGTAACTTATTTCTGTTCTGACGCTTCCACTTCGAGATTTTAAGCTGCCTTTGCAAATAGTTTAAAAGGAAAATAAGACAAAACAGGTGATCTGCCAACAGTGAATGAAGTAAATCTCCGAAATTATTTTGGACTGAATCACAGCGAGAGAGAGATTGATTACTTGACAGCGAGAATGATTATTGAGGGCACAGAAGAAAAATGACTCCTTTCTTTTTTGGGGCTTTTCGGAATTGATGTTTTATCCCGTTCCCATCATTTTATAAATCAAACCCAAAATAAATGTAGCATTCCTCCTCCAGGAAAATGCTTGGAGACAGCATGCACGAGATGACTAAAGGCCTCGATTGTTCCGCTGATGTTTTTGAAAACACTTTCACAGTATAAGTCTTCGAATTGGG
Source organism: Phyllopteryx taeniolatus (assembly GCF_024500385.1). Taxonomy (NCBI): domain Eukaryota; kingdom Metazoa; phylum Chordata; class Actinopteri; order Syngnathiformes; family Syngnathidae; genus Phyllopteryx; species Phyllopteryx taeniolatus. Next base: position 3,337,671 of record NC_084507.1, read on the forward strand.
CTCTCCCCCCACATCAGACAGGATGGGGTTAAATATAAAGTTGCACAGGTGCAGCTTAAGTCACCATACAGGCACTCCCCCCCCCCCCCCCCACCCCACCCACACTCTGCCATACTCACTATTTCGATCAACATGTTCTCCCTAACCTTTGGACTTCATTTACACTTTGACAGTTTGCCTGAACGTGTGTGCGTGTCCGTGTTCCTGACGTTCTTTATTTTATTATTATTTTTTTTTTTTTTTTTTTGCGCTATAGCAACAACGTGTTTACAACGCGCGTATGTTTTTGTGCAAAAACTAAAAGCAAGACGTGACCCGCACATTCCTCAACAAGAAGCGATAATCAGCCTCATGGATCCATTGGTTTCGTTTATGGGAAGATGACAAGTGCTGGTTTGATGCGCATTGCAGCGCAAGTATTTGAAGTGACAGAGCAGTTCCGAAACAAGTCAAGTTTTGAGTGACGTACGTCGGCATGTACCCTTCCAAACACACTCTTACCCCAATAAATAGCTGTCAAAATCCTGCGGTATGCCAGTAATCCACAGGAACTACTGAAGCGACCGGCTCCAGTACAGCGCCACTATAAGTTTTCCAAGTTCGAAGTCCATGAAACTTTCACAGCCATGCAGCCAAGTGCTATGCCTCGGACCTGTGCACACTACACTCGTGTAGTGGGACCGAGCTGCAGTGGGTCTGGGAGACAGGCAGGCAGGCAGGCAGGCAGGCAGGCAGGCAGCACTGTGGGAGTCCCGTCCGCAGCTGAGGCTGGAAGTGTGCGTCATGCGCACCGATTCTTCACTTTTTAGGGCTCACTCTGCCCGCCTCCGACACGCCTCCTCTTTCTCTATCATTAATTCCAACGTTCCTCCTCTGTTTATTTGTGTTTGGTTAGCAACTAGAGCTGAAGCACCCCGTTCAACTCAACCATACCCCATGCGACACCTCTCTGAAAACAGACAAGGCAGAGGAGTCCTGCATTTCATGGACACATTAAGTGCAAAGTCTGATCCCACCATCTCATCGCCACGCTTCTTGAACACGGTACCTGCTTTTGGATGCTTGACTACCTCGCGAGATGTTCTTTCAAACCATAGACGCGGCATGATGCAAAAGGACAATATTAAACCACTTGTGTCATTTAAGTAAGAAGGAAACATTTCCATGCGGATGGAGTCACTGATATTAGCGGGGAGAAAAGAAAATACACACAATAATAAATGCTTCTTAATTGTATCTAAACTTTTATCCTGCAATACACAAAATGCAATTTGTTGGGAAATTTCAATCGGTGTTATTCACAACGAATACGTCTGTAAAAACAAGGCATTCGAGATGTTTTGCACAACTCAATCGAAATTCAAATTCATGAGCAAGGGACAAGTTGAAATGCCAGAATTAATGTATTAACAAAACGTGTATTTCCTGCGAGTCCATGTGGAAAAGTATCTACTGCATGTCGCATTATTCAATATGTAATTAATTGCGCTTGGTTTCTTTTTGGCAACAGATCGAATGCATTTGTGAAGACGTGTGAGGGCATCGCACCAAACGGTGGTGTGCATTCACACACAAAGTGCCATCACGCGTATCTTCATGTAAACCATGTCAACCGTTAAACGAAGACGCTTGATTTTCCCGATTCAATTTAAATAATCAAAATATAATAAACAATAAAAAAAATGATAAGCATTTAAAATAAATAATAATACAAACAAATAAATAAAAGATTCAAATACATACAAATACAATACACATAATAGGCCTAATTCTCAAAATGTGTATTATTATTATTATTATTATTATAATTATTATAATAACTTTAAATCTGTCAATAGCATTGGAATTGCCATGGTCCTGTAATGGTGAATTTTTTGAATGCAGAGCGAGTGGCTGAAGGTACGCAGCGGCAGCCTGTGGCGCATCAGAACGTTGGCACTGAGTATATGAGTCTGCAGCGTCCCCTATCGATGTTTTATCATAACGACAAGGCCTCCTCCACTCATGCGTTTGAATGTAAAAATGGGAGGGGGGGGGGGGACGTTCTATCACACCATTGCCAAAAACAGACATTTCGAACAGAAATGAACCAACTGAATGACAATTATTATTATGATTTTTTTTTTTTAAAGGATTTGTCTGGCTATTTCAGATATCGGTCACGGACAAGACTAAACCGATCATTTTCATTTCTAAACTTTTCTCGCAAGTGTATAAAATTGAGCTACACGTGAAACAAAACATGACCGAACACTGTTTAGTGATCAGACAAACAGAATTTCCAACAGTAGCACAAGTGAAATACTGAAAAAATACTGCAGAGCTGCAGAGCATGTGCAACACATTTCTGCACACAACATGCGTGTGGTTTCCATTCTTTTACTCCGACTTCCATCGTTACCTTCAGCTATTTTTAGTACAATATAGCCCATTATATTTATTTTACATAAATTAAGATTTGTGTTTATCATTAAAAGGATGACACGTGTTTGAATGGATGATAGAAATTTGCTTTATCATTCAGTCCCTTGAAAAATTACTTCCAGATTTGAATTTGATTTGATAATTAAATCCATTAATAGCAGGGCTATTTATATGAATGAGCTTGAAGATTGATCGAAAACTCACAGATGTGACATTTTTTTTTTCTCCGTTTGACTGTTTTTGAGTGTCATTTCTGATCATATTTAAACTTGGGTTAATGGTTGCAACTTGCATCCATTTCAATTATCAGTGGTACGTTGACAATGCCAGCGTTAACTTTGTGTGGTGTCTTCCCCCCACCCCCTGGCGAAATAGTAGTAATCAATACTGTAACACAGGGAAAGTGTTTTGCTGTTAGTGTTAAAATGACACAACTCAGACAGTAAATAATTAAGTGTGGGTGTTGAATTTTATGTCTGCATGATGATTGATCATGAGATCATCACCATGATATTTTGTGGCTTCTTTTTTTTTTTTTTTTTCTTTCTTGGACACGCATACAGTCTTTTTTACTCCGGTTTACGTCAGCGAGTTAGTGCCGTGACATTTGACCCTGGCTTGAGTCCCAGCACCCGCCATCATTCTCTGTGATCATCTGACTACCAGAGAGCCTCAGTGTTGGAGCGCCATACAGCTGACAAGCCTGTAATGGCCGATACTTTTTTTCCCCCCAACTCTGACCATCAAAAGAAAAGGGGTACACTCGATTATCGGTAAAGACTATGAGATTGCTCACAGGTTTACATAAAACATGTACTGTACATGACATCAAATTATGCCTCTTTTTTTTTTTTTTTTTAAACACAGTATATATATATTCTAGTCTAGTCTAAAAGTCTAGATTTTAAACAAACTATTTTTTTTATTTTGGATTTCATTTTACGAAAGGGCCACTTGCTCTGTACTCATTTGTGGTGTCTTTGACAGTGTAGTAGTTCCTGGCTTTGTTTCTGCATGTGAGTGTGTGGGATTCTATGTGTTTCTAAGCATGTTGCCTTACAGGATGTCAGGTCCGTACTACAAGTGCACGCGGAGGCAAAGCTGTCACTCTTACCTACCCGCTGTGGTTTCAAAGCCCCCACCTTCCCACCTACACAGTCCCTCATCCTGTATACGGCACTGGTTCACCCAAAGACCCCTGCTGTCACAGTTTCTCACATCACACTTCTACATAACATTAAAAAAAAAAAAAAAAAAATCTATCCATTATTTCAATTAACTACATTTTCAAAATGAGATGTTAATAATACAGTTTGTAATTAAGACTAAATAAAAGCAATAGTAATACAGTACATGAAATGGAGAAAGTGGTCGCATTTGTTACAGATTTTCAAATGTGTACACTGTGTACCCTAAATCTCGACAACAGCATATTAAGGTCACATTGAGGCGAGGACCCTCTCCTGCAGATGTGTCTGTAAAACTCACGTAGCCTGTAAAATACCCATACGTGTGAAATTTAAAAACGTTTGTTATTGGCATGTTTCTAATTGGATTGCAAAGCGGTTACGTTTGCGCTTGTAAATCTTACTGCTTAGGATGGTCCACTTGTCACAGTGTTGGTTACTGCACTATACAAGATTGCCTCCTGTTGGTTAACCACCAAACTACAACCCCACAATTTCACTGCAAGCTATACACAGAACCGAGTGAACCACAATTCAAGGGCTGTGTCAAAACGTCTGCCTTTAAAAAGTTTCGAATGACACTGACGGAGAGGCATTAATGTAACAATATGTGTTTGTTGCCCGAATGGCAGCAAAGAGATTGTGCAGTCTTTAGTCTCCTGTTGATCTCTTCTCCATCTGCTGTCCATTGCCACTTTTCTTCACTGGTCTCCTGCCATCTGTTAAACAGCACCCACCGTCTTCGCGTGACCAAATGCCTTTACTCCGAGCCATGTCATCCGTGCTGCCAGAGAGGCATAGCAAAGAAAACCATGATATCGTGCTTGTTCAACCGATAAAACCCACCAGTTAATGGTGTTGAATCTCAGCACTGAATCCCATTTGTCAGCAAATAGCTTCCCTGAGGCTGTTTGTTCTGGCCAGGCGCTTCTGTAGAGCTGCCTGCCATTCATATGCCATACTTGACTTTTTTGTTTTGTTTTCAGGTCCATCTGGTGGCGATTGCAGTCAATATGCAGTAAACAGACGAAACAAAGGGAGAATCTGTACATGATCATCACTGTTGATCACTATCCAAGGAGACGTATGCAAAAGTGTGCATGCAGTGATGTTGGAAGATCCATATTGTGTACAAAGTCAGCCAGACTTCTCAAGAATGTGCAGTAACCTACTGTGGTGACACCACTTTCTTTCATTCACAATATAGGTATTAACTTCTTTAATTGCATTTTTGTATTGCTATAATAACATAATTTGCCTTGCATCTGGTCAGTTTACGTATATCACTTGGTACAGGAATGTACTTCCTAAAATATTGCAACAACTCAGAGCTGCCATTACAAACAAATTCATATTAACATCAATGTCCAATACACTTGCCCCGTATCTTATATTGTATACTTTGCTATTGTGCCTTTTTGACCCACGGTGTCGAATCCTCTGGTGCAACTGCACTCTATACATTCCCCACTACTCTCGCTGGTAAAGTGATGGACAGTAAAACTCCTGCACCTGTTTCCTGGCCACGCTGAAGTGTTGTTACAGCCACGAAGAGAAGACATTAACAAAGTTTCTGCAACACACTTGGAGGGATAAATCAACAGAGAGCAAATGTGTCTCATCCAGTCTGTCAGAAATGACATTTTTAAAAGGTTCCAGTGCCCGCTGTATTCAATATTTACCTGGGGAGATGGAAATACAGCCAGAATGGAGAGATGAAAGCAGCGATGGAAAGCTTTTACAGTTCATGGGTGGAGAGGAAAGGAGGTGGGTGGAGAATAAGATGAAGAAATGGAAGAACTGTAGAATGGAAGGAGGGAAAGATGTTTGCGGAAGTAGTGGAAATATCGAGAGATACAGTGTGAGCTGGAAACGAGCTAAAGTGAGGAATGGAGAGATGAAGGAACCGGGATCCAGACTACTCGTCATGATTTTGTGTAATCAGTCCCCTTTGAAGACCTTGAAAACATTTGTTGATTAAGTTGGATGTTGACTGAATATTGCAATAGCCCCATCCTGCATCAACAATCCTGTTTGAGTTCATATAATTTCTTCTTCCCTTGACTTATTTTCTCTTTGTGATGTGCCAGATGTAAGTCAATTACAAAGAGAGTCAGGAAATGGTTTTCCATCAAAAAAGTGCATGCAGATCTTGACACTGTTACAAGAGAGACCTGTGGCTGTGAATGACCTGTGGGAAAACCACTCTGCAGGCAAGTAGGCTTTTCTCATGTTTTCATAGAAGCGTAGAAGTAACAATTAAAGTCATCCACAATATTTGTTCCATATGTTATTGCTGTGCACATCAGTCACTCATAAATTACTGTAATAAAAACTGAAAAGGCAATTGTTTCTCTAAACGCTAAAAATATCCCTTCAGCATTGTAGAACTTCTTTCTCTTATTATTCTCCATCACTTTGAACTAAAAACATTTTTAACAGCATCTGTTGCTGATGGATTACTGATCCACTCTTGTTTGAATTATTAGTGTGCATGTCTCTATGGTTGAATTACAAACACACGTAAACATGGGGGGCTTCAACACACTCTAGCACACACTCACTCACTCACACACTAAATAAATGTTAATGTACAGGTGCAGTCTTTAGGGAGGTTGTGTTTCCCTCTCATCAGTCACTCATAATCACTTCCCCTCCAGCCCACTAAATCACCGTTTTCACTAATGCATTTATAGAATACATGCTCACTACTTATAGCCAGGGGAAAGTTTGGCTACCACTAGGAAAACATTATAGGCTTCTGCATCTATACAGTCACACATTCAATACAGTCAACTCACAGACAGGAAATATATATATTTTTTAAAGTGTACTTGTCTCTGAAATGTATTTGTGCTTTTAATAGGGTTTTAAGTTGTTTATGACATATAGGTGAGAGTGGAGTTAGTGGTCCCTCGGGGACTTCTGGGCAGCTGTACATATTGGCAGGTTGCACAGCTCCACCAAACTGGTCCCGGGGAGGTCCAAATGACCTGTTTTATACTAACACAGGCGCTTTGTCATAAAACTAGGGGGAAGTGGAGTCACAACTTGAGTATTTGTTTGAAGTGGGTGGAAAAGGTCCCCCTGTGGCAAAACCATGCAAGTGTTGTGGGCTGCTGTGTCTGCTGAGAGTTGAAGTACAGGTACACCGAAATACAGGTACTTTTGTATCTACATTGATGGCAAGGCTCTTTTCGGGTACTTCTTCAGCCATGTTCCTTTCTTTTTAGATGCAAACAAGTACCCGTCACTGGACTTTGGAACTAGTGTTGAAGGACTTGCATATAGAGGTGTGATGTATGTTCTGTGCTGCATACCAACCTAACGAGAGTTTGCGATCCCTGTTGTGACACCATTCTGCTTTACTGTGCCGGTTTCCCACAGCCCTTTTCTGTCCTGACTGGGACAGATGAAATGAAAATGGAAATAATAGGAATGGAACATGCAGACTTACCTGTCACGGTGACAAAAAAACTTTCTCTGCATGAGTGGTGTGCGTCACATGGATGGTGTAAGTCTGTTCCAGGGTTATGTTTTATGAACATTTAAGAGACCCTGGGGTTGATCTGCAAAGCACATAATCTTAGTCAAAGTGTTAGTGCTAGATGAACACTATTGCTGTATTATTAAACACCTAAAAGTGGGTCTCGAGTTAGTTGAGGCCCCTGCATATCCAACGAAACATTCCCTGATTCTAGATCTACACCCCTGCCATTTGGATATCAAATTATGATACTTATCAGGAATCAATTTACTACAAAGGAGAAGTGAGAACTACGTAATTCAAAATGATACATTAAGAAAGAGAATTCTGAAACACCCTTTAAATGCGCAAATATGTGTCATATGATTTCCTTGCGCTATTTTCCAATATTCTGGGTTCTTCTCATACACCGAAGCGGGTTTTATCTCTATTATGAGAGTATGAAAAGGGAATACTTTTGGCAATATGCTTCAGATTTGACAGCACAAGTAAGAATTCAATATAAATGATGTAACACTAATTTCACATGTGTAGGTAAAGTATTAAGACATGAAGGGGATTCAGAGCTTCGGATGTTAATACTAGACACTCCAGGGGCCCATTGACTGTTTCCACCGCTGTGGGACCTGTTAAAAATACTATGAAAGTCTAGATTTTCTGCAATTATGATTGCTTTTTGGATTCACTTGATAAGAGTTTACGCAGTAACTATAAATGAGCAGAGACAGGGAACAATTTTATTATTTTTTTAAATATCATTTGGCATGTTATATTGGTCATAGCAACCCGTTCTCTGCTTTGCCACAGAAAAACCCGAAGTGAATTAATTTAACAAGATTATGAACCAAGGAAATTGCATGAACAATTATTACGCATACAGTAAACCTTCAGACGAATATTTAATAGGAAGACTGTGTATAAGAACGAGATGTTTCAAACTAATCAAAGGCAATGCCAAAAATGCTCAGTAACCTATACTATAGGTTAAGGAATCCCTTCCATTTTAACATATAGAACGGATTCAGTTCACACTCAGTGAGTGTGTGAATGTGAGTCTGAATGTTTGTCTGTCTCTATATGGTATGTGCCCTGTGATAGACTGGCTAGCAGTGCATAGTGTTGTCTACCTTTTGCCAAAAGTCAGCTGGGATAGGCTGCAACACAAGATAAGCGGTATAGAAAGTGGATGGATGAATTGTCAAAAGTGAGTAAAAAACAGCTTTAAAAATGAAAACAAATGTACAGTGGTGCCTTGAGATATGAGTGATCTGATGAGTTTTTTTGAGATACGAGCCGTCGTTCAGAAAATGTTTGCTTTGGCTTGTGAGTAAAAATTTGAGATACAAGCGCTGTATGGTGGCAGTGAACTCATCTTGCTTTACAACAAGCAGCAGTTTGACAGAAAGTGAATAATTCTTAAGAAAAAGATGTTTCAAACTGTTTATTGCCACCCACAGTTAAAGTTTATGGTCAAACTAAACACAAAACAAAGAGAATTACACGTGTATTTAAAACAACCACAGCTGTGCCGTATCAGAATCAGAATCATCTTTGTTCTGCCAAGTATGTCCAAAAAACACACAATGATTTTGTCTCCGGTAGTTGGAGCCGCTCTAGTACGACAACAGACAGTCAATTGACAGAGAACACTTTTGAGACATAAAGACATTGAGAAAAACAGTCACTGAGCAATAAAGGGTTGCTAGAAATCTGGTAATCTTTATTTTTTTTGACAATTGTGCAAAATGATGCAGAGTCCTCTAGCACATAGAGCAGTTTGAATGACTAATATAGCAAAAGTCCGGTGCAACGATCATTGTGCAAAGGGCGCCGAGACTTCAAGGAGTGTATGTAGTTTAAAGTGACTACTTGTGCGATAATCTGGGACAATGTTGATTGTGCAAATGTTGCAGATACTCCTCAGTCAGTGTGCAAGTGGTGCAGATGCTACTCTGGCATGAGTGGCCAGTATTGGTCGACAACAGATATGCAAATAGTGCAGCGTGGCAACACTACTAAAGTGAGTGCACAAGTAATGTATAATTGGCCCGACAGAAATGTGACAACAAACTCAAGACAAATACTAAGAAGCACTACAAAATAGCATCGACGGGCTAATGCATAGCATAGGTGTTGTGGTGTTTGTACCTCATTTAGACAAATAATATAACAATACTCACAAGCGGATATTCTTTATGCACTGCAAAGAATGACTAATATTAGTGTGGCTTACTTAGAAGTGACCGTCTCCATGTACAAACCCCAATTCCAATGAGGTTGGGACGTGTAAAACATAAATAAAACAGAACACAATTATTTGTAAATCCTTTAAAAACTATATTCAGTTGGATTTTGTTGTGGATGTATAGCTTTCGCTTTGCATGGTAAAGCATTTGTAAATATAACTGACAATGGTTTTCTGAAGTTTGCCCTCGTGGCAATATCCTTTACACAATGATGCCAGTTTTTTATTTTTATTTTTTTTAAACCTAGGACAGGTTAAAAAAAAACCTGTCCTCTTCAGCTACATGGCCTTGTAGAATGGTGGATATGTATGCCTTTGTGCTGGAACCGTTTTGCTGTGCAACACGGGGGTTTGAAATACTCCCTTTGCTTATTTTTACATTTTTTTATTATTCGAATGTTTATTGAAAATGCGCTGGCACTGTGACTGATTGGTTAGCACATCTGCTTCACAGTTCTGGGGACCGGGGTTCGAATCCCGGCCCCGCCTGTGTGGAGTTTGCATGTTCTCCCCGTGCCTGCGTGGGTTTTCTCCGGGCACTCCGGTTTCCTCCCACATCCCAAAAACATGCATGGTAGGTTGATTGGAGACTCTAAATTGCCCTGTGGGTGTGAATGTGAGTGTGAATGGTTGTTTGTTTCTATATGCCCTGCGATTGGCTGGCAACCGGTTCATGGTGTACCCCGCCTCCTACCCGAAGATAGCTGGGATAGGCTCCAGCAGCCCGCGACCCGCGTGAGGAGAAGCGGTAAAGAAAATGGATGGATGGATGGATGGATATTGAAAATGCAGCCAGACATAAAAGGGTTTTAGTGGAGAGACAGAGGGACAGAGTGGACAAGGGGACTAGGGGTGAAAACCACAGCAGAATAATAGTGAGACAGTCTACATATTTGAACACAAGTAACATTACAACAGTCATTTGCAGATTGGTGGTTGGGGACAGGGGGGAGGGGGCGGCGGGATACAGCCGGTGAGGACATGCAATAACTACCCAAGAGAACAAGAGAGGACAGAAAAGGGCAGGACAGGATGTGGGAAAATGAGCAAGGCAGTGCTACTGTCGAGTGGTGCGGTGGGATTTTTTTTCTGGAAGAACCTGTGAGTTGATATGTTAGTATAACCTGTGTTGTTATTAGTGGTCCCAGCACTAGTAATTAAAGTCTATAGTGTTTCTATCGAACTTATGAGTGAATGAACACCATATCACATGCATGTTAGTCAATTGGTGTACATAGTTGCTGAGCCGGCACATTGAGGAAGAGTGAGCCCAGGACCGAGGGAGGTCCCGAGCCCGACCGAAGTGCCCCGACCAGTCCCAAGGGGACCATCACCCACATCACCCCCGGAGAGCATTGGGGCCCCCAGCCACCAACAGAGCCCAACGCAGGAGCCAGCAGTCACCTAAAAAAAGTCATAGCGTCATAGCCCGCCAAAGTGAGCCCGAGTTAAGCGCCCGTCGTGAGCAAGGACGGGCGAGGGTGCCAAGAGAGGGGAGAGGAAGGCGGGGCCAAAACGGTGGGGCGGGGGGGGGTTATTAAAACTGGAGGACCGGCAGAGCAGTGAAGGGTCGGGGCGGAGGGGGGTTTCACGACCAGACCAGAAACCAGTACAGATGTGTCAGCACCCGGCCCGGCCCCCGCCCCACCATACCTGATGCCAGTCCCCCAGGGGACCCTGAATGAGATATGAGCGGGCCCAATATGCGGAATATGTACTTGTACAGTTTGGGTATTAAAAAATGTGCAGAGTTTGTGAAGTAAGAGGCTAGACTCCTGCGGGTCCGGGCTGTTTTTAATGCAGTCACAGGCATTCAATGTTGGTTTTCGCCCTTGCTGCTTACGTGTAGGAATTTTTCCTGATTCTCTGAATCTTTTGATGAGATTATAGACTGTAGATGATAAGAACAACAAATTTATTGCAATTTTACATTAAGAAATGTTCTTAAACTGTTGGACTATTTGCTCATGCAGTTGCTCACAAAGTGGTGAACCTCACCCCATCTCTGCTTTTGAACAACTGAGCCTTTCCCGGATGTTCCTTTTATACTCAGTCATGACACTCACCGGTTTCCAATTAACCTGTTCACCTGTGGAATGGAATGGAACTTTCCCAGTTCTTTGTTGCCCATATCCCAGATTTTTTTGGAACGTGTTGCAGGCATCAAATTCAAAATGAGAGAATATTTGCAAATAAAAAACCCAATAATGTTCATCAGTTTGAACATGAACAATTTAGTCTCTGTAGTGTATTCAATTTAATATAGGTTTGAAAGGATTTGCAAATCATCATTTCTGTTTTTATTTACATTTTACACAACGGCCGCACTTCATTGGCATAGGCATTTATATATCCGTATGTCTCTATTATATTGCCTAGGCGTGCACACCAGAAGGAGCAGCACCATGTCCACTCAATGAAAGCAAAAAATGTGGCTAACTGATCAATTCTTTACATTCTATCATGTCATTACTGTGTGCTTAAAAATTTTTTTTTTGAGAGGCTGGAACAGATTAAGGGCATTTCCATTCATTTCAATGGGGAAAGAGGACTTGAGATATGAGTGTTCAGTGTTACGAGTGTGGTCACGGAACAAATTAAATTCGTATCTCAAGACACAACTGTACTATGTTATGACTACGTTATGTTAGCTTCAGTATACATTATTGTTATCTATCATAGAAGATTCTGGTATCCAGAAACAGCATTCTTAATAACAAATACCACAGCAAATGCCACTGCAAATTACAGTACAATACAAGACCAAGACAAAATTAATGCTAACTACAAAAACATCATCCCAAAACATTACTCCACTGGTAATATTTGTACTGAAAGGTTCTTATTATCAGTTTGAGCAAAGTTCTGATAAACGTCATTAGTTATTTGGTAATGCGGGACAGGATCCAAAAAAACAAAACAAAAAACCAATAAATTCATGACAAGCAAGCTCAATTTTCAGTGGCTAAATGGTCCTCACACTTTTCTTTTGTTTTTATTTAATTGTTATCTTCTTGGGATTTTTAGTTAATGGGGTTTGGGTACAGCACAGCAAGCATACTGTATACTGTCAAAAAAGTACTGCGAGGAGGAAGCAGATCCAAATGCTCCATATTAGTGCCTCGACCGCAGCCTTGGAACCCAAAGGGACTAGCTTTTTATTTATGATTGCAATGCTGGAAATCTGTTGATCTTTGTCATTTTTACCATCTGGAATCTTTCATTTCAACTCTGCAACTTAAAAGGCTCATATTGTTGCAACTCTTGTACACAAGACAGAATTCGATTTCAAGATGTGATACTGCATAAGACCACCAAAATTGCAGCCGTTGTTTCATGCTGACTCGACTAAAGTGATTTTTATGATTTTTTTAAACATAAATTCTTCTTTATTACCCTCTCATGCAATAACAAGATTTGATATTCCAAAGTTGGCTTTGGCCTTGAGTGTAGTACTGCATTTGTAGGGGTCTAATTTCAGTGTTATTTGGCTAGTGTCCAGTGCCATTGTTCATGCGAATAATGAGAAAATGTTGGCAATATGAAAAGAATCAATTAAGCACATTCACGAGATGTATGTACAGTATATGGAGACGTGTGGAAAATGTGGCTAAAATGAAATTCCCACAAGCTCAAAATTCATATTAAATTACAAGGTTGCTTTTTACTGCCCTGAATTCACTGCCAACCAGATGATGTTTTTTATTTTATATATGTTTATTCAAATACTGTTTAATTTAATATTAGACAGCTTAGTTATTAGATTATCAAGTCATTTGACATTTGAGTTTATACAACAACAACAGCCACAACAAAAATATTGGTATACAGTATATCTCAAACTATCCAAGAGAAAGAGTAACAATGGTTGCGCTCATTATTTAACACAGTGCCGTTGTTTAACGAGACCCTCCAACATTGTAAAGCTATTCATCTTGAAAGAACTCCCTGCTTCTCCATGAGTGCTTGAAAAAAACAATGCAGTCTTGCATGCTGTAACTAGGTTTAATTGAGCTGTGAACTAATGCAAGTTGTTCCTTACGCTAGTAAGAAGGCAGACAGCATTACATGAGTCACGAGAGGTTCCACTGGACAGACAGGTAGGAAAGCTGTAAACCTGGACGACCAGACGCTGGAGCTCTTGTGTGTTTATTTCACTGCTCATATAAGTGATGTAATTACAAAAGATACAGTTCTCTGCGGTCACATCCTTTCATTATTAATAGAGCACATACATAAGGGTTAGAGGAAGGACAGGGGGAGTTGTTATGTGCCACCAGAAAGCATTGGGAGTTTGACGTGTCCAAGTAACAGAATTGGGCTGTGGGGATCTGTAATTCACCATGCTCTACAAACTCTTATCCAGCATATATTAGTCAAATGTTGCACTTTTGTCATCAAATGCATTTTACTTAGTAGTACTCAGGCTCCCTTCTTTTGTTTGAACAGAAACAAAACAATGTAACTCACTTCGATGGATCTAAGTAGTATGTGATGTCGTAGGTGACGTCTGCCTACAGGAATTACCAACAGATAATTGGCTTCTTTTATACATGTGCACCCCAAGTTTGCTATGTCCCCTCTCATTCCCACAACATGTTGGGTTTTCTGCCACCTGATGTGGAATGTTGTTGGAATGTAATTTTGCTAGGTGAGCCCAAATAGGGGCTACCAACAGGTCATCAACAATTGGTTTTTCATGAGACCCTGACAGGCCCCATTATGGTCAGGTTGGGGTAGATGGACAAAGTCTTTAAAAAATTAGTCACAGTAGCCATATTGGTCACAATGGTATTAGATGTGTAAGCTTTCCAAACGGGTTGCAATCACAGGATATGGCTTTTCAGACCCAGATATACTGCTACGGATGTCCCAACATTTTAATGTCCAACTAGTGGATATTGCCAGCTTCCTGAAGCCTGGTAAACACATTTTCTTTTCTTTTCTTTTTTTAATTAACCTGTCCTGTTCAGCTGCATGGCCATGCAGAATGGTGGCTCAGTCTGCCGTTTGTGCTGAAACAGTTTTGCTGTGCAACTTAGGAGTTTGAAGTACTCCCGTTGCATATTTTACATTTTTTTAATTATTCTAATGTTTATTAAAAAATGCAGCCAGACAGAAAAGGGACAGACAGAGGGATACAATGGACAATGGGAATAGGATGAAATTCAAATCTTAAAAGATTGTTTTTATCTTTTACAGACCCCATGCATAAAGATAAAAAAAAAAAATCTGGCATTTAACAGTTTTGTTTGGATTATATGTGCTGTGCTCCGATATTCTCAACAGAGAGCTCCACACATAAAGATTATTTTCTGCCATCGATCTCGAAATCTCGCGTGATCACACGTAAGCTCACAAAAATTAAGATGAGCAGAAACTTCCAGGTATGCGCTGATGTTACCCGAGTGTTTCTGAATGTTGCTGGGTGCAGGACCATTGTTAAATGGCAACGACATCTCAAAAAGACTTGCTTTGAAAAATACTTTTGCAGTCTGGGGAATCAACTTTTAAAGAATAAAAATGACATTGGGGGCGGCACGGTGGGCGACTGGTTAGAAAGTCTGCCTCACAGTTCTGAGGACCGGGCTTCAATCCCCAGCCCCGCCTGTGTGGAGTTTGCATGTTCTCCCCGTGCCTGCGTGGGTTTTCTCCGAGCACTCCGGTTTCCTCCCACATCCCAAAAACATGCATGGTTGGTTAATTGACAACTCTAAATTGCCCGTAGGTGTGAATGTGAGGGTGAATGGTTGTTTGTTTGTATGTGCCCTGCGATTGGCTGACGACCAGTTCAGGGTGTACCCCGCCTCCTGCCCCATGATAGCTGGGATAGGCTCCAGCATGCCCGCGACCCTAGTGAGGAGAAGCGGGTCAGAAAATGGATGGATGGATGGAAAAATGACATCGGGTCAGGCAGGGCACTTCTTGATTCGTTACATTCTGTTGCTCGTCACAATTAACGTTGTCATGACTCGCCGTTCCCCATCCACATAAATATTGCACCCATCCATTTATTTCCGCTTATCCTAGGTCGGGTCGCGGGGGCAGCAGCTTAAGCAGGGAAGCCCAGACTTCCCTCTCCCCAGCCACTTCGTCCAGCTCTTCTGGGGGGAGTCCAAGGTGTTCCCAGGCCAGCTGGGATAGATAGTCTTTACAGCGTGTCTTGGATCATCCCTGGCGCCTCCTCCTGGTGGGAGGTGCCTGGAACACTGCACCCGCAAGGTGTTCCTAACTCACTGTCATTGTGTGGGGGCGTCGGGGGCGGGGCTTGGGGGTGGCTCAGTCAGTATGCCCACACCATGGGCAACTTCAGAGTTGAAGAGAGTCCAACCTCTCTTGTGAAGACCCTAGCACAAGCTGTGTGTTGAGGTGAGCCCGACAATGTCCAGTCAGAATTTATCAACCTCGCACACCAGCTGGGGCTCTTTCCCTGCCAGAGAGGTGATGTTCCACTTCCCTAGAGCCAGCTTCTGTAGCCGGGGATCGAACTGCCAAGGTCTCCGCCTTTGGCCGCTGCCCAGCGCACACAGCACCAGACCGCCTTGGCCCCTCTCACGTGTTTTGAGCCCATAGGAAAGGGAACCCATGTTGCCTTTTAGGCCCGGCTACCAGGCGCTTGCCATCGAACCCCACTCCGAACCTGGCTTCAGAGGGGGCCCTGGTGACCTGCGTCATGGCAAGTAAAAACATGATTCAATGTTTCTCTTATTAGGGGGTCTTTGAGCCGTGCTTTGTCTGCTCCCTCACCTAGGACCTGTTTGCCTTGCATGACCCTGCCAAGGGCATAAAGCCCTAGACAACTGAGCTCCTAGGATCATTGGGACATAAACCCCTTCAGCACGATAAAGTGATGGCTTCAGGAGGGGCACATAAAGATTTTTGGTCGAAAATATTGAACGCGGCTCCGCCTGTGTGGAGTTTGCATGTTCTCCCCGTGCCTGCGTGGGTTTTCTCCGGGCACTCCGGTTTCCTCCCGCATCCCCCCAAAAAAACATACATGGTCGGTTAATTGAAGACTCTACATTGCCCTTAGGTGTGAATGTGTGTGCGAATGGTTGTTTGTTTATATGTGCCCTGCGATTGGCTGGCGACCAGTTCAGGGTGTACCCCGCCTCTCGCCCGAAGATAACTAGGATAGGCTCCAGCACGCCTGCCACCCTTGTGAGGATAAAGCGGTACGGAAAATGGATGGATAAAATAGTCTGGCGTTTGACGTCCTTGGTCGGGAGGTGGCAAAATCGGGAAAAAAAGAGCCTAATTGTCTTTATGTGTGTTCCAGGCCTTAGGTTCTCTACTGACACAAATAACATCAGGTGGGACAGGACATCGGTCACTCATGCCCTCTCTGATCTGTGGTTTGCAGTCACAAAAGATTATCTACCACATCAGTACAGATAAAGTGTGTTGACACTTCTATTGGTCTTGCTTGAACTCGAGACACCCCTCACATATGAGTTTATCTTCATCCACGTATAAATTCTACAAAAACTCTCGAGGGATTTCCCCCTTGCCAATATACTACACATATCCCAATTGCCTGCTGCCATTCAATGGTATACATTCCGAGATAATCAAGGTCATTGTACTATTTCTAACCTGTCTTTTTCATGTTCCAACTAGTACTCTGTTTGTGTATCATTTTGTTACAATACAACTATGGATGTATAGGTATTAAGAGCCATCGACAAATAATATGTTGCAAAAACTGCACATTTTCATCATTTGTCTGTTATTTGGTTATTAAATTGCTCTGGGACTGGCTGAATAACTTCTTGATGTCTTCTTTCAGAGTCATAGGCTGCAGCTTTGGGGACTCCCTAGTGCACTGGCCTTCTACTTCCCCTGATTTGGCCATGCGATGTGTCGTTCTGGGTCAGGTGAGCACAGTTAGCTCTGCTTGGGAAGTATTAATTTCAACACTGCATGTTTGATGTTTTGGTTTCAGTTTATTTATGGATAGGTCGAGTTTCCAAAAGTTATTTTGTGTACAATGTTTTGTCAAAAAGTAATCACTTCCCACTATTCATACAGAACCAGATTATTTGGCCGATGCTGTTATTTCTTCTCCTTAATATTGTTTTCTTAGTTCAGTCTTTGTAGAATGGCAACTTGAAATTCACTCTACTTAAGTCAGTAAGTAAGTATACTGTAAATAGTATATATTTGTATAGGGATTGTTTAATGTGCACTCCCCAAGCTGAAACAGCTGGGTGGCTGCTGAAGTTGTGTTGACCTGGTGCCCTTTAGGTCCCACCCTGCAGTGTTGCGGTGTAAGTCAACCAGAGCAGTTCCAGCCCAGCTGCAAATGCTGGGATCTGGATATTCAGATATTGTGGTGTCGAGAGACTTCTCAGGCTCTGAGGACCTTTTTGTAGAAAATTTATTCTTATGCTGGGAGGCCTTTAAAAACGTTCACCAGCACTGCACTCCCCCACCTGCCCCGACCGCTATCCCTCACTCCCACCCCCCCGAATCCCAACACAAACAAACAAAAATACTGTACATTCAACTTTTATTTTGACATACATAATAAAGCCTACACAGAAAAATCCAAGTATTGGACTATTATTTCACCCTTTAAAATACCTCTAGTAATTTTTCTGATCAGACCTCTGTTGCCTCACTCACTCAATGGTGCTAGTTCAAGTGTACTTGTATGTCTCTTGGCTTGTTTTTTTATTAGCTGTTCCAGAGCCCCAAAGTACTTGGCCCAACATGGTTCTCCCCAGCCTTTTCCCCACTAATGAAGTGCACATTCTGAGTGGAGCGCTTGGCAAGCTTGATACCTTGCTCATCTTTTAATGGGAATATCCCCAGTCTTCATTGCATCTTTGTCTACCTCACACGCTGCCATTGTCACTCTAGTGTGTGTGTGTATGTGTGTGACAAATCTTATAAAATGTCAGCTATTAGCCAAAGAATATTTGAGTTATGAATCTTCGGCAACTGGTTTGCCACTGTTGGACAGGTTGGCAGAGCAACCTGCCTCGTTGTTAAAAGGTTTGAGTAAATACAGGTCTGGGTGTCTGTTTAGAGGTTGTGCCCCTGACACTGTGGTGTGGACAGGGAAGTACTTTGCATGGGCAACACTGTATGTTGACATTCATCATCTGATCTTTTTAAATGTACTCCACATGCTCCACAAAACTGGGAAATCCATTTTAATTTTTCTAATTTGATGGATGAAATTATGTCAGACTTGCTTACTTGAGTATTAAACAACTGTAGAAGTGTAAATTGACAAGTGATAGTATCAGTTTATCTAGCAATACCTACAACTTGTGTAACCAGTACATCTTCTGATATTTCACAATGTCTCAAAAATGAGAATGGAATGAATGTTTTTACTGTACACAGAGGATGCGACAGCCTTCATCCTCAAATTAACCTTGAGGAGCCTGTGCTATCTGCATTTTATGAGGAAAATCACCAGGGAGATTGAAGCTGGGAATATACTTTGTGACAAGGGAGGTCATGCGAAACTGGCTAAATCTGGTCTGGCTGGCCATTTGACGGTGAGTTTGATTCCTCTGGGCCTTCGACTATTGAAAAGTCAACATAATAAAAAAGGTCTTCCTTGGGGATTATGACAAATGATCATTCTTGTCTTGAGTGGTTTTACTGTGACTGAATTAACCTTTGAGATGCAAAACAAAAGGCAGAATACATTGAATTTTTTTTTTTCACAGTCTTCGCTTACATTAGGCATCCAAACAATGTAGTCATGTATTTAATTCTTCACGTGAGCCTATATTATGTCAAACCCAAGAAAACACCGCAAACAAAAGAAAATGCTGTAATATTTTGGGGAGTATGGATCTAATTTCTTTTTATGTTTCTAATAGATTTATGGAGGGGTGGTTGCAAGTCACTGAGAACATTTTACTTTTCCACTCTTGGTTTTGTCTTTGCTGCTCTTGTCTGATGAATATTTTCCTCTGCGGGGGGCCAAAGCGATACTTCAGCTCCCTGTGGATACCAGTGCACAACCGTTTCCAGCTGATCAGCAGTTCTCTTTCTTAAGGCTGGGAATATCCCTGTACTATAGGAAATTTGTGAAATATGCTAAAGGTGGAAAATTAAGTTCACATTTACACATAATTAAATGTACATCCAAAGCGCCCACAAGATTAGCAAACTGTTAAGTTTCCTCTCATGTTGAGGTCACTGTGACCACAGTGTTTGACTACTCTGTAGGCTAATTTTGACCTTTAATCTCCCCACTGAGAAAGTCACAAGACAAATACCCTTGGGAGACCACATACTGTAATGATATCTTTGGTAATATTGTTCAGAGACAGAATTAAAATGAAAGAGCCAAATAGTTCCAAACTTACTTGGCTTGCTGCTGACTGGGTGGTCCATGGTCTACAGAGCATAAGCGACCCATTACTCACCTGGTCACACCCCTTTACTTTCTGGACACATCCATTTTTGCAAAGAACTTAGTGATTTAAAGAGACCCCTAAAGAATGTGACCTGCTAGAACCCGAGTTGGCTGAGACTGAGCTGGGAGCAAAGTAGGGCCATAGGAATGGTGTTAAGGCTCTAATACAGTGCTTGGAATGTCCTGTATATAGTTCAATAAACCATCATACCCCTGGGCTTAACACAGTGTAAGAAATATTTTGAAAATAAAAATCTGAAATCCTGAGACAAAAATATACTTATTTGTTTGTATGACTTTATGTATGACAGTCAGCAAGTGCTCATTGTGAATTTTTATGTCAAGGCTGTAAGGGATTGGAGAAGGACCTGATAGTATTTTATTATGGTCTGCGTGTCATGAAATTCAATGTGGCTAATGATTCTGTATTGTGGAGTTTCATGCCTAAAAAAATGTGAATCCATCATATTCAGCAAATTCACCCCTTTGCATTAAAGTACCAGAATTGTTGAGTTGCAGAAAAGAGTACTAAGGATCTATGATTGAAATGCTTTATGCTTTACTGAAATACTTAATACTTTACTCCCCTGTTGCACTGCAAAACTGTTCCAGCACAAAGGCATACAGAGCCACCATTCTGCAAGGCCATGCAGCTGAACAGGACAGGTTTAAAAAAAAAAAAAAAAAAAGGAAATACTTTATGGCCGTCAGCTCACATGAATTATTTTCATGTTACTTACAGATTTTTTCTCCCTAATCCAACTCATGTGCTGTATGACTTTAACAAACATATTGTACTTGACTTTGAAAAGCACATAAGCCCTTTTGTCACCAACCGGCCTCGGAACTTTGACTTCCTGGTAGCAGAAGGTTCCTGTGGACCATGTGTGTTTGTGTTAGTTCACGATAGCTTATCCGAGTGGGGGATTTGCTAATTACTGACACTTGCGGGATCTAAAAAAATAATTGCAGGCAATTTAAGCTTTCAAGATAGTGTCTTATTTTATATCTCAAGCTAAGTTTAACATTTTTCGAGACCTTTAAAACCTAACCCTAACCCTTTATTTATCCAGGTAAGTCATCTGAGAACTGATTCTCATTTGCAATGCCAATCTGGCTGCAGACCACACCCGTCACAATGGGGAGGCCATAGAGGGCAGTGCCCGCCCACCAAGATTCTTATGCCCTCCACTTGAGACACATATCTCTAAAGTCCCCAAATATTTTGACTCGCAACAGTCCTGCACAATTTTTAAAGTGACTCAGCAAGTATTTTTGAAAAAGATTAATTATGGATATACACAAGTGGTTGAAAACTCAACCACCTCTAGTTGTATTATCTGCGATGTGGTTTAATTGGAAAGCACAGTGGCCCAACATTTGTTCCTGGTATACAGCTGCACCCCGGTTGCCCCCGAAGATGTAACATGGACAATAACTAACATGCTGCAAGCTGTGCTGACTGTTGTCACAGCCTGCAGCCTTGCCCCGATGTGTGTGATGTGTCCCTTTGCTCGGCCACAATACCCTTTCTCAGGAATGCAAAATTTCGAACAAGCAAGCAGTAAGTGATTAATAAATGGCCGTGATGGAGATCAAATGCGTATGCTCTTGTGTGCTTTATTGTGGTCTTTTATCCACATGAACTCACCGAAACACTCTCAGCATGAGCTTTTTTATTTTTTTTTATTAGATCACTCAAAGTAAACAGCTCCAGTGAATGTTTTTGATAAAAGCAATTTGCTGCAATGCTCTTTTCCAAGTTGCATCTTGTGTTCAGCCTGTTGTAAGTTAATTTGCCAGATCAACAGAAAAAAACAGAGAAATCTAATGAAAAACACTACCCTGGCATTCACACTGCATACCAGTGGTTGTCTAAAGAATGGGAGCCCTTTAATGTGGTGATTGCACGGCTTCGGTTTGAAAGTTAGTTTCCGTAAAAAGAACACACTCTTCTGTTGTCTTTTGCTCTCATTTGTTGCTGAAATTATCAGTTTTTCCAAGGTACTGACTCAGGATTGTCACTGAGCTCTGAACTCTTCACCAACTTATATTTTCGTCACATTTGAAAGTAGTAAATATTGCGGCTGGAGTTGGCATCATTGCTCTGTCATCACTGCATCAGTGCAGCTGAAGTACAAGACATAAACTTCCATGAATAGTGGGAGGGAATTGTGGAATTTTGGGCAAAAGTAAGAAATCTTGGGAAAATCAAAGACCGTATGGCACCTGAGGGAGGTGTTCTCATAACCATAGTTTTCATTTATGGGTAGCCACAGCTGGTTCGGAACTGGATGTGAGGTGAATACGGCAGTGGCCTTTGTGTTTTTCTCTCAGTTTGACTGAGGCAACGGCTTCCTTCCTACAATAAAGCCCATGACCACGTTTTGGAGGAAAGTGAGGAGGTGTGATATAATACAATGTCATGTTGGTCCATTCAAATACAAGGTTCTCACTTTTGTACTGTATCCAGGCTTTGCTCAGTCTCTTGGCTGGCGGCGGTACCTCTTAACATCAACCTTTGCCAAGTATGAGTTCACAAGGGCGACATATAAGTGCAAGTGACGTACTTGGGTCAGGTGGCCAGGAAGGGCAGCTTGGTCTGGTGCTTCTAAGACTTCAATCTTTAGGATGATGACATACTCCTGCCATGAATAATTACTGAGTTGTTGAATGGAAAAAGCATTTTTTTGGCTACTTGCATCCATCCGTTCTCAATGCCGCTTATCCTGTTCAGGGTCACGGGGTGCTGGAGCCTATCTCAGCTGACTCTGGGTGAAAGTTGGACTACACCCTGAACTGGTCACCAGTCAGTCACAGGGCACCTATAGACACAGACAACCATTCACATTCCCATTCACACCGTCACTGAGTGGGAACTGAACCCACGCTGCCTGCACTGAAGTCAGGTGAACGTACCACTATACCGTCAGTGTTGTTGGATACTTGCCCTGAGAATTTCAAATGGCTAAGTTGTGAACGTTCCAAATTTTAGAACCCTCCATGTTTGTTTTTACTTCATGTAGATACAAGGTGGGGGATGGTGCTGTTAGGTGCTGATGACTTGGGCTGGGTTGATATGATCCTTGGGCTTAGGATCATGTTTCAAATGAAGGAGCTGTGATGACCCTCAAACTAGGTCTGCTCAATGTTTTCCCTTGTCTGTTTGTGTTCTCTTGCATGTCCTTGATGGAAAGAGATCATTACAGCCAGTGGTGTTTTTACATGGAAAATGGTAGGGTATCAACTACTTACTGTAGGGAGCAAATTATTTCAATACATGAACAAACAGATGTATATTGATCTGAAACACCTGTCCTGTTTTCATGTGGAGGAAAAAAAGTCAGTGAGTGTGTGGGTATGCATGTCCACAAATCAAACAAATTGTCAACATAAATTATGATAAAACAACTTAAAAATAGTTTCTTGTTGTAGCAAAGGGCTCTATTTTAGCAACACAAGAGAGGACAGGGAAGGTCAACGGTAACACATGCAGATTTTCATGAACTGTAGGCCTGTGGAGCCCTTTGGGACTCTGTAACGATTAAAGGATATATAAATAAACATGACTCGACTTGATAAAAGTCAGACAAGGGAGGTATTAGAAAAAATAAATCGTAGGGATGAATTACTAGTCAAAAGTGGGACAGAAGGTGTCTCCAAATGAGTAGCAGTTTAAAGGCTCGTTTGTCATTCTATTTAATGAGAAAGTGTGTCCAAACTTTAGACTGGTAATGTTACCGTGCATAGTTTTGTTAAATCACTACTCTGTATTAAATATAAAATACAAACATGAAAAAAACAAAACATCTTTCCAAAACAGCGCTTGATATGGCGGGGCATGTGCTCCCTCATGCAAAATTGGTTCTAATTAGCATTAGCCAATGCGGCGCCCTAGGCGAGATTTTATACGGCGCCCCCATCAATCGATGAACTACATACGCTTACAAAACGTCGAATAACATCGCTTTTAACATTGCCTTTATAAGATAACGTCATACAATTTAAAATACGAAATAGAACATTTTCTTCATTTCATTACTGCATTGTTGCTGCCAAACAA
This sequence comes from Phyllopteryx taeniolatus, assembly GCF_024500385.1. Lineage (NCBI taxonomy): Eukaryota > Metazoa > Chordata > Actinopteri > Syngnathiformes > Syngnathidae > Phyllopteryx > Phyllopteryx taeniolatus. The sequence continues at coordinate 3,361,464 of NC_084507.1, forward strand.
ATCATGCGCGTAACTTGCTGTTGTGACACCTAATGGGCAGGGGTGGAGCCAGAGGGGAGGCTGGGGTAGCACTGGACCCCCCTGAAATCTGATGACCCCCCCAGATAATTGATATATCACGGCACCGCACGTCTTGTCGAAAGAAACCGTTTGCATTTTTAAAATCTGTGACGCCTTTTGACTGCTAAGTCCCTCTTGTACAGTAGTTGGCGCTATGTACCACAAGGAGTTGTAATCCACATTTGTTAGGAGAAGAAGAAGAATCTCAACAGAAGAAGAGGATTTGCCCCAGAGCCAGTCTACGATTGAACACCGCACCTCAGAACTGTGAGGCTGATGCTCTAACCAGTGCAGCTAATTCAAGTACATATATATATAAACGTAATCGGGAATGTGCTCATTCTGGCATCAAAGAACGGTTTTCGAGCGAAATTTCATTTTCATTCAAGAGTGCCAGGTTTTGTTGATTTGCTGATGAACTTGATTACTAGAGAAATTATTACAACTTGCATTTGTATCAGCTTGAGGTAACTCTGTACAATCACACTATCATGATATGCAATTGATTTAGTTTTGTAATAAAAGAATAGGGCGGCACAGTGGACGACTAGTTAGCACATCTGCCTCACAGTTCTGAGGACCCGGGTTCAAATCCGGCCTCGCCTGTGTGGAGTCTGCATGTTCTCCACGTGCCTGTGTGGTTTTTTGCCGGCCGGGCACTCCGGTTTCCTCCCACATCCCAAAAACATGCAGGGTAGGTTGATTGGAGACTCTAAATTGACCTGTAGGTGTGAATGTGAGTGTGAATGGTTGTTTGTTTACATGTGCCCTGCGATTGGCTGGCGAGCACATTTTGTTTGCACATTAAGGACAAAAGTCCTGTTTTTGTTGTAATTCTGCATTTAAATTGAACTAGTTTGCGTAGAAAATGAACTTTCCCAACACTAGAAGCGCTGCTCTGCTTGCGTCTTAACTTAGTGTTTTACTTGGGGCTTGTGTAGATTATTCAGTCCTGCACAATGTGTTCCGTTGCAGAAGTACCTTTAGAAAGCATCTTTGTCCCACTTGCTACTCGTAGAATTATCTGTTTACACCCCGTTTGCTTTCAACTGTGGCTGGGTATGTCGGTTTTTATGCTCCAAGCAGGAACACTGATTTTAAAGTACATAGTTCACCTTGCTCCTCTCCTTTTATTTAATTGTTTATATTCATTTCAATATTCTCCTGTTTCCTTTTCTTAAAGTGGAAACATTTTGACTTTAAATGAAGAGTTGCTAGTAATTCTTTATTTTAATATATTATTAAAGCAAAGCAAAGCAAATTTATTTATATAGCACATTTCATACACAAGGTAACTCAATGTGCTTTATGTGATTAAAAGCATTTAAAAACAAAGAAAAAAACCATCTTAAAACAAAGAGAAAAATAAATAAAATAAAAATACAATTAAAAAGGCATACAGTGCGAGAAATATCATTTAAAAGTGGAAATGCTCTAAAAAGCATGAGAAAAAGAAGTTTTTAACCTGGACTTAAAAACATGCACACTTGGGGCTGAAGTCACTTCTGTTGGAAATTTATTCCATTTGTGTGCAGCATAATACCTAAATGCTGCTTCACCATGTTTTCTTTTGACTCTGTGCTCCACTATTTGACCTGAGTCTGTCAATCTCAGAGCCCTACTGGGTTTATATGCCATTAGCATTTCATTCATGTATTCAGGACTTAAACCGTTTCGTGATTTATAGACCAGTAGCAGAACTTTAAAATCTATTCTAAAGCTGACTGGAAGCCAGTGTAAAGACTTTAGAATTGGAGTAATATGCTCTGACCTCTTTGTTCTGGTCAGAACCTGAGCCGCAGCATTCGAATGAGCTGCAGCTGTTTAAGTCTCTTATTGGGGAGTCCAGTCAGAAGACCATTACAATAGTCAAGTCTACTTGAGATAAAAGCATGGAGAGCTTCTCCTGGTCTGCTTGACACATGCAAGCTTTCACTCTGGATATGTTCTTCAGATGGTAGAAGGCAGTTCTAGTAATTGATTTGATATGACTGTTGAAAGTCAGGTCGGAATCCATCAGAACACCAAGGTTTCGGACTTGGTCTTTGGTTTTTAAAGGTGAATTTTCATGTGATTTATTTTTTTTTGGTTGCCCCCTTAAGGCTGCAGCAACCTTAGCATGTGCTAATCTCACCTAATGGTTGAGCCGGCCCTGCTGATTAGTGGCCACGTACAGGTATTCAGTCTCCTATGTTGATGAATGGGCTTTAAATCAAAAGAATCATTCCATTAATCCAACCAAAAGAACAGCAGATGGCCTTCTGCTTTTCTTTGCTTCATTTGGACAACTTTTTGTGCAGCTGTCAATTTTTGGCTGAACTTGTTCTTCTATATACCGGAAAAAACATGTCAATTAGCAAGCCAAGGCCCCAGGCAGAGCTATTTCTAGCATTATAAAGATGAAGCAACTTGTTAACAGCGGCCTGTGATGAACAGAAAGTATAACTTTCAATGTCTGTTTCAGACCAAGTTAGATCACGGCCATCATGCTTCCCAGCATCAACTGCAGCAAATCGTCATGACACAAAAATAACATGTTGTTATTCTGAGGTATGGATGTGATGGATCTGTTAAAGGTTTAACCTTAACTGTGCAAAAGATTATGCTGTTCTATTTTCTTTACCTTGAATCTTGATTAAAACGCAGACATTGACAGGCACACATGTAAATGTTACATTTCATCATATTCAACATATGTTTGAATCAAGATGGACAGAGAAAGTAAGCTTCCTTCGTTTCTCTTGGAGTTTGCGGTTTAGAGTTATTGTTATTCGAGAAGACTGCATGTTCAAAATATCGAGTGTATCTATTGGGTTTTGCTACAGGCAGTCTTGGCCAGGCCACAAAACCCTTCTGCTGCATGCTGCCAGTAGGCCCATTTCTGCAACAATTTCAATAAAGTATTACATGACTTTGCTCTTTCAAGGCTTCATAGGGAAGGAAATAGCAGATTGAATGTAAACAAGATTAGCCTCCCTCCCGTGTTGCACAGCCAACTGCTGCTTGAGTGCTGGGCCGTAAATCTGCTGGACAAGCTGCGCAGAGATGATGGAAAGTGAGATGTTACTGTCGCTTTTGTAACTTTTTGGCAAATGGGCAAAACTCCTTCAGATGGAATATGAATAATACATTTCACCATGTTCATTCTTTATATAAATAAGGCTTTCTGACACCAAACTCCAGAGTTGGTGGAACATTATAATTCATTCACAAGAGCATTACGACAAGCATATGGTTTGCATCCCTTGCATCACCTTTGCAAGCTGGAGCTACTTTGTCCTTCCTTCCTACTGACACCGGCCTTGGTTCCTGCTGCTCCCTCAGCTATCAAAGCCTAAATATAGCAGATTTGTTGCTGCTGCAGAATATTTTCCAACTGCCAAAATACACAGGCCCTGCTTTCTTAACCTTGGGCAGTGATCTGTGTATTTGTAGTGGAAATGCAGTGAAAAGGGAAGCTGTGGTGTTCAACAAGGCTGTCTTAAAGTGTGGTAATGACACTGTCTGCTTGTGTTTTTGGAAGCTGTGAAACCACAGTAGGGAAATTGCCGTAACTACTCCAATGTAACTCCATGTTATAATTCACATCAGAGAGATCAGGATTCGTGATGGAATTTGCTCGCTCCATTGAGGCAGCCTTCATATTTCGTAGTCTTTACATATACTGTTCTCAGGATGCTTCTGGTTTCACTCAATGGAAAGAGTACAGTATAACAGCAAAAAAAAAAAAAAACACGAAAACTGTATTACAGTATTTCTCCAGAGATATAAATGGCGTAATAACAACATCATTTACCTGATATTTTTCTTTACAATAGAAAAATGTAAAAATAATTTAACCACTTTTACTTAAACATAAAAACAAGAAGACAGTCTTAACTTGAGCTGTTGACGACGACGTCATGTGAGCGGAACTGCGTTGCAGATCTTGAGGCGGATCCTTTTTTCGGAATGGGCGGCACGAAAACAGCCATTAAAGACCAAAGAAAAAGCAAAAACACGTGCAGCATTAATCATCTGAGGTTTGCTGAACTGAGGTCTCGCGTGTAATGATGACATTGTTTGAGTTGAATGTCTGCAGAGATATGTGTGACTAGAGGAATGCAGTACTGTATATTTCCCAAAAATGTTGACTTAATTTTAAATTGTACAGCAGTTGGACTTCAGAATTTCCTTTGTATATTTTATTTTCATAGATTCCATTTATTTGAAGACATTTCTTCCTTTTTTATAGTCTAATTATTATTAACTACGACCATAGTTGATCACTGTAAGGAATTTCTCCTTACAAATGGCATCTCTTGCTTGGACTATAATCAAATGAATATGTCCAATACAATCTGCTTTACTTTTTTATTTTATAAAGAAAAAGAAAAGAAATGACTGCATGTTTCCTTTCCAGATGCAGCATCTTGTTCTGATAATTCTAATCAGCCATCTTTCTGCGCTCTTTCTCTGTATGTATTCCAATATAATTAATCAGAAATTGAATTGATTCATATACATACTCTTTGTACCCACGTCTTTGTGCACCCTTTTGTCTGATTAGTTTGACCCACCATTTGTGTGCAACCAATTAGGTCTGTCTTTGTTTCTCATACTTGTGCCTCTTTTTGGTGTTTAGTTCTGCAACCGCTTTTATTTTGTTTCTCTTCACTATCACCACATTTCATTGCATCATTGGTATCAATTCTGTCATTATTGTTGTTCATCCTTGTGTGCTGTTATGCCCTCTTTAGAAAGGCTAAAAATAAAAATTAAATAAACAAAGAGTATTGACTAGTCAAGGGTGTACCCCGCCTCGTGCTAAAAGTCAGTTGGGATAGCCTCCAACTCAGTGACGACAAGCGTGATAGAAAATGGATGGATGGATAAATAAAGCCAAACAAAATATACAACTGTTTGTGTCAAAGGTTCAAGAGCGGCGAAAGACAAAATACTGAAATTGGGACTGGTTGCAAAACAGATTTGATGTAGTATTACAGTGGAGACACTTTCAAATGATGGCTAAATATATCTCTTAACAGATGAGAATAATTCACCACTTCCCATCTTCAGCACATGCCCCCTTCTAGTTCCCCATTCTGTCATTCCCAGGCTCTGAATGTGGGTGTCCCACAGGGAATTCAAGTAGCTCTTTGGGTCATCTACTCCAAACCCCGTACTTAAAGGGATTCATTGCAAGGCTAATTAGGATAACATGGCTGGAAAGGTTGAACTTGGCATTTCTAAACAAGGTTTCAGTTAACTTGCAATAAGGGTAGGTGGCCATTTGGAGGGAATGTGAAACATGACTCACTTGATGCTTAGCTTTTCTTTGATTGATCTGTCATTGTGCATGCAATTATACATGGAAGAATAAATAGTTGAAAAGCTGCTGAACTAAAAAGTGGAAGAATGGGATGCATTCCTGTGTCATTGAAAAAAGATGTTCCTCCCATGAATAGGCATTTGTTGTTCACAGGTTTTGTGTACTTGCATAGTGACGTCTTCATAACCTAATTCTAAAAAATAATCTATAATATTTGTCCAACCCTCTTAATCCGACCTGACCTTTTCCTAACCTAAATCAAACCTATCCATTCCTCCATTTTCAATACCTCTAATCCTGTGAGCTGACTTTGGATGAGAGGTGGGTACACCCTGAAATTCACGCCATTCACGCTTATATTCACATGGATGCTTCAATGACGCGAACGTGCATGTTTTTGCAAGATGGGAGAAAGCCAGAGTACCCGGAGAAAACCAACGCAAGCACAGGGAGAAGGGAGAACACAAATTCCACACAGGAAGGCACAGCTGAGATTCAAACCTACAACCTCTTGACTGTGGCCACTCTGCCATCGTTTTACTTTTAATCAAACTATCGTGTTAATTGAAATTCCATAATTTTCTCGAGGGTACAATACGGCATTTATTAAAAAAAAATAATTCAAAAAAACTCTTTTGTCAGTTAAATCATTTTAATTAATTATGATACAATGAGAGAAAGTACAGCAAAGTGCACACAATTTAGACCAGCACATATCTGTTTTTAAGTTAGTGTGTCCCAATCTGTCATTAATTTCATGACAAAAGCCCCGTTAACCCACATGGTTGGCTCTCATTTCTTTGAGGAAGTTTATTATTTCGTTTTATATTGTGTACTGGCCCTTAGATGTTGGTGCCAGTTCCTCTAATCCAGCAGGCCTGAAACACACTGCCAGAGGTTTCAGTAAGTGGACTGAGCCACCTGATGAGACACAGAGTGGAGTTCTGGCAGAGGATGGACCTTTTTAGCAGCGACGTCAGCACATGTACCTCATGTTTTGGGTCATTCAGAGCCACATGACACCAGAGACTTAGACTGGATTATTTTCATTTCCAATGGCAACAGTGTATGTAGGTGTGGGCTTCTTATGGGGGCAGGAAGAAACCAGGAAGACTGGGTGAGGGGATCGACCCTGTGGATTAAACTCAAATTCATGTTATGTTATCACACCGAGGGGCCATTTACACCGGAGCATTTTCAGTTTGAAAGGGAAAAAAAATAAATGTGAACATTATCAACCGCACGTGAGACATTTGAAAAGGCCACATTTTTACGAGCTCGCTCTCGTCTAATGCTTGACTCTTTTGAGTATTGGGCTCCTTGTTCTTCTTCTCTGCATTCATACTCCTCCTCAACTTCCTCCCTAATTCCTCTTTTCCCCTTATTTCAAATGACCATGAATCCAAAGAATTTCTCTCTGCAAGTGTTTAACACACTGGTCTTTGAAGCATGATCCAAGAGCCTGCAATGTCTGTACTTTGTTGTTGTAAAATCACCCCGCCTGTGTGCTCTACATTCTCCAAACCTCCATTTCTCAAGGAGGAAGTCGTCTTCTGCACCTACGGAGCTGTGTAGGGATATTTACACAGGCTTTTAAAACAATACTAATAGGCTTGTGGCACAGTACTGTTGTGTTAATGCTGTAATATATGCGCATTGATGTTGCTCTTGGAGATGTTTCCCTCTGAGACGGGAGCTGACTAAAAAGAGAGCGGGCTGCCTTTTTGTCACGTCCAATAACTGGTGACTCACTTTCTCTCCTTTGTAAAATTGAAGCCAAAGCACATGTCAAGTCAGAGATGTGGAGATAGTGTCAGGGGGACATTAAAGTTATGAAGTCTAGTTTTATTTTAGGTGTTTTATGTTGTAAACGTAAGATATACGCCTAGACCTCAAGAGAAACCAATCTTTTAAGGCTTTTCGTGATGGCCTATACAGGATATTGTCTCTAACTGGAAACACTCTCATACATCATTTTAACAGCACAATTAACAAAGTCCACGGAGAGCGCAGTGGCTTGTGTTTGCCTTTTATTCTCAAACATTTGCAATTGATTCTTTTTTTCACAGGTAGCCCTAGAAAGATGAAAAGACTACAGAGTAAAGCAGCAGTAAAGCAGGCAGAGGAAACACACCTTTCTTTTACGGCCACGGAATAAACAGTAGTTTATGGGCGCTGTGTTACTGTCGCATTGCATAAGAAGGCAGGGCCGTTTTCATTTGAAGCAGATGTTCTAATGATGGTTTTCATTGAAAAATGTTTTCTTCCTCCCGACAGCAACATTAAAACGTAGGCCCTTATCTGCATGGATCAAGCCACACTTTCCCCCTTAAATTATGTTTTATGCTCTATCAAAGAAAATTTGTTGTACCGGATTAGTCCACTTCACTTCCCCAAATACCTTCACATTTATTACGTTGCTTTTTTTTTTTTTTTTTTTTTTTTTTTTACTGGTTGTAAAAATATCATGACTTGGTGTATGACTTGAATCTGTTATTATAGCTATATTACATTCCCTTTGCAATTACTTCATTACGGATAGAAAAAACACCAACTTTAAAAAAAACATCAGCAAAAGTCAGCAATCTGAGAACGATGAGCTCCTCTTATCAGCTCCCTCAGTGCACAGCCTTCACCTCTGCTTCGTACAGGCCTGTCAAATAGCTACCCTAATTTTATGGCTTTACCACCCTTTGTGTGCGTCTCTTCACCTGTGATAGCGTTCAAAGGTGCATCCATCCAAAGATAACAGTTTACAGTAGTTAATTGGTGATTAAACGACAAGATGTCCTTGTAAAATGTCGCTACCTGTGTTGTGGTGTTTTCAAAGACTTTTATTTTAGGATGTAGAACTTTTCATTGAGTTTGAAAAATAAATGTTTGTTTTGAATGGATTTATTGGCTCATTTTGCAATGAACCACTTGCAAGCTGATGTGGTGTAGCGGGCTTCTTCGGAGTGTAATTCATTAGCACAGTGCACGGAGTATGAAAAAAAGTAAGCTCATGAGAAGTTGAAAAACTGTGTTGCGAGAATGTTTTAGACAAACAACATTTCTTCTACTTTCTCACAGCTAAAAAATGAAAACAAGAAAATATAAAGCGTCAACAGATAAGATCACCAACAGTCCAGTATCTAACGGAGGCAGTTGTAATATTCTAACTTATTTTCTTGTAAAATTATAAGGCTCGATTTGCGGTATTGCAACTTTATTCTCTTAACGTATACTTGTAATATTTGGACTTGACTCTCGTAGTACTTCTTCATTCAACAGGGCACATTTTCAATGAAAAAATGTTTTTTGTTGTTGTTTGCAAATACAATAATCATGTGCCCAACATGTGGTCTCTGCCTCGCTGTCATCTTGCACGTCAGTCAAAAGGTACAGCGGGAACTGGTCGGCCAGTGTGAGATTTGCAGTCACCCTAGCCTGAGCCAGTGCTCTAAACCCATGTAATTACATTTTAAGCAGCATTGGCTTGTTGAAATACCTCCAGTAATTAGTTTTGTTTTTCCACCCTTCATATAATCTTCTCCTTTTGCGAGTGGCTTGGACCACACGCTGGAAAAAAAGGGGGAACAGAACAAGTCAGTCAAGTAATATGGAATACATTAAAACAAAATCTGACGTCGTTGGATGTAAGAATAGAATAGTACCCCCCGAGCCCCCACCCCCTTCATCCACCCACACAAACACATTAACAGAGACCACCTGTAATGTGTTTTGGGGGTTGTTTCCTTTGATTAGGAATGTTATGGGAGTACTGCACAAATAGAAACGCTGTCCAGACTGTTTTATTTTGTTTATTTGTGGATCCACCTGTGTTTCCAACCAGAAGAATCAACTTGTGATAGTGATGAGAAACATATTGTGTAAAGTAAGTCAAGTGGGTCTCTAAATGCCTGTTTCTCTAATTGTAATTGTAATTGTAATAGTCCCATTTCATGTTTTGAAGTCATTTAGACTGGGCATCTGACCCTTCTCCTCATCCCTTTTTTCGCTCCTCATGGCTCTTTCCCTCGTCTCTGTCAAATATTTATAGCTGGTGGGAGATAAGATTATTTCAGCTCGGGACCTCTCTGTGCCAGCTGCTGCTGACCTTTGCTCACAATAAAGACTAAGATGTGTTCTGGGCAGGCGGAAGATTGTTTTATTTGAAGCTCATCTTAGTCCTCTGTTGATACGAAGGTAAAAGAGCAGCAATGTTGTGTTCTTTAGATCGCATCAGCAAGTTGATCTAATGTTGAAAAAGCTTTTTAAATTCATCGTGCAAGGTTTGGACTCTTGACGACGACTAACGCAAAGTTTTCTGTGTTAGGTCGGTGCATCTATGTTGTCTTTCAGAGATTAGGTTCCACGTTTGTGTAAGGATTTGTGATGAGTTTAAAATATCTCCATACAAACCTCGGACAGGACAGTACATCATCATCAGCAGAATACTTTGATTAGATTCTAAACCTCAATAAAAGGGAGACATATTTTTTTTTAGATTAATAAAAGACATATGTTAATGTCTTATTATACAATCAGAGACATGAAACGGTACGGCGAAAAGGACTGAACACATTACAACCTGTCATAGTTGGACCACTGCCAGTCATGGTCATGAATGGAAAAACTTGTTTCATAAAAAAGAACACCATCTGGTCTTTTCCGATTGTTGCAATATGTGCAGATTTTTCTCAAATTATATTTTTGCTAACCTCGAGCAACCCTCAAGTTTTTGCGGCTGCACAAACACTTGAGAACACTGAAGCAGACGCAGTGCACAAGATAATGAACGGGGCATAAAATATCAATCCTGTCCGACTTGTGTATGCAGCACAGTCAGCACAGTAGTTTCTAATCATATCATACAGTTTTATCATGCATCTTCTTTCACTGTCCTCAGCCAGGGTTCAGTCAGAAAATGTGAAAGTAAAGTATTTACATGCACACAGAAGCAACGTTAGGCAAAAAAGTGGCACTGATGCACTCAAAAGTGTCAATAACATTGAATTTTGCTTTTTAAAACAGAAGGAATTGGAAGGAGGAAGCAGTATTGTAGGTAGATTGACGAGAAAGTCCTGCGTTTCAATGTACTGTCCTGAATTTAGAGATGAAACAACAGCAGTAGTGCCACCTAATGGCAAATCAACCAAAAAATAAAAAGCAAAAAGTTGTGAGGTCTTATCATGGCTACTGTCTATTGATTTCTTAACTACAGTGACTTTGAACCTGCGCACCGATTCCCTGATTAAGAACTCCTGCACTTGCACATATCTGCAAATTAAAGTCTCAGCTCAGTCGACTGTTTATACACTTCAATGTCTCAAATGGTAAGACAATGTATTAAAAAAAAAATTGACAATTTTTAAACAATAGTATTGGAATCAGTTCCATTTATATGAACGGTTCTATATTAAAGCCATAATACACTAACCACAAATACAGATATTTCACCTCTTAGCACTTCATTAGGCAAGGAACCGTATTTGGTAACCTTAACAAAAGACATGTATGCCACATAATGTAGGCTACCTCACTATAAAACAGTAGAAGCCTGTGATTTCCCACAGCGGCAAATAGAGGAACTGATAATAATAAAATGTATAATGACATGAAAGTATATTATATATATCAAATTACATATACGTTATCAAATGTTTTCTTGATTTGTAAAATGCCAAATAGATGAATATTTAAAAAAATAAATACACCAACAAAAATGGTAACAATAAAAATAACGTTAATGTTCGTATTCTATTGCTATACATTATGTGCCCTGCAATTGGCAGTAGCAGCAGCAACAACAATAACAACAATAACAACAACAACAAGGTGGGGTACACTTTGCAACTAATCGCAGGGCACATGTAGACAAACAAGCATTTACACTCACATTCACACCTATGGATAATTTAGAGGCTTACTTAAGAAACATGTTTTTTGGAATGTGGAAGGAAGCCGAAGTACAAAAACCAAAAAAACCAAACAAGAGCATAGGGAAAACATAGAAACTCAATCTCAATCTCCCAACCTCAGAACTGTGAGGCCGATGTGATAACATTTACTGTATCTCACATTTATTCTTATTCTGATTGCTATTCCTATTGTTATTCTTATTCTTATTCTTATCGTTATTCTTATTCTTATTATATGACTGTACTCCACGAATTTCAAGTATTTGTATGAGTATTCTTAAACCTTAATACATTTTTAAACAATATGCTATACCATAACTATATGAATTACTTATACTCATTTTCTAATTGATCTACATTTGCATTTTAAGATTGGACTCTTTTTGAATGTTGCTCACAAAACACCTGGCTATCAACACATACAAGTCATCAGTATGGTACTGGGTTAATATACAAGTTATTTCCTGTTGGAAAAGTCCCTGTAGTTGTATGCTTTTATGTTGTAACTGACCAACAGCCATTTTGTCTGTCTGGAACCAGTCATTTGCCTTGCTAGTCTTATTGTCTTATAAGTCTGTTCACTTCCTATCCCATAATTCTGTACTCGCACAAGATACACATGCGTGTATATGTATTTGTACAGCAACTTGTCCAAATGCACATATGCATTTTAGCGGATATACAGTACCTGTATATATGCCCGTGTGAGTGAGGCAAAGAGTTGAAAACTCTCATCTGCAAATGGTAGGATGGCTGCCATTACGACCTTTCAAACGGCACCGTTTAGGAGCATAAAAATGAGCTGATTGCGAGCATAGCAGGGCACCAGTTCCTCACTGCTAGCAGATGCCTGTGATAAGATAATGATACGACGGTTATCAGGCATCCACATCGATGTGTTGACCGTGGGATCACATAGCCGCCAGCACCCTAAGCTGATGACAGAGCAGCAAACAGGCCCATTAGAGCAATGAGGCCTGCAGGCAAGCAAAGTGTAGTTCGGAATATAAAGTGCACTTAACTACTCAGGGATGTTGATGACGCTATATAATATTGATTGTGATATGATAACCATCGGTTGGTTTGTCTATAAACAGTCCCGCCCTTATCTTTTGCATGTCATCAGGCAAAAGGATTTCTTTGCCACATGTGCCATTGAAATACTTTACATATGATTAAACAAAATGAATTAAAACAAATAAAATAAAATAAAAAATCTCAGCATACTCTGTTCACCTTAACATTAATGTTGTTCGCTGCCCTCTGTCAAAGGTTGGTCTTATCCTCCTCTTGTCTTTGCTCTTGTCACCACTGATACTCATTTTGATTGCCCAGTACAAAGGTGAAGTGTTTATTAGTGCCATTCTCCATCTTCTAGAAGCTCTGGGCAGCAACCTAAAGAAGGTATTACTTGGAATATTTTCCGTGCTCTGATAACCAGCAACCAAACGTGCATGGAAATGTCATATCTTAGAAAGATAAGCATTGGAGTGTCTTTGAGCTCAAAGGGTATTCAAAACAGAGCCCCCCAAAAATCAGTTCACTTTAAATTATCTTTTTGTTTCAGTGTTGTTTTCTTCCTTGTTAGTAGTCTTGGTCCTGCAGCTCTGACAATGTTTGTCTTTGCCTTAATGGTAAACAACCTGTGTGACGTCTGTGCTTTGAGCTTGATACTAACACGTGGGCAGTTAACATATTGATATACATTATAGAACTTAACCTCTTTAAGGAAAGTATTTCTTAACTTTGTACACAAAATATTCTTAAACTAATGACAATGAAAAACACATTCTATTAGCACTTGACAAAAAGGTATTCATTTCATTTCAGTTTATATATCTATATACAGGGTGATCAAAAAGTAACTCCCTATTTTTAAGTACTTGTAATTTATTTCTGAACTATAATTCTTACAAGAAATGAACATGAGAAGAAAGTTTATTGTATGGAGTTTTATTTCAAATTTGATATGGGCGCCAGCATTAACAACAGTTTCTCAAGGTGCCTGGGAACCGCATTAACTGATTTCACTAGGAACTCTTGTGGGATGGAAGACATAACTTTTCGTATTCGCCCTTCAAGTTCTTCCAAAGTCGTTGGTTTGGCAGAATAGACTTACTCCTTTAATCACGGAACATACGCAAAGAAATTGAGAAAAACATTACAACATATGAATAAATTATAAGTATTTTCAAATCGGGAGTTACTTTTCAATCACCTTGTATACACACACACACACGCACACAAACACACACACACACACACACACACACGCACACACACAATAAGTGGGGCCCCTCTGGATCCAGGCCTGGAGGTGGGGCTCGAAGGCGAGCGCCTGGTGGCCGGGCCTGCACCCATGGGGTCCGGCCGGGCACAGCCCGAAAAGGTAACGTGGGTCCCCCTTCCCAAGGGCTCACCACCTGTGGGAGGGGCCATAGGGGTTGGGTGCAGTTTGAGCTGGGCTGTGGCCGGAAGCAGGGAGCTTGGCGATCCGATCCCCAAGTACAGAAGCTGGCTCTAGGGACGTTGAATGTCACCTCTCTTGCAGAGAAGGAGCGTGAGCTGGTGTGTGAGGTCGAGAGGTTCTGACTAGATATAGTCCGGCTTGCCTCCACACACGGCTTGGGCTGTGGCACCAGTCCTCTTGAGAGGGGTTGGACTCTTTTCCACTCTGGAGTTACCCACGGTGAGAGGCGCCGAGCAGGTGTAGGTATACTTATTGCCCCCTGCTCGGCGCCTGTACATTGGGGTTCACCCCGGTGGACGAGAGGGTAGCCTCCCTCCGCCTTCGGGTGGGGGGGGGGGGGGGGGGGGGGGGGGGGACGGGTCATGACTGTTATTTGTGCCTATGCACCAAACAGCAATTCAGAGTACCCACCCTTTATGGAGTCCTTAGCTGGGGTGCTGGAGAGCGCTCCCGCTGGGGACTCCATCGTTCTGCTGGGGGACTTCAATGCTCACGTGGGCAATGGCAGTGAGACCTGGAAGGGCGTGGTTGGGAGGAACGACCCCCCCGATCAGAACCCGAGTGGTGTTCTGTTATTGGACTTCTGTGATCACCACGGATTGTCCATAACGAACACCATGTTCAAGCATAAGGTTGTCCACAGGTGCACTTGGCACCAGGACACCCTAGGTCGCCGTTCGATGATCGACTTTGTGGTCGTGTCATCGGACTTGCGGCCGCATGTCTTGGACACTCGGGTGAAGAGAGGGGCGAAGCTGTCAACTGATCACCACCTGGTGGTGGGTTGGCTCTGATGATGGGGGAAGATGTAGGTCCGACGTGGCAGACCCAAACGTATTGTGAGGGTCCGCTGGGAACATCTGGCAGAATCCCCTGTCAGAAGGAGTTTCAACTCCCACCTCCGGCAGAACTTCACCCACGTCCTGGGGGAGGCGGGGAATATTGAGTCCGAGTATACTATTGCCGAGGCGGCCGATTGGAGCTTTGGCCGTAAGGTAGTTGGTGCCTGTCGTGGCGGCAATCCCCGAACCTGTCGGTAGACACTAGCGGTGAGAGATGCCGTCAAGCTGAAGAAGGAGTCCTATTGGGCCTTTTTGGCCTGTGGGATTCCTGAGGCAGCTGATGGGTACCGGCTGGCCAAGTGGAATGCGGCTTTGGTGGTCGTGAGAGGAGTTCGGTGAGGCCATGGAGAACGACTTCCGGACGGCTTCGAGGAAATTCTGGTCCACCATCTGGCGCCTCAGGAGGGGGAAGCAGTGCACCATCAACACTGTGTATAGTGGGGATGGGGCACTGCTGACCTCGACTCGGGACGTTGTGAATCGGTGGGGAGAATACTTCGAAGAACTCCTCAATTCGACCGACACGCCTTCCCATGAGGAAGCAGAGTCTGGGGCATCTGAGGCGGGCTCTCCAATCTCTGGGGCTGAGGTCACCGAGGTGGTTAAAAAGCTCTTTGGTGGCAAGGCCCCGGGGGTGGATGAGATTCGCCCGGAGTTCCTAAAGGCTCTGGATGTTGTAGGGCTCTCCTGGTTGACACGCCTCTGCAACATCGCGTGGACATCGGGGACAGTCCCTCTGGATTGGCAGACTGGGGTGGTGGTCCCCCCTTTTAAGAAGGGGGAGCGGAGGGTGTGTTCCCACTACAGGTGGATCACACTCCTCAGCCTCCCTGGTAAGGTCTATTCAGGGGTGCTGGAGAGGAGGGTCCGTCGGAAAGTCAAATCTCAGATTCAGGAGGAGCAGTTTGGTTTTCGTCCTGGCCGTGGACCAGTTTCAAACGCTCCACCATCATTCCAGTCCCCAAGAAACCTACAATCTCGGGTCTAAATGACTACAGGCCTGTCGCCTGATGTTGACATCTGTGGTCATCAAGTCCTTTGAACGTCTCGTGCTGGACCACCTCAAGAGCGTCACAGGTCCCATGCTGGACCACCTGCAGTTTTCCTACCGAGCGAACAGGTCTGCGGATGATGCAGTCAACATGGGACTGCACTTCATCCTAGAACACCTCGACAGTGTAGGGACCTATGCGAGGATCCTGTTCGTGGACTTCATCTCAGCGTTCAACACCATCATTCCTGAACTCCTTTCATCCAAGCTTCTCCAGCTCAGCATCTCACCTGCCATCTGCCAGTGGATTTACAGCTTCCTGACGGGCAGGACACAGCAGGTGAGGCTGGGGGAGGCTACCTCATCCACACGCAGCATCTGCACTGTGCACTGGGGCGCCCCAAGGTTGTGTCCTCTCTCCGCTGCTCTTCTCTCTCTACACGAACCACTGCACATCAACGCACCCGGCTGTCAAAGGACACCACTGTCATCGGCCTCATCAAGGACGATGACGAGTCTGCATATCGACAGGAAGTGGAGCGGCTGTAGCTGTGGTGCAATCGACACAACCTGGAACTGAATACGCTCAAGACTGTAGAGATGATCGAGGACTTCAGGAGGCATACCTTCGCCACAGCTGCCTCTCAGGTTGTCCAGCTGCCTTGTGTCAACCGTCGAGACCTTCATGTTCCTGGGAATTACAGTCTCTCAGGACCTGAAGTGGGCGACAAACATAAACTCTGTCCTCAAAAAGCCCCAGCAGAGGATTTACTTCCTGCGCCTTCTGAGGAAGCACGGCCTGCCACAGGAGCTGCTGAGGCAGTTCTACACACCGGTCATCGAAACAGTCCTGTGTTCTTCCATCACAGTCTGGTTTGGTGCTGCTACAAAAAAGGACAAACTCTGACTGCAACGGACAATCAAAACTGCTGAAAGGATTGTTGGTACCCCCCTACTGACCCTTGAAGACTTGCACGCTGCCAGAACTAAGACAAGAGCGTGTAAAATCCTCTCGGACCCTCCACATCCCCGTCACCAGCTCTTCCAGCTCCTTCCCTCAGGTAGGCGCTACCAATCAATGCAAAATAGAACTAGCAGACATTCCAACAGCTTCTTCCCTCTTTCAATCAACTTCTTAAACAGCTAACCTACAATTCCATTACAACATGCTGGCATTTTTTTGACTTGCGTTTGTTGTCACATTTCAGTGGGGCCAATTATATATTACTTGTGCACTCACTGTAGTAGTCTCGCCACGCTGCACTATTTGCATATCTGTTGTTGACCAATACTGGCCACTCATGCCAGATTAGCATCTGCTCCATTTGCACACTGATTGAGGAGTATCTACAATATTTCCACGATCAACATTGTCCCAGATTATCGCACTACTCGCTTGAAGTCTCGGCGCCCTTTGCACAATGGTCATTGCACCGGACTATTGCAATATCAGTCTTTCGAACTGCTCTAAGTGCTAGAGGACTCTGCATCTTTTTGCACAATTGTCAAAAAAATTTACCGGCATTACCAGATAACTAGAAACCCTTTATTACTCAGTGACTGTTTTTTGTCAATGTCTTTATGTCTCAAAAGTGTTCTCTGTCAATTGACTGTCTGTTGTCGTAATAGAGCGGCTCCAACTACCGGAGACAAATTCCTTGTGTGTTTTTTGGGCATACTAGGCAAATAAAGATGATTCTGATTCTGATGGGAGTTCGCCCAACCAGTCAACATGTGTTTTGTGGACTTGGACAAGGCGTTTGACCGCGTCGCTCGTGTAGTCCTGTTGGGGGTGCTTCGGGAGTATGGGGTACTGAACCACATGATACAGGCTGTTCGGTCCCCGTACGACGGGTGTTAGAGTTTGGTCAGCATATCCGGCAGTAAGTCGGACTCATTTCCAGTGAGGGTTGGACTCCGCCAAGGTCACCGATTCTGTTCATAACTTTTATGGACAGAATTTCTCGGCGCAACCGAGGCGTAGAGGGGCCTCCAGTTTGGTGGCCTCAGAATTGCATCTCTGCTTTTTGCAGATGATGTGGTTCTGTTGGCTTCATCAGGCCATGATCTACAACTCTCACTGGAGCAGTTTGCAGCAGAGTGTGAAGCGGCTAGGATGAGAATCAACACCTCTAAATCTGAGACCATGGTCCTTAGTCGGAAAAGGGTGGAGTGCCCTCTCCAGTTCGGGAATGAGATCCTTCCCCAAGTGGAGGGGTTCAAATATCTTGGTGTCTTGTTCACGAGTGAGGGGGCAATGGATCGGGAGAACGACAGGCGGATCGGTGCAGCGTCTGCAGTGGTGCGGACTTTGTATCGGTCCGTTGTGGTGTAGAAGGAGCTAAGCCGAAAGGGGAGGCTTTCAAT
The DNA here is from genome assembly GCF_024500385.1 of Phyllopteryx taeniolatus. Taxonomy (NCBI): domain Eukaryota; kingdom Metazoa; phylum Chordata; class Actinopteri; order Syngnathiformes; family Syngnathidae; genus Phyllopteryx; species Phyllopteryx taeniolatus. The sequence goes on from NC_084507.1 coordinate 3,379,408, forward strand.
TTACCGGTCGATCTAGGTTCCTACCCTCACCTATGGTCATGAGCTTTGGCTCATCCCGGATACAAGATCCCGGATACAAGCGGCCGAAATGAGTTTCCTCCGCAGGGTGTCCGGGCTCTCCCTTAGAGATAAGGTGAGAAGCTCGGTCATCCGGGAGGGGCTCAGAGTAGAGCCGCTGCTCCTCCCAATTGAGAGGAGCCAGATGAGGTGGCTCGGGCATCTGTTCAGGATGCCTCCTGGACGCCTCCCTGGTGAGGTGTTCCGGGCACGTCCCACCGGGAGGAGACCCCGGTATGACCCAGGATACGCTGGAGAGACTATGTCTCTTGGCTTGCCTGGGAACGCGTCGGGATCCCCTCCGAAGAGCTCGAGGAAGTGGCTGGGGAGAGGGAAGTCTGGGCTTCCCTGCTGAGGCTGCTGCCCCCGCGACTCGACCTCGGATAAGCAGAAGACAATGGATGAATGTATGAATAATAATAAGTAAATCATAATAAGTTGTTATATTATTCTTACTTATTATATTCTTATATTCACCCATTAAAATTATGACTTAATTCTTGTAAGGAAGCACCGTTTTTCTTGACTAAATACAATATTAGTCTTGTAACATTGCAACTTTTTTCAGTGTAATATTATGACTACAATTTTAATATTTAATGCTCTACTAATGCATGGAAGTGGTACATGCGGTTGTCTTTGGTGCAGGTGATGTGGGATCCATATATATATATATATATATATATATATATATATATATATAGAGAGAGAGAGAGAGAGAGAGAGAGAGAGAGAGAGAGAGAGAGAGAGAGAGAGAGAGAGAGAGAGAGAGATTCACAGCAGTTTTCTTTGCAATTTATTGCTGTTGGAATAGAAATTGTAATTTTAAGAAGTATATCAGACGGTGAGAGGGTGTGCTGTTGTTTTAGTGTTGTTGTTGTTGTTTTTTTAAACAGTTATATACAGTATATAAATGCCCTGGTTTAATGGACTTGAGAAAAAAAAAACATCACATTTTTTTTTCTTTTTTTTTTTTTACTGGCTGGAACAAGGACCAATCTTAGCCAACAACCTCAGTTGCTTAATTGACGCGGTGTCAGTTCACCCTGAGCCTTTGTTGAGCCTCTGTTTGTGTTATGGCGAGACATGATCTATAATGAGCACTGATTAGTTAACTCATGTAGAAGCCTCTTACTATTTTGGTCACTGCCGCTCACCCATCCGTCAAGGCCCATCCTCGTCAACCTCACCCACCCTTCTGTATGGGTGGCATTCTTCAGAGGTGTCTGAGCTGCAGTAAGAGGCTACTACTCAGTTAAAGTTCAAGTTCATCTGTATGAAACATGCAACACAAAGGGTTTGATGTCCTCATCACAATTTTACCCAATTGCCCACTGTCAGTTGTCATACACACATCAGTAATTAAAGCAATATACAGGTAACTTGCAAGAAACATGAGGTTACTTTTTCTGTTTCTCCTTCCTGTCTTCTTATTTCCTTCACATTCCCTTTCAATTTTAACATTGCACAGATGTGAGGAGGTGGTGTCAGTCTTAACAGTCACTGTGGGGCTTAGCCCTTCCACATCCACCTACACCAAGTGGACCTCACCCTCAGTCTGTTTTTCTTTCCACTGGGGAGTTGAATAAATGTTAGAAGGTCACATAGGAGGAGTGTGCCTTTCTAGCCCTTGAGTCTGGTTCTGTGATGTCAGTCTGTGTTTATTTGTCATACTGTCCAGCAGTGCAAAATCAAACATTTTTGCATCAGAGTGGTAAAACAAGAACTGAGAAATGGGTCATGTGCCTGGCTGTAAAATGAACTCTTTCAAAACAGAGCACACAAAACAACTGCAATGTGCTTTTTTTTTTAAATTCAAGTTTCTGCTCTGAGTGCAATTTTATAAACTGGGCAGACACACAAAATTATTCATGAATTATTAGCAAACTTCACAATTGAAATAACATTGCAATCAATCCAACAGCAGCAAGCTAGATCAACTGAACTGCTGTGATTATTTCCTGTTTTACATACTGTACGTTCAGTTGCTTGTTGTGGGGCACAATTCGTGATGCGCAACTGTTTATGCCCTACAGCCTAATAAAAGAAAATCCCATGCCAATCATGCCAATTAGGCTGTTTTAAAAGCACTGTGCTCCTGAAGAGGTCAAAAACCAAATCTCTAATGCTCAATTGAGAATTTGACCAACACTTATGGAAAGGTATGACTGGACAAACCACTCATATGCAAAATTTCACTGTGTCATGCAAGACCTCAATCCTGCAAACATCAAAGGTTTATGTGTGTGTGTGTGTCTGTATATGTGTGTGTTTGTGTTTTCTTTTTAAAAGGACTAACCTAAGCAAGAGGTGTTAAAAGTGAAGTAGTATGATAGAAGTACAACCCCAATTCCAATGAAGTAGGATGTTCTGTTAAATAAAAACAGAATACAATGATTTGCAAATCATGGTCAACCTATATTTAAATGAATACACTACAAATATAAGATATTTAATGTTCAAACTGATAAACTTGATTGTTTTTAGCAAATAATCAACTTGTAAATTATGGCTGCAACACATTCCAAAAATACTGGGACAGGGTCATGTTTACCACTGTGTTACATCACCTTTTCTTTTAACAACATTCGAGAAACGTTTGGGAACTGAGGACACTAATTGTTGAAGCTTTATAGATGGAATTATTTCCCATTCTTGCTTGGTGTGCAGCTTCAGCTGTTCAACTGTCCGGAGTCTCCGTTGTCGTATTTTACGCTTCATAATGCGCCACACATTTTCAATGGGAGACAGGTCTGGACTGCAGGCAGGCCAGTCTAGTACCTGCACTCTTTTACTACGAAGCTACCCTGTTGTAACACGTGCAGAATGTGGTTTGGCATTGTCTTGCTAAAATAAGCAGGGGGGACCATGAGAAAGACGTTGCTTGGATGGCAGCATATGTTTCTCCAAAACCTGTATGTACCTTTCAGCATTAATGGTGCCTTCACAGATGTGTAAGTTACCCATGCCCTTGGCACTAACACAACCCCATACCATCACAGATGCTGGCTTTTGAACTTTGCATCCATAACAGTCCGGATGGTTCTTTTCCTCTTTGGCCCAGAGGACACGACGTCCACAATTTCCAAAAACAATTTGAAATGTGGACTTGTCGGACCACAGAACACTTTTACACTTTGCATCAGTCCATCTTAGATGTGCTCGGGTCCAGAGAAGCCGGCGGCGTTTCTGGGTGTTGTTGATAAATGGCTTTTGCTTTGCATAGTAGAGTTTCAATTTCCACTTACGGATGTAGCGCCGAACTGTATTTACTGACATTGGTTATCTGAAGTGTTCCTGAGCCCATGTGGTGATATCCTTTACACACTGATGTCAGTTTTTGATGCATTGCCGCCTGAGGGATCGAAGGTCACGGGCATTCAATGTTGGTTTTCGGCCTTGCCGCTTACATGCAGTGATTTCTCCTGATTCTCTGAACCTTTTGATGATATTATGGACCGTAAATGATGAAATCCCTAAGTTCCTTGCAATTGTACATTGAGGAACATTGTCCTTAAACTGTTCGACTATTTTCTCACGCACTTGTTCACAAAGAGATGAACCTCGCCCCATCTTTGCTTGTGAATGACTGAGCAATTCAGGGAAGCTCCTTTTATACCCAATCATGGCACCCACCTGTTCCCAATTAGCCTGTTCACCTGTGGGATGTTCCAAACAGGTCTTTGATGAGCATTCCTCAACTTTCTCAGTCTTTTTTGCCACCTGTCCCAGCGTTTTTGGAACATGTTGCAGTTAAGTTAATGATTATTTGTTAAAAACAATCAAGTTTATCAGTTTGAACATTAAATATCTTGTCTTTGTAGTGTATTCAATTAAATATAGGTTGAACATTATTTGCAAATCATTGTATTCTGTTTTTATTTATGTTTAACACAACATCCCAACTTCATTGGAATCGGGGTTGTATATGCACTCAAAGTTACATGAAGGAGGTAGAATCACATTCAGAACTGTAAAACACCAACGTCACTCTGCGCATTGTCACTTTAAGGTAGTGTGTGTTAGATTTAGGTTAGGTTAACTTCATTTCACACTTGTTTGACAGGTAAGGGTTACGGTATTAAGGTTTTAAGGTAGGAATGTTATACTGTTAGGTGAGATGTGGGAGGCACATCTGTGACATGAATCATCTTCACATGCCTAAATAAGAGAATAAGAAATGCTTCTTAAAAATGTAGAAAATTTACATCTGGAACTGATTATTTCTTTGCCATGATTTCCTATGAGACCCATGGATATTAATTATAGTAAATTCAAATTAAATAAGAAGAAAAGCACCATCCGGGCGGGCAATACTCCGCTCCCTAAATTCAGCGTGCATGTGAAACAGTATCTTTCAGGTACTGAGGTCAGGATGATGGTCGCATTAGTAGTAAATAAACTTAATTACAATTATCTCCTCGGCCTCGTTGAACCTTATCCATTGAGTAAGGAAAATGTGTGCACTTGTTTTTGTGTGCCTGTCTGGAAAGCGTGCCTTCCAACAGCACCGAGGACGTTGTGGTGTTTGTACAAAGAATAAACTGTCTTTTGTCAAATGGACTGAGGTATATGTCGGTCATTACAGCCTCCAGAGAGCCTTTCAGGAGGCCAAAGATAAAGACTAAGAAGTGATGGGTTCTATGTGATGCCCTTTTGAGAGAGGAAATTTAATGAAAGTGGCTACATTGGTAGCAGATGGAGCAGTTTCCTGGACCTCAGTCATGGTGGAAATATTAAAATGTGCCACACACACACACACACACACACTTGAACATTCACACATCCTAGCCCTCTACAGTTAATGTGATCACCAGATTTACAGCATGATAGCAACTAAGAGATGAAATTGGAAAGTTTTTTTTTTTTTTTTTTTTTTTTGCCCGGTACATCAGACAGCAATGGTTAATATCTTTTTGCAGATTTTCCTGGCCTATTTCTTTCTATGTGTCACTGTCTGCCTCTCCTCCGTTTTTCTTCTTTTTGTCACACTCTTTTCAGAATTCCCACAACAAATCCTCACAGGATCCTTTCGATGCTAAAACTTCAGGCTGACAAATGTAGTCACTTGTTGAAGAAAGGCTGCCGTGAAAAAAAGATTTCAGTTTGGATTTTTACAAGCGGTGTGTGTTCATGTGTGTGAATGTGTGTGTGTGTGTGTAGTGCCGCACATGTACAGATGAGAGCAAGTGAGAGTTGTAATTTGTCTTGTACGTGCATATGTGAGTGGGGCCTGAGTGTGTGTGGATGATTCCACTGAGGGTTGAGTGGTTGAGTGAGATGACGGTAAGAAATGCTTTCACTATAGGACCTGTTGATTGCATCATTAGTCACATTTATTGATAACCTGTTACCTTGAATACCCCAGAGTCATTGTTACTCCAACCTACAGAACACCATCCATAACATATTGGCGGATACGCACAATTTGTGATGTATTATGTTACGTATTACGTTAAGATAGCAATGAATTATATGTTGGAATGGATGGCCAACATGCAGCATTAGACTTCTGACCTAAAGCTATAAACTGATGGGGAATAGTTGGAAACCAATTAGATCTTCTAAAAAAGTAGTCGGGCCTCACTTTAAAGGGATATTTTGATATATGCAGCTGCAGCTGTACAGCTAAACAGGTCCATTCTAATGTAGCTTTATTCCTGTAATGTAAATACTATACATTGTATTTAGTGCAGCAATCCAAGCCCAGTTGGATTCTATTTAAACCAGTGATTAGGTTTCACTTAATCTTGAGATTGATTTGGCAAAATCTTAAATGTTGTGGGTCTGTCCACCAAACACAACTTTCTTAAAATAAATAAATAAATACATTTTAAAAAATAAATAAAAACAAAAAAATAGCATCCTGGCCTTTTTATTAGTCTCCTGGAGTAGCTAGCCATAATGATAGTTTGTTTTAATTCATCCATCCATTTTCTGAGCCGCTTCTCCTCACTAGGGTCGCGGGCGTGCTGGAGCCTATCCCAGCTGTCATCGAGCAGGAGGCGGGGTACACCCTGAACTGGTTGCCAGCCAATCGCAGGGCACATAGAAACAAACAACCATTCGCACTCACAGTCATGCCTACGGGCAATTTAGAGTCTCCAATTAATGCATGTTTTTTTTTTTGGTATGTGGGAGGAAACCGGAGTGCCCGGAGAAAACCCACGCAGGTACGGGGAGAACATGCAAACTCCACACAGGCGGGGCCAGGGATTGAACCCGGGTCCTCAGAACTGTGAGGCTGACGCTCTAACCAGTCGGACACGCTTTTTTTTCCAGTGGTATAAATGTCTTTTCAAACATGTTTATTGTTGTGATATATAGAGCACACTTAGAGAAACATCTTATCACATTTCTCGGGTGGGCCTCAATTTTATTGACTGGTGGTTGGAGGCATTTGACCTACAGCCATCAGCACTTCTCTCTCTCGCTCCTTATCTCTCTTCTCGCTCCTGCTCCCCATTCGTCCTCACTCCCCTCACTACATCCTTCACTACAACTCACTGCTTTCCTTTCACAGGACCACCCCCTTCTCATTCCATCGACTTCTTTACTGTTGGGAATGTGTAAGTCTTTTGATGACCTCGCTGCAGGTCATAAATTCAGTGATGAGTAATAGTGCAAGCGACACACAGATAGAGATGAAATGAAGAGATTGCAGCCAGGTCATCCATCACACACTGTATAAATTGTAGAGCTGGTAAATCCTTCCAAAAGGTAATATTAATGTTAACTGCTTCTCACTGACAAACAAAGAATTCATCTCATGCAAAGACTACATGTTTACTGCATTTCATATCAGGTAAGAATTTTACAATAAGGGTTCCTAAATAGATTATCAACTATGTCTAGATCATTATTAGAAAGAAATAGATTACATGCAAGCCGTCCACCACTAATTGGCAAGTTCAGACTATACCGCCACATTATTTACTCCACTGCAGAGTACCAGGCATCTGTTAGAAGTTTATTAATCATTTGAATCTCCCCACAATAATAATTCTAACTCAAAATGATGTTCGAATGAAATATGAATGATGATTAATTAAAATACATTTTCTTTCTGAGGGGTGTATCTCTTGTTTTCCTAACATTCCCTATATAATGCTAGCAACAAAATAAATCCAACTCTTTCTAATGAAGACGGAGGAAAGTTAGTAGTGCTAAATGTGGGATGACTATTTGCCAAGCAGGAGGTCACTCCTGTAATTGAGGCTTAACACTTAAGGGGCAGTCCTAACAAACTCATTGGAACTATACAGTATGAATGGTGTAAACCCTCGGTAAGGTTACCCTTATTGCAAAGTGGTGTGGCAATTTCAGTTTGATATTTTAATCAAACAATTTCTGTAATAATAGTTGATTAATAGCCAGTGTACATTTGGCATGTGTTACTGACTCATGAGGTAAGCGCAAGGGCACCTTCAAACCTTATTAGATTTTTGCTTTCCTCTCCTCGGGAACAGATGGGTCTATTACTGAACTGAACAGATGAACCCACTGGGCCAAGCACATTCTATGAATGACTTGACGGCTTGTTGTGTATGAGCGTGTGTGACTTCTTTAGCTCTGGTGAGAGTCTGAAAATGCAGACGGCCTGTACGTAACACAGTGGCCGACCCGCTGCACACCACGGTTCAATCTTTCCAGCCCATTTAGATCACAACACAGCAGGATCCCTGTTTGCTCCCAGATAATGCTATCAGAGCTGATAACTGCCCCTGACCCCCCTCCCTGCTGACTTCACCCAGCTGGCACCCCACTCCCCACATGCCGAGCCACTGGTTTGCATGCATTGGCTTGGACAAGGAGAGATAGAGAGAGACGTCCCTCATTTGATCGCCACTCTGCCACCCATTAACCCTTGTGTCTGTCTACACGGCTTGAGTAGATACACCACCACAATCCAACTCAATCAGCCACTGTCGGGCAGCGAGAATCCCGAAGACGAGCTACATTTTCCCTTCCCCCGCTTCCTGGTGTTTTTATAGCTGCTGATGTCATTCCATACATTTTTTCACAAATCAGAGGACCGAAATTACGTCCCATCAGAAGGGAGCTTAATCCTTAATATCAAAGTGTGGCTGATGGCTTGATTATTACGGGATAGGGCAGCTATTGCGGGGCGTAAGGGAGGAGAGGGGTCGTTACAAATCACCGCATGATTGAGGAGAGTTTTGGGAGAGCAAGTTAAGGGTAAGGGAGGGTCAGGCGTGATAGTTCTGGCTGGTGGCTTTTGTTTTGTGGGGAGAAGGGTGTAATGATGGTAGATGATAAGATTAGCACGAGTTGGGGGCTGTGCAAGAATGTTTGGAGGGGGTGTATATGGAAGCTTGGGGTACGGAAAAAGGGTATCCCCCTGGTTTGCCTGGAAACTAGTCTGGAGCAGTTGTAAATATAGCCTCCTTGCATGCCTGACAGCAACCTATTTATGTAAATGGTATTCACCGTGGGTGCAAACTTTAAATTGATAAATGTAGAAAAGCAGGAGATAAAATGACAAAAATTGGAAATATATTGTGAAGAAGCATGCCACAGAAAGATAACAATACTATACGTATGGAGGCCTACTATTCCCAGAAAGGCCAACTAAATCCCCCAAGTGTCTGTAATTGTGGTCATCTCTGATATTGACTTTGTCATGTTTACAGCTTCTCTCGATGGTTCTCATGAGCGCCCTGCCAAGAAAGCCTCAATGCAGTTAATAGTTTCAGACATACTGTATAGTCTCGGTGCCCTGGTACAATGTCATTGCCAGAACTGCTTGTATGTATTGCGTGTATTCTGGAAATGACTGGCTCGGTTATTATCGGGCTAATCCTGAAATTGGAGACAGTATTAGACTTGGGCATGTCATTCAAGGGAGGGATCCCGCCTGTGTATTGACTACCGTCGTTTCCAATTAGACAAAACATTTCCTCAAAGCCTTCCAGATTGAAAGGACTAACACATTCCTTTGTGCATTTTCACCTCAGACATAGAGGCCGTTACTGGCTAAATTGGATGAGTCCAAGAATACAACTTTGTCCTCTCTAACCTCCCTACTTTTCCCAGCTCTTCACATCTCCCTCCTCTCTCATCCTCACCTTTGGCCTTACCGTTGTTTTCCCATGAATCCTTGTGTAATAGGTGTGGATATTAGCCCGGTCGGCCCAGTGTCGGGTGACAGCGGGCTCAGCTTTGGGCTCTAAACTGTAGGCCTGTCACTGCAGCCCCTCTAGACATTGCTGATGGAGTCATTTGTTTTTGCACATTAATTCAATTCTGTCCCCAGACCAGGGTCGGACACCTGCTTTCCATTGCGGTGGAGAGGACGGGGGTTGGGGGAACCAAAAGGGCTGGGGTGGGGTGGGCCACCTGCCAATGTTATTACAGTAGTGCAGCACCCAGACGAAAACACACACACACACACACACACACACACACACGCACACACGCACACACGCATTCACAAGGTTTTTTTTGCCTCATGTTTCTGATAAATCACACATAACATACCTGCAAGGACCATGTTGTGTGCTCATAATGTACTTAAAAAGATATATATATAATTATTTCGACATTTCTAAAAAAGCTGTTTATACTCATGCAGATTTTTTTGAGCTTGTAATTCAGTTTAAAGTGGTTTAACTGTGTGAGGTGGATTGATTTTAGTGATCACTCAGCACTCTGCCAGTCGTAGAAATTTTGTGAGTGATTTCCATGGGTGGAGGTGAGTGGAGCACTGACCCCAACACTGTACAACAGTCAGTCTATTGTTAGATGTGCTCAACCATGTGGAGGGTGGTAGGTGAGGGTGTTCAACTCGACAGTACACTGCCCCCCAGTGCTTAATACATCCCCTTACTGGGAAAAATAGGAAAATTAGATCATGGACTACTACTACTGTCAAGCATCCCTAAAATGGCATGGAGCACTTCCAAGCACTTAAAAGTCCATGACCATTTTAATAACCCTTCGTGGTAGTAAATGCAAATTTACATGAAGACACACATAGTCACACCTCAATTAAACAGTCGATAAGGAGCTGCTCATCAAGAGTAACCTGCAGCTAGAAACCCAATAGCCACAAGTTCTGTCAGTACTTTAAAGCCAGATCCAGGCTACGCATCGGTGCTGTGTGTGTGTGTGTGTGTGTGTGTGTGTGTGTGTGTGTATGCGTGATCATTATGGTGTATTGTGTGTGCGTGATCATTATGGTGCATTATTTATGTTGAACCAACCAAACATTATCATCCACTTACAGTATGGAATGACTTCCAATACAAGAGCAGCAAAAAGCCACTCTTTCCAAACATCATAATACCCAGTTTTGAGAAATATTAATTTGACAATATGTTTACTATTTGTGGCTGTAGAACTGCACTGCATCATACTGAGAGGTGAGTCAAGTATTCGATGCCTCTCCTGTAGCCAAATGAGGTAAAAAATACAGTTCTCATAATACAGTGCAGCTCTACACCACTAAATTCTCTCTGTGAATTAAATAATACCAGGTGTCTCCACATGATGAATGTGAGCAGGCATACCTTATTTTTTTGTACAGTAAATACCAGCAATCAGTACAGACAAAAAAATGACAACGATGCTGAGCCAAGAGTTATACTCATTTTTTCTCCATGACCAAATAGTAGCCCACAATGTTGAGATATTCAGTCCAGACACTACATTAGGAGGCCCATGCAGTACAATCAGTAGCATCAGCGAATTGTGTAGTTACACAGTCAAGGACATTATAGTTTCCTGACACAGTCTCCATTCACTTTGAAGCGATTACAGTACCTGAACAGTATTTTTCCTGTGACATAAGGTAAATAGGAAACCAAAAGCTGATGTAACGTGTTGCCTAGTCTGTAATCAGCCCACTTAGTGCTGTGACGGACCCAATCACTGCCTGCCTGTCAGCCAGCCGCCACCCAGATGTAGCCCCCGTCTTAAGCCCATGCTTGTTTAAGAAATCCCTGTCCTGGAAGTAGGTTTTGCAAACGAAGGCTTCCCCTGGAAATGACCAATTAGGAGGTAATATGGACCTAGTTTCCTCTATGCCAACTTGAATCTGTGCACCGACGCTCTAATGAGATATGATCTGAGAGATACATGGGTGGAAGTGGTTAGGAGAAGCATGAAATGGCTCTCTTACCCTCAACCCCCTCCCGTCTTCCCTTCTCTACACCATCCAGAACTAAATTGGAGTACATAATTCCTGTAGAACCATGTGAGGATAATTGATTACTGTTTCCCCTCAGCCACTGGCAGGGGATTGTATGTTTGAACAAATCTTCATTGACCACACCAAGTATATTCTGTCTTTCTTCGAAACAAACTCCAGGAGATTTCCTCAAATAAAATTGACGATATGTCATTTTAAAGAACTATACAAAATTACATTACAAAAAAGTGAGTGACCTCTAATGAGCGGGCTTAATTCTGGTTACTGGACAATGGCTTTAGTATTGTATTATGGATAGCACTCTACCATTAGCATGCTGGCCAAGAAGATGACATTTCTCTCTCCACATTTTAGGCACGTTTGTGATCTCTCCACCAAAATTGATTGATCTTTGGCCTATTCCACACCCCTCCACAAAGTTTTGAGTGAATTTGTTGAGCGTTTCGGGGCTTATATCGGTAAAACGGGATACAATTTAGTCGAGAAGAGTCATATTTCCTAATATGTTGGCGCGGGTGTTCATTTACTAAACTGCAGATGGCAGGGCAGTGATGTGCAGTGAAGGCCTTCAGAGCCTTCTCTGCTGGCCTAATCACTATAAAAAGCACTGAAGTACATTTACAACTCCATTACATTATTAAATAATTCTTCATATTTATATGTATAATGTAATATAAAAAATATAACATTTACAAGAATATGTATTAATGTTAATACATATAATAATATGTATTAATTTCCAAGTCTTTTGTCTGAATTTCAAAGCGTTTTTCTTGGCTGTCCAGCTTCTACTCGTGTGGATGATTTTTTTCTTGGTCCAATCAGATTTTAGCTTGTATGTGTTGCCAAGTCAATGTAATTTGCCTAAGCATTCAATGCTGTGCACACTGGCCCATGCCGCATACACACAATGGTAATGGCTGTTGATTTTTTTTCAACCAATCAGATTTCAGATTCAATAAACAGGGCTACCTAGAAGGCACCGAATGATGTCGGCATTTTCCCGTCCTCGACTGGTTGATTAGAGCAAAAATTTCCCCAAATGGCTGATGAAACAGGAGGAGAAATCGACTTGGTTGTAACCATACGAAATTGTCTCAAACTGGACTGGACCCAAAAGCAGACTTAGGCGGAGGGAGTAGATGAGAATGGTTTATTTAGAAGTGGCAAGAGTTCGGGTATCCAAGACGGGGTTGTTGTTCGACGGACCAAAGACGGGTCAGGAAGCGGGAACGTGAGGAGGAGGAATGGCTTGACGGTGTGGTTGGAGCAGGCAGCGAAGCGGGAGGCACGGAAGGAGCATTGGAAGCGGGAGAAAACACTACAGGGTGAGTACAGTTGCAGGTCGTCGGATAGGTACTTGCTTACAAGGTTGTGAGAGTCGGCCTGTGTACCACAATAGTGTTAATACTCTGGCGATGAATTCCTGGATCTGGCAGGCTTATATGCAGGCAGTAATGAGTACTGATTGAAGACAGGTGCGTGGCCAAGGTGGTGCTGATTGCTGGGGAAAGAGAGAGAGAGCGAGAGAGAGAGAGTGGCGAGGCACAAAGCGCCCCCCAAGCTCCAAAAAGGGGACTGCAGGGCACAGACCATGATAGTATCAACCCCCCCCCCCCCCCCCCCCACCCCCACCTCCCCCCTCAACGGATGCCTCCTGGCGTCCTCCCAGGCTTATCAGGATGCGCCTGGTAAAAGTCCCTAATCAGCGACTCGTCCAAAATAAGCTTACGCGAGATCCAGTAACGTTCTTCCGGACCATACCCCTCCCAGTCCACCACCAGAAACTGAAAGGCCCTGCCCCGGGGCCGTACATCAAGGATGTGTGACACCGTGATGACATGAGGGGGACGGAGGGGTTACGGCCAGAGGGAGGGCTAAGCGTACTGGTGGAAACGGGCTTAAGCAGGGAAACATGCAATGTCAGTTGGATCTTGAGGGATATGGGAGTTTTAACTGTACCGAGGTGGCATTGATGATTTTGGTGATAGTAAAGGGACCAATAAAGCGTGGCGTGAGCTTACGTGATTCGGTTTGGAGAGGGAGGTCACGGGAGGAGAGCCAAACCATTTGAACCACCTTGTATCCTGGTGTGAGAGAGCGATGCAGATCTGCTAGCCGTTTATTCTTCTTGGCTGAACGAGTAAGGGTAGCCCTGACCTCCTTCCACACCGATTGGACACGTCGAAGATGCTCCCTCACCGCGGGAAGCGCCACCGTATGCTCCTGTTCCTTAAACAAATGGGGTTGGAAACCGTAACACGCCATGAAGGGAGACATACCTGTGGTGAAGCTGGTGAGGGAGTTGTGGCCATATTCCACCCACAGGAGAAAGGTGCTCCAGGAGGCGGGGTTGTGGAAGACAGACTGGCTGCTGCGCCCACCGCCTTGCAGAACTCTTTCCAAACCTGGGAGGAGAATTGAGGACCTCGATCTGAAACAATGTCAATCGGACTGCCATGGAGTCTGAATACGTGGAGGACTAGAAGGTTAGCGGTTTCAAAAGCAGAGGGCAACTTTGGAAGGGGTACATAATGGACACACTTGGAGAATCGATCAATGATGGTAAGGATGATGGTGTAGGCCGGTAACGAAGTCCAGTGAAATGTGGGACCAAGGGAAGCTCAAAATGTGTAAGGGGCGCAGCAGACCAGCTGGGGTTTGATGCAAAGCTTTACTCCGGGCACAGACAGAGAATCCTAGGACGAACTCACGGGTGTCTTTAGCCAGACTGGGCCACCAGAAGTGTTGTTGAATAAAATTAATGGTTCGGGTGATTCCGGAATGACAGGTTAGTTTGGAGTTATGGGCCCACTAAAGTACTTCAACGCGGGTGGAATTGGGCACGAAGAGACGGTCAGGGTGTTCAGTCTTGGGATCGGGTTGGGTTCTCTGAGCTTTCTTAACAACTTGTTCGATTTCCCACGTGGCAGCCCCAATGAAGCAGGGAGAAGGAAGGACAGGCTCCGGTTCCACCGGGCTGGGGCGAGGGGTTGAATAAAGGCGGGAGAACGCATCAGGCTTGCCGTTACAGGAACCAGGGTGGAAGGAAAGGCTACAATTGAACCGACTGAGAAATAACTCCCAACGTGCTTGCCGGGGGTTAAGGCATTTGGCGGAACGGAACTAAGCAAGGTTTTTGTGGTCAGTCCATATAATAAAGGGAGAGACGGTCCCCTCCAGCCAGTGCCTCCACTCCTCCAGAGCCCAGACGATGGCTAATAGCTCACCTTTCCTAGGTTGTATTTCTGCTCAGATGTAGAAATGGGATGAGAGAATAAGGCATAGGGATGTAATTTTTGGGATACAGGGTCCCGCCGGCAAAGGACGGCTCCAGACGCAGTGTCGAGAGGTGTCAATCCTCGAGGGGCTTGAGGGGAACCTGGTGCTAAAACCCTAAGCCCTCATGAATAAAATTGTCATCTGCGCAGGAGTCAATGGGGGCTGTGACAGGTGCGTTGCGAACGGGACCAAGAATACACAAGTGAACGGTCATACGCGAGGGAGAACTGGTTTGGCTCACCACGCTCTCGGGTCGTGGCGAGCCCGGTCTTTTGGTTTTATGGGGCAATTGGCTCTGAAGTGACCTGGCTGTCCACAATAAATACATAATCCCTGAGTGAAGCAGTACTGACGTTGCAGGGGGTCTAAACGGGTGTTGCCCATGGGCTCCTTCAGTCCGGTGTAGGGTGAAGAGGAGGCACCGGGGGGTTCAGGGTGCGGCGGAGTGGCTGGAGGTGTTGTGCCCATGGACAGTGCTCTATTGCGCTCCTACTTCCTCGCTCTCAAGTTCTTTCCCGTAGACCACTGGTGTCAAACTGGTGGCCCGGGGGCCAGATATGGCCCGCCACATCATTTTATCTGGCCAGTGAAAGCAAATAAAAATTGCTCATTCTGGTGTAATAACAGAGATATTCCACCAGAATGAGATAAGCATTTTTTTTTTACCAATCCCCCTTTGAAAACAAATGTAATAGTTGATAAACATGTTTTTATAGGCTTATGATTTCAGAACTAGTTATTCATCAACGTGTTGTGTATAGTGTATGTAATTATATGATGTAATCTTTCATTTATATGGGTTCACAGTCGTAACGGCCTTCAGAGGAAAGTCATAACTATGATGTGGCCCGTGACAACAATGAGTTTGACACCCCTGCTGTAGACGATTGTCCAATTTAATGGCCAATGAGATGAATTCCTCGAGTGGTGGGTTCGTCCCTGGCTGCGCGTCTTTGAGTGGCTCCGATAATCCTTTAAAAGCTGCAGTCAGCTGTGGCCCAATGGTAATGGTAAATGGTTAAGATCATCACCTGCCACCGTGGGCACCTTGGTTCAAGACCCCGACTGGACCATCCACCAATATCTCCCTGACACACGGCTGTGGTGTCCTTGAGCCACACACTGATACCCCAAACTGCTCCCTAGGCGCTTAGGTTGCTCCTTGCTCCAGTGTGTTCCACTAAGAAGTGTGTGTGTTCACTGTGATGGGTAAAATGCAGAGAACAAATTTCATGTGCATGGTTGAATGTTCATGACAATAAAGCAAAGCAAATTTATTTATACAGTGTATTTCATACACAAGGTAACTCAATGTGCTTTACATGATTAGAAACATTTAAAAACAAAGAAAAAAAACAGCTTACAAACATTTAAAACAAAGAGGAAAAAAAATAAAAGTACAATTAAAACACCCCTCCTTGAGCCGTCACCTTGTCGTGGTGGAGGGGTTTGTGTGTCCCAGTGATCCTAGGAGCTAAGTTGTCTGGGGCTTTATGCCCCTGGCAGGGTCACCCATGACAAACAGGTCCTAGGTGAGGGACCAGACAAAGCACGGCTCAAAGACCCCTAATGATGACGACAAACAATGGACTTCGTTTTCCCTTGCCCGGACGCGGGCCACCGGGGCCCCCCACTGGAGCCAGGCCTGGTGGTGGGGCTCGAAGGCGAGCGCCTGGTGGCCGGGCCTGCACCCATGGGGCCCGGCCGGGAACAGCCCGAAAGGGTAACGTGGGTCCCCCTTCCCATGGGCTCACCACCTGTGGGAGGGGCCATAGGGGTCGGGTGCAGTGTGAGCTGGGCGGTGGCCGAAGGCGGGGACCTTGGCGATCCAATCCCCGGCTACAGAAGCTGGCTCTAGGGACGTGGAATGTCACCTCTCTGGCAGGGAAGGAGCCCGAGCTGGTGTGTGAGGTCGAGAAGTTCCGACTCGATATAGTCGGACTCGCCTCCACACACACCTGGGGCTCTGGTACCAGTCCTCTCGAGAGGGGTTGGACTCTCTTCCACTCTGGAGTTGCCCATGGTGAGAGGCGCCGAGCAGGTGTGGGTATACTTATTGCCCCCCGGCTCGGCGCCGGTACGTTGGGGTTCACCCCGGTGGACGAGAGGGTAGCCTCCCTCCGCCTTCGGGTGGGGGGACGGGTCCTGACTGTTGTTTGTGCCTATGCACCAAACAGCAGTTCAGAGTACGCACCCTTTTTGGAGTCCTTGGAGGGGGTGCTGGAGAGCGCTCCCGCTGGGGACTCCATTGTTCTGTTGGGGGACTTCAATGCTCACGTGGGCAATGACAGTGAGACCTGGAAGGGCGCGATTGGGAGGAACGGCCCCCCCCGATCAGAACCCAAGCGGTGTTCTGTTATTGGACTTCTGTGCTCGTCACGGATTGTCCATAACGAACACCATGTTCAAGCATAAGGGTGTCCACACGTGCACTTGGCACCAGGACACCCTAGGTCGCAGTTCGATGATCGACTTTGTGGTCGTGTCATCGGACTTGCGGCCGCATGTCTTGGACACTCGGGTGAAGAGAGGGGCGGAGCTGTCAACTGATCACCACCTGGTGGTGAGTTGGCTCCGATGGTGGGGGAAGATGCCGGTCCGACGTGGCAGACCCAAACGTATTGTGAGGGTCTGCTGGGAACGTCTGGCAGAATCCCCTGTCAGAAGGAGTTTCAACTCCCACCTCCGACAGAACTTTGCTCATGTTCCGGGGGAGGCGGGGGACATCGAGTCCGAGTGGACCATGTTCCGCGCCTCCATTGCTGAGGCGGCCGACCGGAGCTGTGGCCGTAAGGTGGTCGGTGCCTGTCGTGGCGGCAATCCCCGAACACGTTGGTGGACACCAACGGTGAGGGATGCCGTCAAGCTGAAGAAGGAGTCCTATCGGGCCTTTTTGGCCTGTGGGACTCCTGAGGCAGCTGATGGGTACCGGCTGGCCAAGCGGAATGCAGCTCTGGTGGTCGCTGAAGCAAAAACCCGGGCATGGGAGGAGTTCGGTGAGGCCATGGAGAAAGACTTCCGGACGGCTTCGAGGAAATTCTGGTCCACCATCCGACGTCTCAGGAGAGGAAAGCAGTGCACCACCAACACTGTGTATAGTGGGGATGGGGCGCTGCTGACCTCGACTCGGGACGTTGTGAGTCGGTGGGGAGAATACTTCGAAGACCTCCTCAATTCCACCGACACGCCTTCCCATGGGGAAGCAGAGTGTGGGTTCTCTGAGGCGGGCTCTCCTATCTCTGGGTTTGAGGTCACCGAGGTAGTTAAAAAGCTCCTCGGTGGCAGGGCCCCGGGGGTGGATGAGATTCGGAGTTCCTAAAGGCTCTGGATGTTGTGGGGCTGTCCTGGTTGAC
This sequence comes from Phyllopteryx taeniolatus, assembly GCF_024500385.1. Lineage (NCBI taxonomy): Eukaryota > Metazoa > Chordata > Actinopteri > Syngnathiformes > Syngnathidae > Phyllopteryx > Phyllopteryx taeniolatus. Next base: position 3,397,273 of record NC_084507.1, read on the forward strand.
ACGCCTCTGCAACATCGCGTGGACATCGGGGACAGTGCCTCTGGATTGGCAGACTGGGGTGGTGGTCCCCCTTTTTAAGAAGGGGGACCGGAGGGTGTGTTCCAACTACAGGGGGATCACACTGCTCAGCCTCCCTGGTAAGGTCTATTCAGGGGTGCTGGAGAGGAGGGTCCGTCAGGAAGTCGAATCTCAGATTCAGGAGGAGCAGTGTGGTTTTCGTCCTGGCCGTGGAACAGTGGACCAGCTCTACACCCTCGGCAGGGTCCTCGAGGGTGCATGGGAGTTCGCCCAACCAGTCTACATGTGTTTTGTGGACTTGGAGAAGGCGTTCGACCGTGTCCCTCGGGGAGTCCTGTGGAGAGTGCTTCGGGAGTATGGGGTACCGAACCCCCTGATACGGGCTGTTTGGTCCCTGTACGACCGGAGTCAGAGTTTGGTCCGCATATCCGGCAGTAAGTCGGACTCGTTCCCGGTGAGGGTTGGACTCCGCCAAGGCTGCCCTTTGTCGCCGATTCTGTTCATAACTTTTATGGACAGAATTTCTAGGCGCAGCCGAGGCGTAGAGGGGGTCCGGTTTGGTGGCCTCAGTATTGCATCTCTGCTTTTTGCAGATGATGTGGTTCTGTTGGCTTCATCAAGCCGTGACCTCCAACTCTCATTGGAGCAGTTCGCAGCCGAGTGTGAAGCAGCTGGGATGAGAATCAGCACCTCCAAATCTGAGACCATGGTCCTCAGTCGGGAAAGGGTGGCATGCCATCTCCAGGTCGGGGATGAGATCCTGCCCCAAGTGGAGGAATTCAAGTATCTTGGGGTCTTGTTCACGAGTGAGGGAAGAATGGAACGGGAGATCGACAGGCGGATCGGTGCAGCGTCTGCAGTGATGCGGACTTTGTATCGGTCCGTTGTGGTAAAGAAAGAGCTAAGCCGAAAGGCGAAGCTCTCAATTTACCTGTCGATCTTCGTTCCTACCCTCACCTATGGTCATGAGCTGTGGGTCGTGACCGAAAGAACAAGATCCCGGATACAAGCGGCCGAAATGAGTTTCCTCCGCAGGGTGTCCGGCCTCTCCCTTAGAGATAGGGTGAGAAGCTCGGTCATCCGGGAGGATCTCAGAGTAGAGCCGCTACTCCTCCGCATTGAGAGGAGCCAGATGAGGTGGCTGGGGCATCTGATTCGGATGCCTCCCGGACGCCTCCCTGGTGAGGTGTTCCGGGCATGTCCCACCGGGAGGAGACCCCGGGGACGACCCAGGACGCGCTGGAGAGACTACATCCTTCGGCTGGCCTGGGAACGCCTCGGGATCCCCCCGGAAGAGCTGGATGAAGTGGCTGGGGAGAGGGTAGTCTGGGCGTCCCTGCTGAAGCTACTGCCCCCGCGACCCGACCCGGATAAGCGGTAGAGAATGGATGGATGGATGGACAATTAAAACAGCATACCGTGCAAGAAATATAATTTAAAAGTGGAAATGCTCTAAAAAAAACATGGGAAAAAAAGAGTTTTTAACCTGGACTTAAAAACATGCACACTTGGGGCTGACGTCACTTTTGTTGGCAACTTATTCCATTTGTGTGCAGCATAATAGCTAAATGCTCCTTCACCATGTTTGCTTTGGACTCTGTGCTCCACTATTTGACCTGAGTCTGTCGATCTCAGAGCCCTACTGCGTTTATATACCATTTGCATTTCATTCATGTATTCAGGACCTAAACCATTTAGTGATTTATAGACCAGTAGCAGAACTTTAAAATCTATTCTAAAGCTGACTGGAAGCCAGTGTAAAGACTTTAGAATTGGAGTAATATGCGCTGACCTCTTTGTTCTGGTCAGAACCAGAGCTGCAGCATTCTGAATGAGCTGAAGCTGTTTAATGTTCTTTCTAGGGAGTCCAGTCAGAAGACCATTACAATAGTCAAGTCTACTTGAGATAAAAGCATGGATGAGCTTCTCCTGGTCTGCTTGACACATGCAAGCCTTCACTCTGGATATGTTCTTCAGATGGTAGAAGGCAATTTTAGTAATTGATTTGATGACTGTTGAAAGTCAGGTCGGAATCTATCAGAACACCAAGGTTTCGGACTTGGTCTTTGGTTTTTAAAGAGAGTGACTCCAGGTATTTACTAACAGCAATCCTCTTTTCTTTTTTGTCAAAAACAATTTTCTCAGTTTTATTGTCGTTTAATTGAAGAAGATTTTGGCTCATCCAGTTATTTTAGACAGTGACACAACACCTCAAATGGACTAGTCATCTGGAGACACTGCTTGATATAACTGTGTGTCATCTGCATAGCTATGATGCTCAAAATTAAAGTTATGAAGAATTTGAAGGGTAGCATATACAGGCTGAATAGGAGGGGTCCAAGAACTGACCCTTGAGGGACCCCATAGGTCATTGCCATTTGATGAAATTGAACACTTCCAATGGTTACAAAATAACCATTTAGTCCTCCCCACGTTTCCAACCGGTTCAGCAGTATATTATGAGCAACCGTATCAAAAGCTACACTGAGGTCCAACAAGACCAGAATTCACACCTTTCCCGAGTCAGTATTCAACCTTCTATTATTTAGCACCCTAGGGTGATAAGAGCAGATTCTGTACTGCGAGGAGTTTGGAAACCTGATTGAAATTTGTCAAAAAGTCCATTTAAGTTCATGAAATTGCTGAGTTGATTAAAAATAACTTTCTCAACAATCTTGGCTATGAAAGGGAGATTTGAGATGGGTCTATAGCTTACTAACATGGAAGCGTCCAGCATTCTATTTTTTAGAAGAGGCTTAATGGCAGCTACTTTAACAGCTTTAGGAAACTTGCCTGACTGAAGTGAGCAATTGATTATTTGCTGCAAATCAGCGAGCACAGATTGCGCAATAGCTTTGAAAAAGTCATATGGTATTGAGTGAAGACAGCTCGTTGATGGTTTCAGCTGCTGAATCGTTTTCTCTACAGTTTTTTGGTCAACTGTATCAAATTCTGACTTGGTAAAAGAGTTTTTCCTGGGTGGCTTCAGATGTAGTATAATTGTAATCATTTTGCTGATTTGTGCTAATATTTAACCTGATGGATTCTATTTTTTCACTAAAATAACAAGCAAATTAATTGTATTTATCTGCTGTTAGGAGTTCAGGAGCCATCTGATTTGGAGGGGTTGTGAGCTTGTCAACAACAGCAAACAGAGTGCGAGCATTGTTGAAGTTCTTACTGATGATGTCAGAAAAGTGTTGCTGTCTAGCCCTGGCTAACTTTTGGTTAAAATTACAAAGACTTTTGTCTGTAGAGGTCATAGTCAATTTGGAGTTTAGTTTTTCTCCACTTATGTTCTGCTTTCCTACACTTTGATTTAGAGGTCTTTACCATCATTGTGCTCCTCCACGGTGTTCTAGGTCGCCTCAAGGTTGTCTTAGTTTTAATAGTAGCGACAATGCGATTGCATTCACAGTTTGTGGCACAGCAATGGTCTCTATAAACTTAGTGGGGGTCCTCTCATTTATGTACCTTTTTCTTAATAGACATAGAGGTTGTTTGAATTTTTGGAAGAATCTATAATTCAAAGAATACACAAAAATGCTCAGAAATTGCCATATCCTTAGAAGTTCAACATCCATAGAGATGACCAGGTCTAAGATGTGACCTTGAGTGTGGGTTGGACTCTTAATATGTTGAGACAGGTCAAATGTGTCTAGTATAGCAAATAGTTTATTTTATTTTTTTTCCCATGATATTGTCAACGTGAATGTTAAAGTCTCCTGTTATGACAAAATAGTTGTAGTCAGTCCAAATAACTGACAGCAGTTCTGAAAAGTCCTCTATAAATTTTCTATTGTATCTTGGAGGCCTATAAATTATTAAAACAGTAACCTTTGGGTCACCTTTCACTAAAAAACAGAGCTATTCAAAAGAGATAGAATCACCCAGTATAATTTATTTACACTGAAATAACGACTTAAAAATAACAGGAATACCACCTTTGTTCCCTATTCGACACTTTTCATAAAAATAAAATTTGCTAGTGTGTCATGAACGGAACAGAGGACGGGACCCAAAAATGCACGACTCCAAAACAAATGGACAGTTTCAAAAAAGAGAGGTCTAATATACGGGCAGAGGTCGGTACACAGGCAGGCAATCCAAAAAAGGCAACAGTATCCAAAAACGTGAAGCAAAAAGGAGAGATCGATAATTGGAACAGGGTCAAGTCTTACTGTGAGTCTGTGACGTAGAAACAAGGAATGCTGAAACGCGACGACAAGGTACAACGAACTGGCAACTAGAAAGAACAAGACACAAGGTTAAATGCAAGGGGTAATTAGGGTGAACGAGTCACAGGTGGTGAAGATGCTCTGAGGAGCAGGTGTGTACGAGACAGGGGGAAAACAACAACCGGAACACACGCCCATGACATAGTGTTGCCTAATTTAAAATGGTATTAAAGCTACATTCTGTTAACCACGTTTCATTTAGTAACAAAAAGTCCAGATCATAGGTTGAAATTATGTCATTAATCAACATTGATTTATATTACCCAGTGACCTGATATTGAAAAGTGCTAGTCTCGCAGAGATAACTGGAGACAATGGTTTGATAGATTCACATTTTATCCTCACTAAGTGTGTAGTTCTACTTTTTTTGTGCCATATTTCTGTGACCAACTTTCTGTCCCTTGTAATTACAGGGATCAAAAATGCTTGATCTCCATAGGGGTCTGACTTATTCTGGAAAAGACCCCACAGATATCAGTCAGATTCGCAGATAAGGTTCTTCATGGGTGGAGGAGGGGCCCTTCGCATCTTAGTGGATGGTGGTTTCAGGCGAGGGGGGATAGGAGGAAGATATTGGCGTGGTGTGCGTTGGATTCCAATATTGACAATAGTCTTCATCCCAAATCATACCTAGCAGTTCTCTCCTCCAATTGTTTGGATGATGCTGATTAATCCGTCTGAGCCTCGTGTTGCCTTATCGCCTGTTCCTCCGATTGTTTGGGAACAACTGCATCTTTTTGTCATTCATCCATGTCACCAAAGCCAGTGTTTTCTTTTTGGGCCGCTGAATGACGTACACAGTAATAAATGTTGGCAGCCAATAACTTAAATCCTTGTCTATTTAGACAGAAACCATCTGCCTTGTAAAGATGTCTGCGCTCCCAAAAAATGCAGAAATTGTCAATTAAACTCACGGATAGTGCCGTGCACACTTCTTTGAGCCACTTATTTAATTAACTGAGCATAGAGAAACGTTCATCTCCAAATCATACAAGTGGGAGAAGTCCACTAATAAAAACCTCAGCTTCCAAACATTGCACTTTTGTTAGGTCTATGAAATCTCGCTTCAGTACCTCTGATTGCTGCTTGATTGCCTGCTTGCTCCAGGGCCCCTGTGTGTATAATGACATATTTCACAGTTGGGTGCTGATTAGCGATCTTCAGTAATTTTTTTTAGAGATATCAGACACCATGTCATTGGTAAAACACAGTACTTTGGTGTTCTTCTCACTGCAAAAACGTTTCACATTGTTGACAGCTCCATCACCAACTATTAACGTTTGGGGTGCCATTTTTTTCTTGTATGATTTAGTTTCATACCTTTCAGGGGTGGTGGAGGATGGGCATTCTTGGCCAGGGTCTTGTAAAAGTGGCTCAAATCTGTTTGTAAGTCTGTTGTCAATATTTTGCATTGACTCACATCCTTTTTTCTTGCCCTTCGCTGTAGCGACCATCCATGGCCGCTCACTTGAGGTTGAAGCAGCCCGCAACGCAGGCAGGCCGGATTTCTGGTAATCTACTGGTGTTGTGTCCTCCGTTTTAGATGTTGTCCCATGTCTTTGGGCTTTTGCTCCCAGTAAATGCCAGTAAATGTGATGCAGTTGGTAGAAGATCATGTATGTACAGGATTGTAATTTTTTTTTGCTGTGTGTTTTAATGACAAGTGAGTCACGACACACAAGTACACATACAGAGGTGGGTAAGAATGTACATTGACATTTAGCCAAGTAACATTTTGGATTAAATGTACTTCTCAGAGTAGTTTGAATGCATCATACTTTTTACTTTTACTTGAGTATTTAAGAAGCAGTACTTTTACTCCTTTATTAATCAATTATTGCATGCGCCGCAATCAATTTTTAGACTTTGACTTCCACTTCTGCGTCGGCGCTGTTTGCACCAATCCAATGTTACCAGTGGTGTCATTTGACTCTAGTTCACCAATCAAACGGCACAAAGCAGACACACGACCTAAGATGGACTGATGCAAAGTGGAAAAGTGTTCTGTGGTCCGACGAGTCCACATTTCAAATTGTTTTTGGAAATTGTGGACGTCGTGTCCTCCGGGCCAAAGAGGAAAAGAACCATCCGGACTGTTATGGACGCAAAGTTCAAAAGCCAGCATCTGTGATGGTATGGGGTTGTGTTAGTGCCAATGGCATGGGTAACTTACACATCTGTGAAGGCACCATTAATGCTGAAAGGTACATACAGGTTTTGGAGAAACATATGCTGCCATCCAAGCAATGTCTTTTTCATGGACGGCCCTGCTTATTTCAGCAAGACAATGCCAAACCACATTCTGCATGTATTACAAGAGCGTGGCTTCGTAGTAAAAGAGGGTACTTGACTGGCCTGCCTGCAGTCTATACCTGTCGCCCATTGAAAATGTGTGGCGCCTTATCCCTCCATCCATTTTCTGAACCATTATCCTCACAGGGGTCGCTGCAGAGCTGGAGCCTATCCCAGCTATCATCAGGCAGGAGGCGGGGTACACCCAGAACTGGTTGCCAGCCAATCGAAGGGCACATATAAACAAACAACCATTTGCACTCACATTCACACCTACGGGCAATTTAGAGTCTTCAATTAACCTATGTTGCGTATTATGAAGCATAAAATACGACAACGGAGACCCCGGACTGTTGAACAGCTGAAGCTGTACATCAAGCAAGAATGGGAAAGAATTCCAACTACAAAGCTTCAACAATTAGTGTCCTCAGTTCCCAAACGTTTATTGAATGTTGTTAAAAGTAAAGGTGCTGTAACACAGTGGTAAACATGACCCTGTCCCAGCTTTTTTGGAACGTGTTGCAGCCATAAAATTCTAAGTTAATGATTATTTGCTAAAAACAATAAAGTTTATCAATTTGAACATTAAATATCTTGTCTTTGTAGTGTATTCAATTAAATATAGGTTGAAAATGATTTGCAAATCATTGTATTCTGTTTTTATTTATGTTTAACACAACGTCCCAACGTTGGTTGTTGTTATTCGGGGGTATTTGTCAAAAGATCGCAATAAGTACGGTGTAATAAAAACATTTTAAAAAATACCATTAGAAAAAGGAACTAATTTACTAACATGAACAACCATCCACAAATCAAATACAGGTACTGATAACAGTCCACAGAATTTGAAGTGCAATAAGTGCAGTGCATAATTGTCACGATGCGAAGTTGGATGTGAGTTGGATTGGACCCAAGAGCAGACTGTGGCGCAGGGATTATTGTATTCTGTTTTTATTTATGTTCAACACAAAGTTCGAACTTCGTTGGAATTGGGTTTGTATTTGGTCTAAATTCTTTACATAAAAAACCTGGCATATAAACAGGGATGTGTAGACTTTTTATATCCACTGCAGCCTTGTTCCTATGTTTATAATCTTTGCCTGGCGATCCAATTGTGTTAACAAGTGGGAACAAAATAGTCGAATAGTCATTTCTTGGAGGTCAATTTGTCTTAATTTGTGATTTTACAAAGATTTTGATCATTTTATACATATTTTTGAAAGATCTGCATTTTTAGAATAATATCAACAATTATATAAAAAAAATTAATCACTTGAACTGTTTAATGTATGTCTGAACAATTCTCTCCATGAACTGAGAAACTGAGAGATAAAAAAACATGGCAATCTGACTCTAAACCGCAGACAACAGGAACGACAACACGCATCAAAACAACAATGACCAGTGAGAAAAAGGACTCTATTTTTGTGGACTGTGCAACTGAGGTGGAGCGCAAAAACTGGAGTGTCTTGATTTTCATCCGAGTGCAACCCCTGCTGCGCGTTTGCCAATTCTGCAGAACAGTCTGCAAACAAGATGGGTATACTGGTGCAGAAAGGGTGTGTCTTTTGACATGACGGCCGGCGCATTTACAATGGTGCCCGAATGTTGTTCTAAATTTACGCCTTCTGAGACCACATCTAACTTTTGAAGCAGCTAGTCTTACGCAGTTTTGGTGAATTTAATCAGGGCACAAGCAAACAGATAAGCGAGCTGCGCGGACATGTGTGATGGATGACAGATGTATTTCATTTTCTAAACGTGTGAACAGTGGGCACCGAACCTTCTGAATCATTGAAGAAATCAAATAATTGGATTTAATTTCAGGCTTCTTGGATTATGATCAGACTTTGTAATCATTGTGAGGAGTTTACCGCAGGGCTCTTCCATGGGGCCACTACTTTTCTCCATTTTTATTAATGATTTGCCTAAAATTTGTTCGGACTCTACACTCTACAAGGTACCGATGACATGATTATTTATTGTTGCAAACCAGACATTTCACAAACTCTCTGCACACTACAGCCAGACTTGAACTCTGTTAAAAAATGGTTTCATCTAAATGAGCTGATACTTAACAGGAAGAAATCCTACAGTATGGAGCTTTCTTTAAAAGCAAATTCTCTATCCTTGCCGATTGCGTGATGCCTCTCTCCTTGAGTAAGTCAAGGAATATAAATATCTGGGCCTCTGGCTTGAGCCTCAACTTTCTTTTAAGTCTCACGTTGACTAAGTTAATACAGAAGATAACTTGTAGCTTGAGAATACTATACCGTTCAATCAATTGTTTTAGCCTCCAAGTTAGAAAAAAAATTGTTTTGCATTATTACTTGCAATTTTAGACTATGCAGATATAGTGTATCAGAACACCTCAGACTCAAATCTTCATCATCTTAATGTTGTTTATAATTGGCTTGCTAGATTTGTTCTTAGGTGTCCTTAAATGACCCATCATTGTATTATGTATGAATCGCTTGAGTGGCTTACTCCCAAATACAGAAAGTATTCTCATTGGCTGCAGTTTATCTTCAAATGTATTTTCATTAGTTTTCTGCAATACTTTGTGGTCAATGACTGCCTGAAGTCTAAATCAAAAGGTAATAATTCCAACAATTATGAAGGTCAGTTGAAATTATAACCCGCAGAGAGCAGTGATGAGAAACCACTACAATGTCGGACAAGGGCCAAACCTATCAGAATCCCATCACTTTACTGTGGCTTCAATTCACAAGAAATCTGCAAAGAATTAAACTTAATTATTGATGTCTAATGTGAGCTTGTGAGGAAAGAAATGTGGCATAGATTTCTCTTCCTTCCACAGTTTCTTAATAACATTTCAGGCTTCTGTTCAGACAGCATTCCACTAAGGACCCCTGGCCTCCAGCAACCGGCTTTGAGCCCAACACAAGGAGAGTCCAGTTGGTAGCAAATGCAATGAGGTGAATCTCCCTCTCGATCTCTCTTACACTTAAACACACACTCATGACATGCACAGTGATTAATGCTTGATTTCACTTTCAGTCCTCTGCACACACGTCTCTATCATTAGCCTGTGGAGTAGCCTTCTCTTTTTTAATGAGGGATGAATGCACGGTCAGTGTAGAATTACAGTACCATCCCCTAAAGAATTAGAAGAACGACTTTTTTAGTTTTGATGGATTGTAACAAACTTGTGGTTAATGTTACCATGACGATTACATCATCAGGTCGGCACGCTCCTCCCTGAAGAGGTGAAAAACAACCCTCTACTTTATGAATCTCATCAACTCGGCCGCACACAGCTCTGTTATTACCCACTCCAGTTTTGTTGGACCAGTTCTTCCCAACTCATCAGATTATTACCTCACATATTAATCAGCTCAGACCAAAACAATTTCACTTGTGAGAAAATATGCCCCCACCAAATTCTCTGTTCTTAAATTCAAACCAAGACTTAATTGCACATATTTGTCACATTTGTCACTTGAAAATCAAACAGCAAGCTCAGCTCACAACATCCACCCAACACTTGCCTGAAGCAGATATTGTGTTTGTGGGGGGGGGGGGGTGAATCCTCATTTCTTAACAGCTTTTCACTGTCTGTTCCTCTTAAATAGAACCAGACACTCAGCAACAGCAAATTGTTTGAGCTGCTGCACAGTCAAACCATTTCACACCCTCATTGAGTTTCCATTTGAAGTCAGATTCAAGCCGCCTAATGTTCTTTTTTTTCCTGTAAGACAGCAGCAGTAGTCTTCGCTTCAAGAACAACAACAAAAAGCTGTCACCAGAAACTTCATCTTGAGTGAAAATCCTCTTGCCCCAGGGAGAGAATGTACTAGAGCGAGACGTAGGGGCATTCTTGTAGCTCAGGTGCTGATGTAGCCAGTCTTTCGACAGTCTTTCTTTACATGTGGTTGGCCTCAACACTGTGTGTGAAAAAAGGAAGAAAAGGGACATGACGGTAAGGAGAGTAGCTCTGGAACAGATAAGATATGGCTGAAGCTGACAGCATTCGAGAAACTTACAACCCCAATTCCAATGAAGTTGGGACGTTGTGTTAAACAAATAAAAACAGAATACAATGATTTCCAAATCATGTTCAACCTATATTTAATTGAATACACTACAAAGACAAGATATTTCATGTTCAAACTGATAAACTTGATTGTTTTTAGCAAATAATCATTAACTAATTTTATGGCTGCAAAAAAGCTGGGACAGGGTCATGTTTACCACTGTGTTACAGCACCTTTTCTTTTAACAGCATTCAATAAATGTTTGGGAACTGAGGACACTAATTGTTGAAGCTTTGTAGGTGGAATTCTTTCCCATTCTTGCTTGGTGTACAGCTTCAGCTGTTCCAACAGTTCGGGGTCTCCATTGTCATATTTTATGCTTCATAATACAAGGGGGTTTGGATGAATAGTGAGATGGGTGGCGGTCGAAGCTGGGGGTTCTTGCCAGTCTGATCCCCGGCTACGGAAGCTGGCTCTAAGGATAATGGAATGGGACCTCTCTGGCAGGGAAGGAGCCCGAACTGGTGTGCAAGGTTGATAAGTTCAAACTAGTTGTAGTCCGGTTCACTTCCACACACAGCTTGGGCTCCGGTACCAGTCCTCTTGAGAGAGAGTGGACTCTTTTCCCCTCTGGAGTTGCCCATGGTGAGATGGGTGGACCGGCAATAGCCATTCCGTGAGTTTGCAAAAATCCACAGTATAGGGACCTTATACAGCAGAGAACAGTTTTAATAAAGAACAGATTAAAATGTCCATGCATCGCCTCTGATGGGAACGTCGACTTTCCCAACATGGCCGCCACGAGGCATGTCAGTCAGCAAGATGGCATAAATTGGGATTAGTTGCTTCCAGTTTAGATTTAACAGTTTGCTTCTCCAAAAAGTCACTGTTGGTGTAGTGGTACACTCGCCTGACTTTGGTGCGGGCAGCGTGGGTTCAGTGTCCACTCAGTCACAGTGTGAATTTGAATGTGAGCGTGAATGGTTGTCCATGTCTATATGTACCCTCTGACTGACTGGCGACCAGTTCAGGGTGTAGTCCGCTTTTCGCCCGATGTCAGCTGGGATAGGCTCCAGCGCCTCGCAACCCCAACCAAGCGGTGCTGAAAATGGATGGATGGATGCTTCTCCAAAATAGCTAAAGTGCCCTTGAGAGAGGCACTCAAACAATTCCCTTCTCTAAGCAGGGATGAAAACATAAAGAGCGAACCTAGGGAATTAATGCTCACAGACAGGCAGAACAATTAAATGCTCTGCAAAGACACAGCTGGCATGTTATCCAATCACATGGCAAAATGTACAATTAACTTGTTTAATCTCTTGTTGTCATTCACACAGTAGACTAATAACTTTATATGCAACTAAACAGGCCCAGAAAAGTACATTTGTAATTAAATTGGGACAAGATTGTCATTATTTCAGTGTACACGATACTTTTGTGACATTTTTGATTGATGGTGTGCTGGAAACACAGCTTTAGAGGAAAATGACTCAAAAGACCCAAGTGAGCAGAGATGCAAATGTTACAAAATGCTTTCTCAATATCCCACCTCATGAGTGCTAGGGTTCAAGACATTCAAAAAATTGGAGAAGCTTCTCCTGTCTTTCCACAGCGCATTAGTGTTGTGATTGAATGACTTTAAATAGCTGCTTCAACTCTGCAGAAGTCATCATATTTTTGGACACAATTTTGCTTTTGGAAGTTGAAATATTTTGTCAGAGGAAATTGGCGGTGTGAGTGGGCAGGTTTATCATCTTTTGCACATGGCTCGAAAAAACACACATCACCTGAGTTTGTGAGGCTGCAATTCAACTACCTACCAGCAGATGTAAGTGTTGCCTAATTTAATTTTTATTGCCCGCCTAGCGATTTGACTGCAATTCCATATTGTCAAAACGGCAATAATCTCTGCATGGCTGCGTTGCCCTGGCATCATGGCGTCAGTGAGTCACAGTTGATGATTAAATTATGTTGAGAGTTAGATAAACACACAACTAAAACCCTGAGCACACACAGATGACCTTTTGTCTTTGGGCCCAAACAGACATTATATTCCTGACACCATAGTGATTCAACAAGTGGGAAATTGATTGTTGATTACTTTTTCAGTGTCACTTATTGGTTAGACAATCACACAAGCTGTCTTGTTAATCAAATAAATAACTATGATTAGATTACAGCAAGACTAACTTTTAGGGAAATTTCAAATTGGAAAGACTGTTAAGGGCTTGTTTGTTAAGCCTGGTTAAAAAAAGAATAGTCAGTTTGTAAGAAATGCACCAACCAGTGCTAAACTGCTGCAAATTGCAGCTCTTTTATGAGGAAAACCAACATGAGTTTATATATATATATATATATATATATATATATATATATATATATATATATATATATATATATATATATATATATATTTTTTTTTTTTCTTTTTTTTTTTTTCTTTTTTTTTTTTTTTCTTTTTTCAAAGGAAATTTATTTTGGTTTAATATGTTTTATATTGGCGGCACGGTGGAAGACTGGTTAGCACATCCGCCTCACAGTTCTGAGGACCACCTGTGTGGAGTTTGCATGTTCTCCCGTGCCTACGTGGGTTTTCTCCGGGTACTCCGGTTTCCTCCCACATCCCAAAAATGGTTGTTTGTTCATATGTGCCCTGTGATTGGCTGGCGACCAGTTCAGTACCCCGGCTATCGCCTGAAGATAGCTGGCAAAGTCTCCAGCACGCCCGCAACCCTAGTGAGGATAATCGGTACAGAAGATGGATGGATGGATGTTTCTTATTCGACATGCTAATAGCTGAATTTTTTTAATAACCTGATTCATATTTATTTATTTCAAGAAATGTGGGCCCCATTTACAAAGAGATTACCTCAAGTCCACACAAGATTTGATCCTGACCATTTCTCAGTCTTGTCTTCTTCACCCAAAATGTTAAATGTCCATAGTTGAATAACTAGCCTGTAGCTCTAATGCAATGCGTGAAGTTAAAGATGGCTAAATTCAGACCTGTCACAATGAAAAATACCATGCATAGAAAGCAGCATGAGAACAGATGAACAGATCCTGGCATTGTTTATCAGTATATTGCAAGCACAAGTAAGCAGAAAAAAAAGAGTCAATCAGAATCAGAATCATCTTTATTTGCCAAGTATGTCCAAAACACACAAGGAATTTGTCTCCGGTAGTTGGAGCCGCTCTAGTACAACAGACAGTCAATTTACAGAACACTTTGGAGACATAAAGACATTGACAAAAAACAATTGTGCAAAAGATGCAGAGTCCTCTAGCACTTAGAGCAGTTCGAATGACTAATATTGCAATAGTCCGGTGCAATGACCATTGTGCAAAGGGCGCTGAGACTTCAAGGAGTGTATGCGGTTTAAAGTGATGAGTAGTGCGATAATCTGGGACAATGGTTGTGCAAATGTTACAGATACTCCTCAATCAGTGTGCAAATGGAGCAGATGCTACTCTGGCGTGAGTGGCCAGTATTGCTCAACAACAGATATGCAAATAGTGCAGCGTGGCGAGACAACTACAGTGAGTGCACGAGTAATACATAATTGGCCTGATAATTTTGAACTCAAGTCAAAAAATTGCCAGCTTGTTGTAATGGAATTATAGGTTAGCTGTTTAAGAAGTTGATTGCAAGAGGGAAGAAGCTGTTGGAATGTCTAATAGTTCTAGTTTGCATTGATCGGTAGCGCCTACCTGAGGGAAGGAGCTGGAAGAGCTGGTGACCGGGGTGCGAAGGGTCCGAGAGGATTTTGCACGCCCTTGTCTTAGTTCTGGCAGCGTGCAGGTCCTCAAGGGTGGGTAGGGGGGGTACCAACAATCCTTTCAGCAGTTTTGATTGTCCGTTGCAGTTGGAGTTTGTCCTTTTTTGTAGCAGCACCAAACCAGACTGTGATGGAAGAACACAGGACTGATTCGATGACCGCTGTGTAGAACTGTCTCAGCAGCTCCGGTGGCAGGCCGTGCTTTCTCAGAAGCCGCAGGAAGTACATCCTCTGCTGGGCCTTTTTGAGGACGGAGTTGATGTTGGTCGCCCACTTCAGGTCCTGAGAGATTGTAATTCCCAGGAACTTGAAGGTCTCGACGGTTGACACAAGGCAGCTGGACAACGTGAGGGGCAGCTGTGGCGAAGGATGCCTCCTGAAGTCCACGATCATCTCTACAGTCTTGAGCGTGTTCAGCTCCAGGTTGTGTCGGCCACACCACAGCTCCAGCCGCTCCGCTTCCTGTCGATATGCAGACTCGTCACCGTCCTTGATGAGGCCGATGACAGTGGTGTCATCTGCAAACTTCAGGAGTTTGACAGTCGGGTTCGCTGAGGTGCAGTAGTTCGTGTAGAGAGAGAAGAGCAGCGGAGAGAGGACACAACCTTGGGGCGCTCCAGTGCTGATGCTTTGTGTGGATGAGGTGGCCTCCCCCAGCCTGACCTGCTGTGTCCTGCCCGTCAGAAAGCTGTAAATCCACTGGCAGATGGCAGGTGAGACGCTGAGCTGGAGAAGCTTGGATGAAAGGAGTTCAGGGATGATGGTGTTGAACGCTGAGCTGAAGTCCACGAACAGGATCCTCGCGTAGGTCCCTGCACTGTCGAGGTGTTCTAGGATGAAGTGCAGTTCCATGTTGACTGCATCATCCACAGATCTGTTCGCTTGGTAGGCAAACTGCAGGGGGTCCAGCAGGGGACCTGTGACACTCTTGAGGTGGTCCAGCACGAGACGTTCAAAGGATTTCATGACCACAGATGTCAAAGCGACAGGCCTGTAGTCATTCAGACCAGAGATTGCAGGTTTCTTGGGGACTGGAATGATGGTGGAGCATTTGAAACAGGATGGAACTTTGCACATTTCCAGAGATCTATTGAAGATCTGATTGAAGACTGGAGTGAGCTGGTCCGCACAGACTTTGAGGCAGGATGGGGACATGTGGTCCGGGCCTGCCGCTTTGTTAATCTTTTGTTGTTTGAAGATGCGTCTCACATCCTGTTCATGAATGGTTAACACAGAGGTCAGAGGTGTGATTGTGGTCGCGGGTGCGGCCGGGTGGGTGTGTGGTGTGAAACTGTCCTTTTCAAATCTGCAGTAGAAGGTATTCAAGTCGTTGGCTAGTGTGCTATTGTTCTCATCTTGGGGGGATCGTCGCTTGTAATTAGTCAGCAATTGGAATGCATGCCAGACTGATTTAGAGTCGTTAGCGCTAAACTTATTTTCCAACTTTGCTGCATAGATCCTCTTTGCAATGTTAATTTCTTTAGTCAGCTGGTTTCTAGCTCGATTATACAGGGCCCTGTCCCCGCTCTGATATGCGTCCTCCTTAGCTTGGCGAAGGTGCTTAAGTTTAGCAGTGAACCACGGCTTGTTGTTGTTGAATGTGCGAAATGATTTTGTTGGTACACAAACCTCTTCACAGAAACTTATATAGGATGTGACAGTGTCCATATATTCATCCAGGCTGCCAGCTGAATTTTCAAAGACACTCCAGTCTGTGCAGTCTAAACAGCTTTGAAGTTCCATCTTGGCTTCATTGGTCCACTTTTTCACTGTTTTCACTGTAGGCTTCGCGCATTTAAGTTCTTGCCTGTACGTCGGTATTAAGTGAAATAAGCAGTGATCAGACAAGCCCAGGGCTGCACGAGGTATAGCACGGTATGCGTTTTTTACCGTAGTGTAGCAGTGGTCTAAAATGTTATTTTCCCTGGTAGAACAGTCGATGTGCTGCTTGTATTTAGGGAGTTCGTGGTTGAGTTTACCTTTGTTAAAGTCCCCGAGAATAATGAGGGGTGAGTCCGGGTGTTTTTTTTCAATTTCGTTGACTTGTTCGGCGAGCGTTAGCAGTGCGGCGTTCGTGTTAGCTTGAGGCGGTATGTAGACTCCAGCCAGTATGTACGATGCAAACTCACGTGGCGAGTAGAATGGTTTACAGTTTAAAAATAGCGACTCCAAATGCGGGCTGCAGTGTGTGCTGAGCTCCGTGACGTCCGTACACCATTTTTCGTTGATATAGAGGCATAGCCCGCCGCCCTTTGTTTTCCCCGATGATTCCATGTCGCGGTCCGCTCGATGAATGTGAAAGCCGGGAAGCATGACGGCGCCATCGGGTACAGCGTTGCAAAGCCAGGTCTCCGTGAAGCACGTCCGAAGTCTTTAGTGGTCTTTAACAGAAGATGAAGCTCGTCCATTTTGTTGGGTAGGGAGCGTACATTCGCGAGGTGGATCGACGGGAACGCCAATCTGTGTCCTCTCTTGCGGAGTTTCACCTGAATGCCGGCCCGTTTCCCTCTGTGGCGCCTCTTCCATCTCCATGCGCCGAAAACCACGGACGCCGCTCCGGTGAGTAACTCGGGGGAAAAACTGAGCGGATTTGTGAAAGTTGGTGACAGAAAGTCCGGAGTAGCCTCCTTGATGGTTAGCAGGTCTCCCCTTGTGTAAGTGAGTCGTGTAAGGTCTCCAAAGACGGACGAAAAACATAAAAACAAAAACAATACTAGAGAGCGCGTTACCGAGGCGACCACACTGGTAGGTGCCATCAATGTTTCGAAGAAGAAAAAAAGACTGAATTAAAGAAGAACAGTCTACACCATCTCTGCTCTCTTCTGTCGTCCAGTCTTTGGATCTTCAATCTTGGGTTTTTTTTCCTCATGATTTTGCCTAGATTTGTAATGGATCACAAAATGTTACGTGAAGACCTTCAGTTTTGATTTACAGTAAAGAGGTTCACAAAACGAGGATTATTTACCATTTACTCGATCATTGTCCAAATACTTCTGGACCTAACTGTTGAACCTATGACATAAAGTTATCTGCATAGTGTTGTGTGTTCCTTCAGAACTCTACTGTCTGCTGTCATTTACCCGAGCTCATCTGTTCACTTTGGTCCTGGTCATAAACACATCTAATGAACCAATTTAATTCATGCATAGACATAACCAGTTTGTGATCGCACTGAGCATCAAATGACATCCATGTAATACAATATTACATTGGCTTGGAGCTACATTCACGTCATTGGAGCTCATTATTCAATATGGGTGCGACACTTGCCAGCCAGCCCCTGGCCATTTTTTAATAGCAATATAATACACACTCCTTCTTTGCTAATTAATACTTACGGTACTTCTATTATATGCCTTACCCTCTCTTTCTGCTGTGCTTTTGTTGGTCTTCTTAAACGCACGTTTTTAATGGAAAACCAATGCAATATACTGTAGACTTCATTGCTCCTGCTGCAGGAGTCCTGCACATTTGATCAATGCAACAGGAGTATCAAATACTCTGCTCTGAGTAAATGAATGCTCGTTTTTGGCAGTAATGTGCAATACAGGACTACACCACTGCAAACTACATCCACATTAAAATTAATACTTCTTTACTTCTTTACTATTGCAGTGACAAACTGATCATTTTTATCTTTGCTAAGACAACATTTGAATATATATGTATATATATATATATATATATATATATATATATATATATATATATATATATATATATATACTGTATATACATATATATCCAGGGCAATTCATATATTATTTAGGATGCCCTGGTCGTCTAACCACAGCGCTCCAATTAATTATTCATAAATAGCATCACACAAAACTCATTCTGTTCCTTAGTCACTTAAGGCAGGTACATCTGCTCAGCATATGTCAATTAGAATCTGCCTGGTCCTTTTGCTTGTCAGGGTTGGAATGATAAAGCCTTTCCGATATGGGGCACATTATGTCCGGGTGAGGAATTTTGAAGTCTTCATAAGATTTCCGGGAACTGCTAAAACCACTCTGAACTGTGCCAGCACTGCAAAACCTTGGGTCGCTGATGAAATTTCCAACTAGACCTTTTACACTTATGCCTTGTTGCAAATACATGGTCATGTTATAAAGTTCTGCAATAGGAAGATAAGAAATTATTTCTACACTTACTTACAGTTAAGACTATTCCAAATGTAAAAGCCATATTTGAGCAAAATGCAGAATGTAACTTTGGTTTCGGAGCTTTGGACCTGCGGCAATCAACGTGTTGAGAGTTAATGTGAGGAGACTCACCTCTCTCTTTTTTTTCCTGTTTATGTATACAGTAGATTATTTTAGAGAGTGATAGAACAATTTTCCATCCGTCATGATTTTTGCAACAGTTTGACTCTTGAATTGAATATTTAAAATGGTAATATTTTTTTTATGGAAAAAACAAACACATTCAAGATCAAACAGTGTCCCAGAAAACATTGGGTTCAACTGCGGAGGTTCCACTGTATGTAACAAAAATAATAACAAAAAATAGTACCATAGGAATTCAACGTTATGAGCATGTTTACAGTGGTTAAATATATTTACAGTAAATGAAGTGGTAATATGTGGTTTTGCATCTCTGTGTCAGTGTGAGTCTTTCTGGTACTACACGTTGTTTCTTTTTCTGTGCAATGTGTATTTTTAATGCAGCTGTGTGTTGATTTGTTCTTTGCATCATTAGCAGCGTAGTGCCTCTGCTCCTGTGTGAGTCATTATTAGAGGAGCCTGTGCTAAATGGCTGTGGAAATAAATTATATGATCGTTTCTGATGGTGCAATTCAGTGGCCTGCAGAGCAAACAGATTTGGAACAATGCTGATCTCCAGCCTCTAGCAACTCCTTAACCACCAAGAGAAAACACAATACAGCAGTCACTACAGATTTTCCTCAATGTCGTGAGCCTAGGAACATGACTCAGGGCGTAAAGAGGGGTAGCGTGATGACAGAAGAGTACTGAGGGATGAGACAGACAGAAAGAGACAGGACTAGAGCATCCGCATTTTGGTGAGACTTTGCCATTAGCTTCAAACGCATTAGGCCGATACATGAACTGATCTTAACGTGCCTAAACTGGTGCTCATTTGGGAAATATCCACATCCAAGCAATTATCTACTGTATGTAATGAGATTCTCCCTTGTCACAGTAATGTGACCAGTCAACCGCATGACATACAGTATATACAGGAGGTAGACAAATTATGATGCACACCTATGGACAACTGAGTCTTGAATCTTCAATTTACCTATTTGATAGGCTGCTTCCAATGATAGCCCCACTTTTTGACTGCACTCATGCATTTAGGCAGCAGAAACTGAACACATTGCTTGTCTCGAGACAACATTTTGAAGTTCTTTTTCTTGTCTTGTCCCAAAAGTCTTGGTCTTGTCTCGGTCTCGGACTAGACTCTGAATTTTCCGTTAAGACTCATCGAGACCAGCACTGATCTGCTATTCTTTAACTTCATTAATGTGATAATGAGGAGAAACACTTGGTAAAACAACAAATACCTTCAATTCATGTGTGACACACAAACGGAACTGAAAGATATGAGACGTAAGTACGAAACTGAGCAAGGAGAGCCCTTAAATCTGGCTTCCTCTTTACAAAGACTTCAGATGTAAGACCCCTATCTCACTGCCAAGGAGACTAGTTGTCGACCGGATGGAGACTCAAGTCTCAGCTGGTTGCGGAGACGTCTCCATGATATCTCCTGGAGTCTACGAGAAACTAGCTGGGACGCCAAGGAGTCGCGATGAAATCGCACGTTCAATTTAACTGGAGAACTTTTGGCGACTCCTCTCACTATAGAGAAAAACCTTAACGTAGGTTAATATTACAAAACTCCAATCAATCAACACTAAAATTTATGTTGACATCTGTACTTATGCCCACTTCAACCTCTTAAAATAGAACACTCGCCTCAATATTTCATTTACTTCACTTGGACATCGAGGACAGTGCCTCTGGATTGGCAGACTGGGACACTGTCTAAATAAAAAAAGGTCAGGGTGTGTTCCAACTTTAGGGGTATCACACTTCTCAGCCTCCCTGGTAAGGTCTCTTCAGGGGTCCTGGAGAGGAAAGTCCGTAAGGAAGTTGAATCTCAGGTTCAGGAGGAGCAGTGTGGTTTTCTTCCTGGCCATAGAACAGTGGACCGGCTCTACACCCTCAGCAGGTTCTTCCAGGGTTCATGGGAGTTCACCCTACCAGTCTACATGTGTTTTGTGGACTTGGAGAAGCCATTTAACAGTGTCCCTCGCAGAGTCCTGTGGCGGGTGCTCCGGGAGTATGGGGTACGACCCAGGACACGCTGGAGAGACGATGTGTCCCGGCTAGCCTGGGAACACCTCGGGATCCCCCCGGAAGTGGCTTGGGAGAGGCTGCTGCCCCTGCGACCTGACCTCAGATAAGTGGAAGTAAATGGATGGATGGATGAATGGATTATTATGATTATTATTGTTGTTGTTCTTCTTGTTATTATTATTATTATCATAGAAGCATCAACAGTGATTCTGAAAATGTATTTTATTTTCTGAAAGGCAATGTTATTACCCAAGTACTTTAATACTATAGTGTATAGCAGGTATATCTAGACAATGCATATTTTAGAGGGATATGCCGAAAACAAATGTGCAGTGTCTGACAAATCACAACTACTCATTTACCCGTTGATGTTTTGTGATCCACCATGTCTAATGCAAACAAGCAACATATCGTCATCAGACTAGCTTTTGAATAAAAGAAACATTACTAGACTATCTAATCGTGTGTAATCTTTTTGAAAAAGTATAATTGCTGCATGACTCAGTACAACACATTTTGAGTATGCAAAGGGAAATAGAGTGAAGCCCTTGCTTTTCAAAGGCTTTGTAAATTCAAGGTAATTAACTATTTGTTTCCCCTCAGCTCTTCGGTAGGATTTTGGAAAATTTATCTTTGCAGTAAATCCTCCATGGTGCCCTTGCAAACTAAGACAATTGACCCATAAACCTTTTTGTATTAAGCTGTGAACCAGCAGCAGGTTGTATGATTTTGTCTTAATGCCACATTTGTTTGTGTTGACTAGTTCAGGGTGTACCCCGCCTCCTGCCCGAAGATAGCTGGGATAGGCTCCAGCACGCCCGTGACCCTAGTGAGGATGAGCGGAACGGAAGATGGATGGATGGATGAATAAAGGCAGGGGGGGGGGGGGGGGGGGGGGGGGGTTGTAATTGTTTGTAACATTGAAGCACTCTTTTGTTTTGACGCCATAGTAAATAGTAAATAAATACAAAAAAAAAATTTTGAAACTTGGCATGGTGAACGACTGGTTAGCACATCTGCCTCACAGTTCTGAGGACCGGGGTTCAAATCCCTGCCCCGCCTGTGTGGAGTTTGCATGTTCTCCCCGTGCCTGAGTGGGTTTTCTCCGGGCACTCCAGTTTCCTCCCACATTCCAAAAACATGCATGGTAGGTTAATTGACAACTCTAAATTGCCCATAGGTGTGAATGTGAGTGTGAATGGTTGTTTGTTTCTATGTGCCCTGCGATTGGCTGGCGACCGGTTCAGGGTGCACCCCGCCTCCCGCCCGAAGATAGTTGGGATAGGCTCCAGCACGCCCGTGACCCGAGTGAGGATAAGCGGTACAGAAAATGGATAGATGGATAGATGTTTGAAACTTGAAAGTTTCACATTTTATCCAAACTTACTGTGCTAGGTCATTGTTAATGTACAGTACTCATCATAGGCGAGTCCAAGGCCGTCACTAAGATTTATGGATAGGGGATCTTAGCACCCAAGAGATGAAAAGGATGCGAGTGAATGTAGCGCGCGATCACAAAATTTCACAAGCAGCTAACGACGACTCAGAAATGGCTATTTAACGTTTCCGGACAGATTTTAAAACAATATAATATTGAACAAAAGTTCAAAGTCACCTTGTGACAAAGTCACTAGATTTGTAGTTATTTGTTTTCTGTTTTTAAATACAGTATACAAACACAGGAAGTATGTTTACAGGATTAACCACGAAAGAGTGTAAGCAAAACTATACACAAAAGGTCCCCATGTTGTCACAAAGTCAGCCGAGCTCATTATCTGCAATTGACAAAAAATTATAGTGAATCATTTCCTGGATACCTTTCACTGGAGATACAGCAGGTAAAAGCAAGCTCATATTCTATGTATCTGTCTGTCTAACAGTCACACATCTGAAAGTCCACTTGTGACGTTTGCTATTTAGCAACATTGGATGGAAAACATGCCAAATAAGAACTTGAGGTTTTTTTGTAAGTAAAACATATCAACACATATAAGAGGGCATACTACGGCATTTCTCATAAATGGTTTTACTGTACGTTGTGATGCATCTAAACCAACCTTAGAAGCAGTATTATGTGTCATGATCTGTGCCCTGCAGTTCCTCTATTGGAGCTTGGGTGACGCTATGCGCCTTGCCTTGCCTCCCTCTCTCTTTTTCTATCTCTCTCTCGCGCTCTCTCCCCCCCCCCAGTAATCAGCATCACCTTGGCCGCTCACCTGTCTTCAATCAGTACTCATCACTGCCTGCATATAACCCTGTCAGTTCCAGGAAGCCGTCGCCTGAGTATTGACACTTGTTTGTCACTCACCGGCTGACTCTCGTCTCGTCTTGTTGATGAATGGCTTTTGCTTTGCATAGTAGAGTTTCAAGTTGCACTTACGGATGTAGTGCCGAACTGTATTTACTGACATTGGTTTTCTGAAGTGTTTCTGAGCCCATGTGGTGATATCCTTTACACATTGATGCCGGTTTTTGATGCAGTGCCGCCTGAGGGATCGAAGGTGACGGGCATTCAATGTTGGTTTTCAGTCTTGCCGCTTACATGCAGTGATTTCTCTAGATTCTCTGCACCTTTTGATAATATTATCCCTAAATTCCTTGCAATTGTACGTTGAGGAACATTGTCCTTAAACTGTTCGACTATTTTCTCACTCACTTGTTCACAAAGAGGTGAACTTCGCCCCATCTTTGCTTGTGAATGACTGAGCAATTCAGGGAAGCTCCTTTTATACCCAATCATGGCACCCACCTGTTCCCAATTAGCCTGTTCACCTGTGGGATGTTCTATAAAGGTGTTTGATGAGCATTCTTCAACTTTCTCAGTATTTTTTGCCAACTGTCCCAGCTTTTTAGAATGTGTTGCAGCCCTAAAATTATAAGTTAATGATTATTTTCTAAAACAATAAAGTTTATCAGTTTGAACATTAAATATCGTGTCTTTGTAGTGTATTCAATTAAATATAGGTTGAACATGATTTGCAAATCATTGTATTCTGTTTTTATTTATGTTTAACACAACGTCCCAACTTCATTGGAATTGGGGTTGTAAAACTAATACTGAAACTAATAAAGGCATTTTTGAAAAAATAAAACTAATAAAAACTAACAAACCTAATTACAACTTAATTTTAACAAAGTTAAGACACACTTTTGTTCGCCACCGCCATTCAGCACAAGCACGTCTTCGTGTGCGTTCTTCTTCGTTCGTTTTCTTCGCCGTTTCCCCTCACGATTCCGGGAGGACCGGAACATTAGTCCCAGTTCCAATTGGTTCTCGATTCTCGATGCCCAACCCTATCTTCAGTGCATTTACAGATGACGGGACAAGAGTGAATTTTTAAAATTAATACAGTTCCCTGTGGCAAGTTCCTTCTGGCTTTTACTATTTTTATGTTGTCATTGGTTTTACTAATACTGCTCATCACTCAAATGACTCTAATCCAGTGATTCCCAAATCAGAAAATTAGAAACCCCAATTCCAGTGAGGTTAGGATGTTGTGTAAAACAGAATACAAAGATTTGCAAATCCTTTTCAACCTATATTCAATTGAATACATTACAAAGAGAAGATATTAAATGTTCATACTGATGAAAGTTGTTTTTTTCTTTGGGCAAATATTCTCTCATTTTGGATGTGACGCCTGCAGGACGTTCCAAAAAATCTGGAACAGGGCCAACAAAAGACTGGTAAAGTTGAGGAATGCTAAAAACAAAACAAAACAAAACACCTGTTTGGAACATTCCACGGGTGAACAGGTTAAATGGAAACAGGTGAGTATCAAGGTTGGGTATAAAAGGAGCATCCCTGAAAGGCTCAGTTGTTCACAAACAAAGATGGGGTGAGGTTCACCACATTGTGAACAACTGCATGAGCAAATAGTCCAACAGTTTAAGAACATTTCTCAATGTATAATGGCAATGAATTTAAGGATTTCATCATCTACGTTCCATAGTATTAGCGAAAGATTCAGAGAAACTGGATAAATCGCCACATGTAGGTGACAAGGCTGAAAACTGACATTGAATGCCTGTGACCGTCGATCCCTCAGGCAGCACTGCATTAAAAACCGGCATTATTGTGTAAGGGATATTGCCACGTGGGCTCAGGAACACTTCAGAAATCCATTGTCAGTTACTGTAACACAGTTTCAGTTAACACAGAAAGGACGATACGATCCCCTACGTCCCAGATTGGCCCAATAAGATGTAAAAGATAAAATACTTATCTACAAATTTGCGTGTGTGCAAAGATGCAAATCCACACGCCCACATCTGTATTTATATATATATATATATATATATAAGTATTTTAAGTATAAGTATTTATAGGACAGTATGTCTCGTAATTTTCCAGATGAACCTAAGTGGACAGTATCTGAATGCTGAGCTTCTACATAATAATGCAAGGAACTTGTGACAGGTTTCTTCTCTTTCACTTTCAAAAGCTTGCAGCTTACTATTTCTGTGTTCTGTCTTCTATGTTGTGCTCATCCTGTCATAGAGGGTTGTTGATTTTCAGTAAACTGTTATTGGAGGAGACCTAACCAGTTAGTTCTGGCAAAATAGACTACATTCATATAATTATTCTACATGCTGATTTCTCTTGTTCACAGACTGAAAGCCACCACTGGTTGAATTTCTGTAGTATATGGATGCCTTGTTTGTCCTGAACGTGGCCATCCTGCTGTTTAATAGTGAGTGGGTGGTAGTGGAGAATGGAGAGTCAGTGTGAGTTTGCTGGGCAGTCATACCGTTGATGCTTCTGTTCTGCGGGCACTCACTGGGCACAGTTGCCGCAGCCTCCTCATTAATACTGCTGTTGAGCATGACTGCCGCACCTCCACTCAGGAGTGTTTATCACAAAAACAACTACTGTATATTGACTAGTACATTCAGTACATGTCATCCATCCATCCATCCATTGTCTTCCGCTTATCCGAGCTCGGGTCGTGGGGGCAGCAGCCTCAGCAGGGAAGCCCAGACTTCCCTCTCCCCAGCCACTTCCTCTACCTCTTCCGAGGGGATCCCGAGGCGTTCCCAGGCAAGCCGAGAGACGTAGTCTCTCCAGCGTATTCTGGGTGGTCCCCGGGGTCTCGTCCAATTGGGACGTGCCCGGAACACCTCACCATAGAGGCGTCCAGGAGGCATCCTAAACAGATGCCCGAGCCACCTCATCTGGCTCCTATCAATGCGGAGGAGCAGCGGCTCTACTCTGAGCCCCTCCCGGATGACCGAGCTTCTCACCTTATCTCTAAGGGAGAGCCCGGACACCCTGCGCAGGAAACTGCAGACGCTGCACCGATCCGCCTGTCGATCTCCCGTTCCATTCTTCCCTCACTCGTGAACAAGACCCCAATATATTTGAACTCCTCCACTTGGGGAAGGATCTCATCCCCGACCTGGAGAGGGCACTCCACCCTTTTCCGACTAAGGACCATGGTCTCAGATTTAGAGGTGCGGGTTCTCATCCCAGCCGCTTCACAGTCGGCTGCGAACCGTTCCAGTGAGAGTTGGAGATCACGCCCTGATGAAGCCAAGAGAAACACATCATCTTCAAAAAGCAAAGATGCAATACTGAGGCCACCAAACCAGACCCCTCTATGCCTCGGCTGCGCCTAGAAATTCATCCATCCATCCATTTTCTGAGCTTCTTCTCTCTAGGGTCGCGGGCTTGATGGAGCCTATCCCAGCTATCAAGGGGAAGGAGGTGGTGTACACCCTGAACTGGTCGCCAGCCAATCGCAGGGCACATACAAACAAACAAACAACCATTCGCCCTCACATTCACACCTACGGGCAATTTAGAGTCTTCAATTAACCTCGCATGCATGTTTTTGTGATGTGGGAGGAAACTGGAGTGCCTGTAGAAAACCCACGCAGGCACGGGGAGAACATGCAAACTCCACACCGGCGGGGCCAGGGATTGAACCTCGGTCCTCAGAACTGTGAGGCAGACGCTCTAACCAGTTTATCCACCGTGCCGCCCTAGAAACTCTGTCCATAAAAGTTATGAACAGAATTGGGGACAAAGGGCAGCCTTGGCGGAATCCAACCCTCACTGGAAACGAGTCCGACTGACTGCCGGCAATGCGTACCAAACTCTGACTCCGGTCGTACAGGGACTGAACACCCCGTATCAGGTGGTTCGGTACCCCATACTCCTGAAGCACCCCCCACAGGACTCCACGAGGGACACAGTCGAACGCCTTCTCCAAGTCCACAAAGCACATGTACTAGACTGGTTGGGGCGAACTCCCATGCACCCTCGAGGACCCTGCCGAGGGTGAAGACCTGGTCCACTGTTCCACGGCCAGGACGAAAACCACACTGCTCCTCGACTTCCCGACGGACCCTCCTCTCCAGCACCCCTGAATAGACCTCACCAGTTCGGCTGAAGAGTGTGATCCCCCTGTAGTTGGAACACACCCTCTGGTCCCCCTTCTTAAGGGGGACCACCACCCAAGTCTGCCAATCCAGAGGCACTGTCCCCGATGTCCATGCGATGTTGTAGAGGCGTGTCAACCAGGACAGCCCCACAACATCCAGAGCCTTGAGGAACTCCGGGCGAGTCACATCCACCCCCGGGGCCTTGCCACCGAGGAGCTTTTTAACCATCTTGGTGACCTCAACGCCAGAGATAGGAGAGCCCGCCCCAGTTACCCCAGACTCTGCTTCCTCATGCGAAGGCATGTCGGTGGAATTGAGGAGGTCTTTGACGTATTCTCCCCACCGATTCACAACGTCCCGAGTCGACGTCAGCAGCGCCCCATCCCAACTATACACAGTGTTGATGGTGCACTGCTTCCCCCTCCTGAGACGCCGGATGGTGGACCAGAATTTCATCGAAGCCGTCCGGAAGTCGTTCTCCATGGGCTCACCGAACTCCTCCCACGCCCAGGTTTTGCCTCAGCGACCACCAAAGCCATATTCCGCTTGGTCAGCCAGTACCCATCAGCTCCCTCAGGAGTCCTACAGTCCAAAAAACAGCCGATTTCCTGTGTTAATCCTTGGCCCCGTTCCTCACACTGACGGTTCTGGCAATGTAGCCAGTTAAAAGCATTATGGGAACCCAGAATTCACTGCAGTGATTTTTTTAACTAAAGTAGTAGCTGTAGAAAATCTAACTTTATGGTGCTCTTTACTTGCGTTTGTTCCTGTCCATATTGTTATGAGTGTGCGCATTTGCTCGTTGTCGGGCTAAGGTTGGTATTTGTGAATTTGTTTCATAAAACGTTTCAGTCTTGTTTGTTGTATCCTCACGCAATTTTGTGACTTACTGAATGTATGAGTTGAGATGTCTCAGTAAGGTCTTTTTCTGCTAAGAATAATCTATTTGCTGACCTTGTGTGAGTTATTGCTGCAGCATTAAAATCATATAGCCAATAAAGCCAACTGTATCAGAATTCTGCGGGTAACTGCACTATACTGACCTACACACACAAAAAAAAGTCAGCAGTGCACTGAATCCACAATAAGTAAGCTGCAAGGGATGACTGTACTATATATAAAATGATCTACTTAATGCTTTATTATATGGTCACATATTGTCTTGTTTTTCTAGCTTATGTCCTGTTTAGTTGCCTCTTGTCCTATCATTGTACTGTATTTTTACCATTGAATGCATTCATTAACACAGTTTGTGTGTAGATGTATTTGCGAGGATCATCATACAGTACATCCTTATATCCCTATACAGATCCTCACCAGAATTTCATGGGTTCTACCTCAGACCATGCGCCACCACTCTACATACACTAAACAAAAATATAAACGCAACACTTTTGTATTTGCTCCCATTTTTCATGAGCTTGACTCAAAGATCTAAAACTTTTTCTACATACACAAAAGGCCATTTCCCTCAAATATTGTTCTTCACAAATCTGTCTAAATCGGGTTAGTAGGTTAGTGAGCATTTTTCCTTTGACGAGATAATCCATCCCACCTCACAGATTTCACATATCAAGATGCTGATTAGAGAGCATGATTATTGCACAGGTGTGCCTTAGGCTGGCCACAATAAAAGGCCACTCTGAAATATGCAGTTTTGCTTTATTGACCACCATTTGCCTCACGCAGTCCAACACATTCCCTTCGCATAGAGTTGATCAGGTTGTTGATTGTGCCCTGTGGAATGTTGGTCCACTCTTCAATGGCTGTGCGAAGGTGCTGGATATTGGCAGAAACTGGAACACGCTGTCGTATACGCCGATCCAGAGCATCCCAAACGTGCTCAATGGGTGACATGTCCGGGGAGTATGCTGTCCATGCAAGAACTGGGATGTTTTCAGCTTCCAGGAATTGTGTACAGATCCTTGCAACATGGGGCCGTGCATTATCATGCTGCAACATGAGGTGATGGTCGTGGGTGAATGGCACAAGTGACCACATCTCTTCAAGATTTATTAGTTGGAGATTTTTTCAATAGAGTTAGTTTTTATTTCGTTTTGACTTCAGTTTTAGTTCAGTTTTTATTAGTTGAAGTATTAGTTTTAGTTTTTTTTATTTGGGTGTTTGAGTAAGTAAGTAAGTAAGTAAGTAAGTAAGAGCGTCAGCCTCACAGTTCTGAGGACCCGGGTTCAATCCCCGGCCCCGCCTGTGTGGAGTTTGCAGTTCAGGGCATACCCCGCCTCTCGCCCGAAGATAGCTGGGATAGGCTCCAGCACGCTTGCGACCCTAGTGAGGATAAGCGGTACAGAAAATGGATGGATGGAGAACAGAGGTGAAAGACAAAAAGTGAAAAAACAGGCAAAAAAAACAGTGGAAATGAAAGGTGAGGATTAGACGTTCCTAGACCAAATGGCGGTCTGTGTTGAGGACGGGGTGGGGCCGGGTGGTGTCGCCCCACAAAGAATGCCAGCTGCCCATATCAGAAGCTTTCGTGTGTTGCAGACGGGATGGATATGGGCGACTGGCACACTCGGTTTGTGCCGACAGTAACACACAACTTCATTACTTGTGGCAACATTGTCATTTCTGCCAATTTAATTTAAATTCGGGATGCATGATAACGATAATGCAGGACAACATTTGGAAAAAAATTACATCACACAAAAAAATGGACCGATAACAAGAGCCGTGTAACTCAGTTTGCATTGGCTTGGGAATTTCATGACTATTATCACCAAAATTATTCGGCTACAACAAAAAAAACACAATAACCACAGTAAATTAGCATATGATCACAAGGACTTGTTGAAATTACAAGCATCCAGCGACTTTGAGCTCCTAACTACTGCACTCGCGTCTTTCGGAGAGCAGCTCTCAGCGAGACCCGGTGGCCTACGACGCAGCGGAATCGCATAGCAGCTCAAGCCGACACAGGAGCGTGCGGGAGTGGTAAGGTTGCCAAGGTGGGATAACAGCGAAGGTTTGAGGGTCCTTGGCCTGGAAATTGTTGAAGGCTCCTGATTTTAACCATTAAACAAATGCAATATTGGTTATTGGCAGAGGTGTGGACTATAAAGTCACATGATTTGGACTCGAGTCATGAATTTGATGATTTTAGACTCGACTTGACAAAATGTAGCAAGAATTGGACTTAGACTTGAACAGCAATGAAATGATTTGAAAGTCGAAAAATCCAAGTGTAGGACTTGTAAGACTTGGGACTTAAAAGTGACTTGCAAAACAATGACTTGGTCCCACCTCTGGTTATCGGCATTGGCTTCGAGAAGCAGCGAGTTATTGGTATCAGTGGTTAACAGTTATCATGCATCCCTAATTGAAATGATAACTTAGCTGAAAAAATGGTGGTGGTAAATGGCGTGGTTGTGTGTTAATTAATACAGCTGTGAAATATTTGTGTAGCCTCTGCGCTAAGACTGGTAAGTTCCCTCCCACACGATACGGGGGTGGGCCAGCCAAGCGAAATGGCTATGCATGCATGTCACCTCCACACCTTTCTGCTCATGAAGCACTTCTATGACCGCTTGAAATTAACAGTGCAGAACGCACATTTGAAGCAGAACATGTAAGACACGAATAAAGACAGATTTACGTTTTTTTATTTATTAAAATAACATTACAGCTGACAATAGAAAAAGGACATAAAAAGTAAGGTTATTTTGTCAGACTCCGATGAGACGTTTAATGAAGCTGGGAAATACACGTTTTTCGGCCGATGCTTGTCAGACGTATAGCAACTGCTGGCCGACATGCCTTCCTAAGGTTGATGCGACGTACTGTACGATTGTTGACTGGGTTGTTTGAGTGATGATTGATACAATACAGACAATGGAAAGGACTTCCCACTCCATTGAACAAACACTCATGTTCATTCAAGTTATTTGGACATAGTCCTGTAATCCAGCTTTCTAATAAATCTGTGGCTGGCCGTGAGATGTAGCCATCTCTTGTCAAGCCTTTTCTTCAGTCCAGTTTCTTGTATTTTCTTCTGATTGTCCACCCAGTTTTTTCATTAGTTCGGTTTCCTGTCATTAGTTCAGTTTCAAGTACGGTTTACATACATTTTTTTTTTATGGTACAGAACTCGGCAGTAAAGAAAGTTAAGAACATTTGAGATACTTGAAAGATCTACCTTTGATAGGTCAACTTCAGTCAGCTTTCCTGAAATGTCA
Source organism: Phyllopteryx taeniolatus (assembly GCF_024500385.1). NCBI lineage: Eukaryota > Metazoa > Chordata > Actinopteri > Syngnathiformes > Syngnathidae > Phyllopteryx > Phyllopteryx taeniolatus. The sequence goes on from NC_084507.1 coordinate 3,428,498, forward strand.
AACAACTGAACAATGGGCATTTATCAAAAGGTTTTATTGTTTTTTAGCCTGTCCTGTCTGGTTGCTAGGTCAGGTAGAATGGAAAATCAGTATTTCTTATATGTCGGAACAATTTTGCAGCAGTGGCTCAATTACTTCAGGGCCATGAACTCTTAATAAAACATCATTCGCAGTTTTTTTTTTTTTTAAAGTGTTTTTACTTGTATTTTAGTCGAACAGAACAAGGTTTTGGAGGAGAGTGATAAAAAAGAAAAAGGAGAGGAAAGAGATAAAAATAAGTTGTAAGTTGTAAGAAAAGTAAACAAACAAGTGCATTTTATGAATACTACAATGTCACATTGGATTCGAGTTTTGTACGTGACAGTAGCGCTACATTCTGTGAGGGAAGAACAGGCCAATTTAGGATAGGCGAGGACAGGACAGGGACAGGAGAGGAAGAGAATAGGACAAGGGTAGTGGACCCGGCTGTGCAACTGGAATGTCATGGGTGTGGCAATGTAAATTCTAAACATCTCTAGAAACTGAGTGCAATAAGTTCACAATGTCATATGAGTTGTTTATAGCAATTAGGGAGTGCTCCCACACCAAGCAAGTCACACGGGTGTGTGTCTCTGGATACATGCAAGTGAATTGACATTGTCTCGCATGTGCAATAAACGTCAAAGGTTAAACGTCAGTTCCTGGAATTGCTGTGCCAGCACAACGGGTGCAGAGGACCCCACCCCACCCAACCGAGAGGCGAGGGCGACTCCAGGGTTGTGGTTGTGGTTGTGGCGGACAGCGGTGTGGATTCACGGGGTAGCATTGTTGCATGTTGCACGGATGACTGTCGGACGCTCTGACACTCATTGCATCATCAACAAAGCCTTAAATAGGGGGTGTATCACTGTGGCTAGGAGAATGTGATTGGCAGACAGATTGGCTTTCTGTCATGACCGAAATGGCAGACTGCCAGTTTTGCAGTATTTGACTTTGGAGGTTGCACTGTATGAATACATAATAATGTGAATGCGGTAAAAAGGAGGTAGCACACTATTCTATACAATCATATTGCACATTTTCATTAGAGATCTGGAAGTCAAGTGTTTTGTCCAGGGAAAGAAACCTCACTAACAATAAGCAACTCCAACAGCCATCCGTTTTGTTTTGTGTGCTTTTAACAGGCCAGTCTCCTTGTTTGTGCTCCAGATATACAGTATGTAATGAATGACAATGCCGATATTATAATTATTATTATTATTTTACTAAAAACAATATCAATGGAATGGTCTGTTTAAAAAAGTAAAGGTTTAGCTCCATGGGCATTTGCAGGCTGATGGCGGAGAGGAATGGGACTGTCTACCCAAGGCCCCCCCCCCAAGGAACTCTAGGCTAAAATTAGACTGGGGAGCTATGCTGAGACCTCAATATAAAGATTTGACAATGAGGGCAGGGAGAGACAGAGAGAGTTAACTTTGAATTTAAGGGTTGCATTCTGTGATGGAGCATGTGCATCGTAGCACAACAAGATTGCTACTGATATGCTCCAACCAGTCTTGAAAATCATGGGGACTAAACTACAGGTGGCATGTAAACTCATTCGACAGCTTTGGAGTGTTGGGCACAAGTGACGTTATAAGTAGCTGCCTTACTACTTTAATTATATTTCTCAGTAGCCTGTTCGTAGCTTCCAACATCATATAACTTTTCAGTCATGAGGCTACTTTTGTGATCACATAACACAGAGGTGTCCACAGAAGCTACATTTCCCCAGGCTGTTCTAAACCTTAAATGTGTCTCTTCCGTTTGATGTCACTTACCAATCCCCTCTAAAGGTGTATTAAAAGATGCCCGCAAAGTCTGATATTGGAGCGCATCAGGATGGAAAGTGCACATCGGCAGACAATGGCAGAGTAGGGGGCAGAGATGTACAAACCCTAATTACAATTCAGTTGGGTTGTTGTGCAAAATGTAAATAAAAACAGTAAAATGAAAAAAAAATACAATGATTTGCGAATCATTTTTAACCTATATTCAATTTAATGCACTACAAAGACAAGATATTTAATCTTCAAACTGATGAACGTTTTTTTGTTTGTTTTTTTTGCAAATATTCTCTCATTTTGAATTCGATGCGTGCAACACATTCCAAAAATCTGGGTCAAGGCCAATAAAAAAGTGAGAAGGTTGAGGAATGCTGCAAAAAAATTGCACAGGTGAACAGGTTAACTAGAAACAGGTGAGTGTCAACATTGGGTATTGGGTATTAAGTTCGAAAGGCTCAGTTGTTCACAAGCAAGGATGGGGCGAGGTTCACCACTTTGTGAACAGTTGCGTGAGTAAATCGTTCAACAGTTTTTCAACCTACAATTGCAGGGAATTTAGGCAATTCATCATCTTTGGTCCATCATAACATGGAAGATTCAGAGAATTTGGAGAAATCTCTGCACGAAAGCGATGGATATATAGTGCAGTTATAGTATACTTGTGTGTCACTACTCACTTTGTCATTGACACACACAGCTGAACGAAACCCAAAGGTGTTCACACACTGCACTTGGTACTTGCAGCACCCACTGCGGGGTACAACATTTTAAGATTTTGTTTTTCTTTTAAATAGACCCACACCACTTTTGCTATTTCATTGTAGCATAGCTTGCTATGTTTCTCTGGTGGATAGCTTCAGTGCAGTGAAGCTTGATTTAATGTAGAATAACATTTTTCTAGTAGCTTGCCCAACACTGCCGCTTTGTGTAGACTTGCAGCACATTGTCTTTTCACCAGGTACGTATGACGTTATCATCATACACTTATTCATACAGTAAACTTTCTTGTTTCTGGCTTGTTGTGACGGATGTTGGTACACTTAGAATTTTTGCTGTGTGAACATGAACCAAACCAGAGAGGCACTCGCTGAGCCAGAGAGGGAGCTGGGGTAGCACTGGACACTGCTAAAATTTAATTGGACCCCCCAGGTGTTCCCCCTAGATGACTGACATGTCGCAGCATTGTCACCGCACATCTTGTTGCACTACAGCCTGCCAGCATTTTGAAATCAGTGATGCCTATTGAGTTGGAAAATTCAGGTTTTATATATACCAAATCTTTCTTCTATTAGTCTTATACAACCTTCACATGCTTTATTGTTCCATGTTGTGACTGCTGGCTGTTTTCCGACCGTTTTGTGCATCCAGGTTGTTCCCAGCCATGTTGTAACTACTAGCTCGTTAATCGTTAATCAGTTTATTTGAACGGCGTCAATGCAATTTCATAAAACACATGAAGTACACATGGTTAAAAAAGCCAGAATTAGCCAGAAGGTCAGTTTTCATCTGTAGTCCCCTGGCCGTGATGTAAAAAAGCAGTAAAATACATCTACAAGACAATATGATATACAGGATACATAATCAAAGACTTACTATAGCTGTTTTTCGATAAAGATAAGTTGAGTGGCCGACTGGTTAGAGCGTCAGCCTCACAGTTCTGAGGACTGGGGTTCAATCCCTGGCCCCACCTGTGTGGAGTTTGCAAGTTCTCCCCGTGCCTGCGTGGGTTTTCTCCGGGCACTCCGGTTTCCTCCCACATCCCAAAAACACGCATGAATTGGAGACTCTAAACTGCCCGTTGGTGTGACTGTGAGAGCAAATGGTTGTTTGTTTGTATGTGCCCTGCGATTGGCTGGCAACCAGTTCGGGGTGTACCCCGCCTCCTGCCCGATGACAGCTGGGATAGGCTCCAGCACGACCCTAATGAGGAGAAGCGGCTCAGAGAATGGATGGATGGATAAGTTGAATACAGCTGGACAAAGATAATTGTTTTGCTTTCCTTTTTTTCTCTGTCTCTCTCACTTCTGTATAACAGAGGTGATTGTTTTGCTTAGACTTCAGTAAGGGGTCACAACTCATAAAATTTGTACCTTTTCCTCTCTTTGCAAAGACTGTTCTTTCTTTTTTGTAATAAAAAACCCACAAAGACAAGATTGCTTCCTTACTTATTCTGTCAGAAAAAGATTTGCCAAAACAGCTGGTGTCAGAATTGGGATCCTAGGATTGATCGCCGATCCCGGGGACCCTGGGAGTGATTGATCATCCAGGACCAACACATGAGTCCTGCCTCCACCCAAAGAATTAAGGATGGGGGGCTGCCGGGGCTCTGGATGTCGGCTACCACCTCAGGATCCAAACGGACCTGTTGTCCTCCAAACAAAGAATTACGGTAAAGAAAATGTTAATTCCTTGAAAATCAGACCATTTCATATGGTGTACTGTATTTGAAACAATCTTGCCTTTGTAATAAGTGGTATTAGTAATTGCTGTCCCCACATTCCATTGGTAAGGTCAGAGTCCTTACGTTTGGCTTAAAGTCTAGTTTAAGGTCCTGGATTAAATTCCTTAGGTTTGAGTCCGTTAAAGTCTAGGTTACAGTTCCCCGGTTGGAGTTTGGTTAGTGGTTTAGGTCAGTGTCAGGTTTGAGTCCGATAGTCAGGGGTTCGGGTCCCCAGGTTCGAGTCCAATAATCAGGTGTTCAGGTCCCCAACAGTTCTGAAGACGTTCGAATATTGTAAAAAAGAGAAGCGCTTCTAATGGGTATTGGAAAATGGAAAGTGGGAAGACCAAAAAAAGAGTACAGTGTACACGTCACCTATTATGTCTCGTATGAGAGAAGAATATGAAGACAAGTCTGTGGAATACGTAGAGATGTGGATGAATGAATGTGGTTTTCCACCAACAGGGAGCCTGTGTACTACTAAAAAAAAAATTAAAATAAGAAGAAAGTTGGTTGAGAAAGAACAGAAGAATTAGTCAAGGATTTGGAACTTTTAGATAAAACTGTCAAACGTCTGGAAATGTGGTTGACTGTTAGTCAACACTTAATCGTAGATTTGACTTCCCCATGGACCATCTTCTCCAGCACCCCTGAATAGACCTTACCAGGGAGGCTGACGAGTGTGATTCCCCTGTAGTTGGAATACACCCTCCGGTACCCCTTCTTAAAAAGGGGGACCACCACCCCAGTCTGCCAATCCAGAGGCACTGTCCCCGATGTCCACGCGATGTTGCAGAGGCATGTCAACCAGGACAGCCTTACAAAATCCAGAGCCTTTAGGAACTCCGGGCAAATCTCATCCAACCCCGTGGCCTTGGACCCAGGAAACGCTGGAGAGACTATGTCTCCCGGCTGGCCTCGGAACACCTCGGGATCCGCCTGGAAGAGCTGGATGAAGTGGCTGGGGAGAGGAAAGTCTGGGCGTCCCTGCTAAAGCTACTGCCCTCGCAATCCGACCTTGGATAAGCGGAAGAAAATGGATGGCTGGATGGATGAAAACATGGTAGCATTTTTTAAATGGGCATTGTTAACCACTGATTTGCATCATAAATTACTACTTAAACCTGGTTTAATTGACCTACATGAGCGCCAAAGAGTGACTGTAGTGCCAACAGAGGAGCAAAGTCTAGCGTATATTGGTTTTGGAAAAAAACGTAATTCATTTTGGAAAAGAATCGCCGGAAGCGAACACCTGCATTTACTTCTGGTTTAGTTCTACTTAACGTTACAATCAAACTATTTTTGTCTCGAAAAGGTGTACCACATCTCTTTTTATACATGTAAAATTTAGGAAAAGTGATGAAAAACCTTGATCAATCTCAGTAATTTAGAAGGCTGCTACATGAATGAAATATGAGTTCTTGATTACAGCGGTTTCACTATTAAACTCAAATACTCACAAAACACAACAGGAAGTGGAATTTTATAGAAAATTTTATTGAAAATCTAAAGGGAAACAATGAAGAGGAATTATACTCAAAAAGAAAATAATCATGGTAATAGAAAGAAAAATAGGCATACGTAAAGAAATATAGGGCATTGTGTGTGGCTGAACTCGAAATGAATGCGCATGAATAGGTTACAGCGTGTTGAGCTAGTACAAAGTTGGAACTTATGTGTAGCTAGTATTTCCCCCCAAAATTATTAGGCATTAATTTTGTACATTCATTGCCATGCTCTACTCACGACCGTAAATCAGTTGGCCCTGATCTGTCTGTCTCCGAGCATCTCAGGAGGAAAGGAGGTAGGTTTAGTTGAAAAAGAAGATTCAGAAAAAGTAAAAACAAAAGAGATGCAAAAAGAAAGTTGTTCTCCCGTTGGGGTGTGCTCGTAACTTTTCCTGGTGTTTGAACTTGTTGCAGGCCCCGCTGTTGCTCTCAACTGCAGGCGTAACAAGTACAGATGCCAGTAGTTGTTTCCTGGAGCTCCGCCAACAGATCAAGGCTGGGAAAAAAAAACGATCGAAGCTGCATGGCCAGCTTCTTTGATCGGACGGTACCGCCGTTGTGGTCCGGCGTCACTCGCGCACGTGGTGGCAACGAAGGACAAGGAAAAGGGGAGGGGGAAAGGGTTGGCCGAAGCCGCCCCGTAGCTGAGGAGGTTAGCCATGAGGAACAGAGAGCCAAGAGACCAAGAAGACAAGAGAGAAGAGCTACGGATGTCGAAGGGTTAAATACCAAGGAGGCGTGTCTAAGGGACGGGGGAAGTAGAGAAGACCGCACCCAACAACTTGGATTTCGTCTACAAATTTGGCCCATAAAATGGGTTTAAAAATCATATATTAATCTAAAATACTCCCAACTTTGTACGCTTACTCATAGATCAAGCATATAGAATGATTGTGTAAACTTCAGTCTTGGCAAATCAACTAATTGTTCAATACAACATAATTTCTTACTGTTTGGCTTCAAATCAAGAGGACAGTCCTCAAAGTCTTGTAGCCGAACCTGTAAACTGACACATTAATGACACAGACATCTAGGCATACATTTAGAATATTCCTGAAGGTTTGTTTGTTCCAAACGTGGGATTTCAATTTCCGAAAGGCAGTGTCTCTAACCACCACTGGAGATGGTTGATTATGTTCCATTATTGAACAGTCATCCATCACTTCCTCCTCCCCCAATGCTGTGCAACCATTTTTATGGCGTCAGATGATATAAACCAGGTTTCCTGTGTCTTGGTCTTCATATAGTGTGTCGAGATAGCTTTAGAACATAGTAAGTCGCAGTGGCAACAGAGACAAAAAATGTGATGGTCTTATAAAATCCTGGGTGGGTCAATCCAAAATGACCAACTGGCTTATAAGTGCCTACTTGAAATGTTATGTGTTCAAAATGGTATCAAATCAACAAATTATGTCTGATCGGAGGACAAAAGAAGCTTGTTTTGCTCAGGAGAGAGACAACAGAAGTGTGTTTTAGTTTTATTGCTTTTTAATGGAAAATCACCTGGCGGGACAGTGACCAACTGGTGAGCACATCTGCCTCACAGTTGTGAAGACCGGGGTTCAAATCCACCTGTGTGGAGTTTGCATGTTCTGCCCGTGCCTGCTTGGGGTTTCTCCGGGTACGCCGGTTTCCTCCCACATCCCAAAAATTGAATTGATTGAAGACTCTAAATTGCCCATAGGTGTGAACGTGAGTGTGAATGGTTGTTTGTTTATACTGTGTATGCCCTGCGATTGGCTGGCGACCAGTTCAGGGTGTACCCTGCCTCTCGCCCAAAGATAGCTGGGCTAGGCTCCAGCAGGCCGCCGACTCTAGTGAGGATAAGCGGTACAGAAAATGGATGGACGGAAAATCATCTTTGAAATAAATGGGAGCAAAAAACGTGGCTGTTGAAAGTCAAAGGTGTCCTCTCCACAGTGGCAGCAGTGAGTTTCGAAGACTTGCTGCCAACGGTTCTTACCTCAGATCTGTTCATTATCTTTGGCCCGCTGTCAAGTACTCTCTCTCACTCTTGACGGCCTTGTTGAACCTCTCGCACATCTCACAGTTAATTAACAGCACTATCATCTCATCTTCACATGAGAAGCCATGGAGGAAAAACGAGTTTGGTGGTGAAATTAGAGAAGCACCATGGGGGAAACAATGAGTTAAAAAAGGTTGTTGGCAATATAGGAAGCCGAATAGAGCTGAGCCATGCATTAATTCAAACAAAAGAATTCTAGGAAACAAGCTTGAATTGACAAAGAAAATGTAAGCAACACAAGACTACGAACGATGCAGATAACAAAAGAGCTGTTGTTTATCTGCTGTCCCACCCACTGTCTTTCTTATTGGGTGTTTCAAGACACTACGACATGTGTCCAATTGACTCTGAAGTGAAATTAAAGTAGGCACAAGGGGCAATCAATATAATGCATTAGTATTATCTAGGCTTTACACGATCAGGATTTTTGGGGCCGATCACCGATCAGCAAGTTTAAAAAAAACGATAACCGATCACCGATCCGATCACAAGATGGAGGAATGTGTCTATTTAAATGACCTGTTCATTTACTGTATATATTTGTGTACTTAATTGCTCCAAAAATTATATTTACAATAAATAATGTATCTTTGTTCCTCTATTTATGCCAGTGAGGCATAGTGACAGACAGAACAAATGAATGGTCTTCTATTAGATGGCAGGAAGTAAATACAGTAATTAATGTATCCAGTTTTTGTGACATTTTTATTTGTTGGTGTGCCGTGAGATTTTTTTATTGTAAAATGTTCCTTGGCTCCATAAAGGTTGGAAATCACTGCTCGAGTCAGGTCATGTATTCTAATCAGTCAGGTCAAACTAACATTACAACATGACAGAAATAATGGGTGCTAACTTACTGTAATTAAATTACTTCATTTTTAATTAAATTACTTCACCCAAACTGAAACTTTAGAGCATGATTCGACAGAACGGCGCCATGTTTATGTACAACCGTTCGTGGTACCACTAGCTTGCTAGGCTACATAACGTTTTTGTTGCCTGCTTGTGAGCCGTATCGTATTAAAAGTATGTGAACATACCTCAAGCAAGCCTTAAACGAACGTCCTCTCCTGTCCTGTGCACCGGTGACCACCAACACACGTTTTTCCCCATTTTGTTCTTATAATACCGTCGGCGCGATCCACTCTTGTTGTTGTCTCCACAGTAACGCGTGTATCCGGTCGCATTTGAGTCAACAAGATAAAGCCCAATGATCGTAAAAAACGGGATGCAGTGGTATCGGAATACAAGATTTTATAGCAGTAGTCTGCAATCGAGAGAGCAAATTTGTCTTTACATCTTGTCTATCTCAGACGTGTTGCCTGTTCCACACCGCCGACGTTTTTTAAATGTATTTTTTTAAATAACTTTAATGGCAGTCAGATATTTCCAATAATACGTCAAAAGACGCGCGACAACGCTCAAAATAAACTAGCTTTGGGATTCAAACACCCTGTGCACGATGGCGATGCAGAGTAAATGTCAATGACGTCATTGATCAGATCAGCGAATTATGACATTAAAGCCGATCAGCATAAAATGCTAATTATCGGCCGATACCGATCAGCCCGATAAAATCGGTGTAAAGTCTAGTATTATCATTATTCAAGTCAAGTTTATTTGTATAGGCCTTATTCACAAAAGTGCTTCACAGGCCCACAGTTGGCAATAATTGACGACATCCCTGAATCTAAACCCCCCAATCGGGCAAGGAAAAGCTCAAAACCTCATTTGGGGAAGAAAGAAACCTTGAGAAGGGACAGCAGATGGGGGGGATTCCCCTTCCAGGATGACCAGACTGCAATGGATGTCGAGTGGGCAAAATTTATCACATATTCTGGTGCTGTACAATGTTCATTACGATGGCAAGATGCTGTACAATGTTTATTAGGATAGCATAGTCCATTCCAAGAGAAAAGGCGCTGCAGTGTAGACACCTTCGGTGGTTCTGCGTCAAGACCTGGCCCGGTCGGTCAGAGCGGATCAAATCCTCCATGGCAATGGGGTAAGTCGTCCACCTCAGATCTTGTCCAAGTTGGTCAGTGCAGAACCCAAACAGCAACAGCATCAGATTCGGTCAATGTCACCTAGCCGTCTCTCTCTCCCCCCTCTCTCTCTCTCTCTCTCTCTCTCTCTCTCTCTCTCGCTCTCTCTCTATTATTATGATAATGGTTCATTCATTTTGATATGAGGCAGAATAAAAGTGTCTATAAGACATGATGTGTAATACCATAGTTTGTACTAGGATTTGCACAAGTGACATTGACATGAATTTAATAATGTCCATGCATATTTCACAACACACATGCATTGTATACACAAATTGAAATAAATATAATTATAGAATGTATTAATATGGGAATCAGTCTTATTTCAGCACATTGTAGACGACGATCATAACTGCTGTATCCCACTCAATGTACAGCCATTTCATATTATCCATCCATCCATTTTCTGAGCCGCTTCTCCTCACCAGGCAGGAGGTGGGGAAGACCCTGAACTGGTTGCCAGCCAATTGCAGGGCACATAGAAACAAACAACCATTCGCACTCACAGTCATGCCTACGGGCAATTTAGAGTCTCCAATTAATGCATGTTTTTGGGATGTGGGAGGAAACCGGAGTGCCCAGAGAAAACCCACGCAGGCACGGGGAAAACATGCAAACTCCACACAGGCGGGGCCGGAGATGGAACCCGGGTCCTCAGAACTGTGAGGCTGACGCTCTAACCAGTCGGCCACCGTGCCGCCTCATACTATTATAGTTATTATAATACTTTTCGTATTATGTGGAACACTCAGATGGCATCTCAAATATTTGGATAGGTCTAAGTCTGAGATTTGTGTGGCTAAGAGATGTGATGAAAGAGCCCTGTTGGTGAAGAGCCGAGGCTTACCAACCTGAGCTCCTTAACGGAGTGGTTTTGGTTAGAATGGGAATTTTACGTGGAATAGAATCCTCTTTTGGTATGGACATCCACACCGATGGCTGACAAAACACTTGGACTGCACAAGTCTAACTGGGTTTTAGAGACGTCTATCCATTCATCATCCATATTTCTATATCACATTAATAAGTACATTTTCCATCATATGTCCCCTTTTACCGTAGGTATGTGTATATGTGAATACGAGGTTATATTTGTAAGTATGTGTAAGGGTGTAGTATGCATGTGTATGTATGTTTGTGTGTAATGCACATACGTATGCTTGTATTTACATGTGTCAGTGTATATGTACATACAGGTATGTAAATGTATATATGTTGAGCTCAAATCCATGATTATCTGCACACGGGTTCAGAGGGGTGTGCATCTGTTTTATTTTTCTATGGCATGGTATGCATAGACTATTATTATACTAACATAAGTAAAAATATATCGAACTCCAGTGGTCGGTCACTGATGGTGTAGTGGTACACCCGCCTGAATTTGGTGCGGGCAGAGTGGGTTCAGTTCCCACTCAGTGACGGTGTGAATGTGAGTGCGAATGGTTGTCCGTGTCTATATGTGCCCTGTGACTGACTGGCGACCAGTTCAGGTTGTAGTCTGCCTTTCACCCAAAGTCAGCTGGGATAGGCTCCAGCATCCCACGCGAGCCTAACCAAAATGAGCGGTGTTGAAAATGGATGAATGGAACTCAAGGGGTAATACTAGTTATGTTTCTTACTTCTTCCTACTCCCTTTTGAACATGTAAACTTTCCTTTACAATGGCTCTATCAATGTTTTCTTTTTTTTCCCCTTTTACTTTTCATGATTATGTCTTCTGTCACATGTTTATATGTTCAATAACAAGCAAAAACAAGCAATCAGTCAATACAAGTGAGCTGAGCTATCCTCACTGACTTTAGGCAAGAGGCGAGGTACTGGTTGCCAGCCAATCGCAGGTCACATTAGGACAAACAACCATCACACTCCTATACACACCTAAGAAAAACTTAGGCTTCAATTAACTAAAGAAGCATATTTTTGGAATGTGAGAAAAAGCTGGAAAAAACTAGCATGGGGAGAGCATACGAACTCCACGCTGGAAGGCCAGAGCCCGGATTCAAACCCCCAACCTTTGAAATGTGAGGTGGATGTGCTAATGCACTTGACCACTGTGCCGCATAGTTAAAGTCAAACATATACTGTATAAAATAGAGAAAAATCAAACCATATTTAAACCAAAAAAACTAGTCTTACTGGAATCCTTGTCTTAACGAATGTTGTTAACTGGACATGGTTATGTACGCACGAGGCAGGCTCAATAGCTGTCTTGGCTGGTCATCCATTATTGATGTTGAAGGAGGCATGATGGCTGCATTTACGCACTTTAGGTCTTAATGTCCAATTCCAATTAGGTGCACATTTCTGACTATGACTATAATAAATAAATAAATAAATAAATAAATAAATACACACATACATACATACATAAATTAATTCATTAACATGAATGATTATAATAATAAATACATACATAAATAAATAAAAAGCAATGACTTTAGTTAATATGAATTAATATAATTTACTGTATTTAATATTTTACATTTTGTTTACCTACTAACTTTTGCTGCTTTCTAATGATTTGAAGTGTTGAAGTGTTAAGTATAGTCAGCGTTAATTAAGATTTTCTTGTCAGCTGGTTCTACGCGATTCTATTGTTTTAGTTACACACAAAAAATAATAATTTTTAAAAAATGCTATTCTGTCAACACATTATTTTTGTCAACTTTTGTCAACTAAGTGGAACTGGTTCGCAAGAAATTAAAGTCAAGTCTTAAGTAAGTCGACAGCTCAACAATGTCACCAGTCCCCAGTACAACAAATGTAATTGATAACATTTGGAAGTAATAAGTAAGTTGGTAAACAAGCATTAGAATGGGTGGGACAAAGCTGAGCTCATTATCTAAGTAATGGCCATAGTTTAACTCCATGAGTAGTCGATATTATGCACCTCTGACTTTTACTGTAATTTGGAATATCACATTATCATTTAAGTTAAGTGTGTTGTTTTGGTAGGTGACATACAGTACAATGTATACATCCTCGATTAAGATATTGTATTGACTTCTAGTTCTTATGTAAACACATCCTTCATGTTCCATTAAAATTATCTAAAAACAGCCATTTTAAAAGAAAACTATGACATACTGAAGCACAACACAAGCACAAGACCACAGGACCTTCACCTGTATGTACTTTATAATAAACTATAGTGGAGTCACCGTGCTCCATTTATTAAATCAATAAACTACTACAGAGAACGCAAAATGTTATTTCCGCACAAAACAAAAGCATTGTGAACTCTTTAAAGGACACTTGGTTGAAGCTTACTTTCTAATCAAATCGTCATCCATATGAGTCCTTCTCATATTCATGAAATTAAAGTCACCTGCAATTATCCACCTGCAGCGAACCAAAAATGCTGTCTGCCTTTGTGTTTCGTCACCATTTTATCACATGTGGAGCACGTAGTCAGCTGTTAACTCGAATGAAAAAGGATTAGTTCACTTAACAAAGTAAAATATATATTTGCAAAATAATACCCCTTCATCTTCACACGACTGTAAGCTGTCATCTGTGAGGTTATGAGAGCGATGTTTTATTTTTTTTTATATAGTCCTTACAGCACGTGGCATGAATAAATATTGGCGCCATGTGTCGCACATATTTTGGACGACAAAAAAAATAGGTAACAATTATTGATTTTAATGTTACAAGATGACCAGAAACAATTTTAAAATTACATATGAAAAACAAACAAATTAAAATTCAAAACTAATTGGAAAATAAATAATGAGTATTGTTGTGACAGTGAAGCCATGTGGTTCCCAGAATGCATTGCAACGTGCAATGCTGAACTATTGCTGTTCTAAAGACGTTAATCCTATTCATCCATGTGTTTATGTTACCAGTTGTTCACTGAAAGTGTGTCCTTATACACCGTTGTGAGATTCTTACTTCACAATGTCAATACGAGAAGCTATGTCAAGCTTATTAAGTATTTTTCATTTTAGTTTTACAATCTCTTCCATCTGTTCATCCCTACTTGTCAAAGAAGGTATTAAGATAAGGGGCTGAAGTGTTGATACGGTAGGTGGCGTAGCTATTTGTTTTATTCTATAAATATAACTTGTCATATTCACACTTATAATTTAAAGAGCTGTACTGTCCACGGTCTTCTTTCACCTCCTTTTAAATGTCCTTGCATCATTTAAGGGGGCCCAAATCCAAGTGTGCAATGCCTTTCGAGAGTTGAATCATTTTCAATTGGAAATCAACTGGCTGAGTCAAAACTAAAAGGACGCAGAGGCATGTGATTGTAATAATTTTTATGTGATCTGACGCATTGAAAGTCTATCCTTTTCTGTCTGTCTCAAATATTCTGTTCATGGCTCTCTTCCAGACTCCCACAAATGTTATAAGGTATCGCTATAAGACACGCAGCAAAATGGGAGATGATGAAAATAAACTATCTTTCTCTTATATAAGAAAAGAGCAAAAAAAATAAAAGGAAAAGCCCATTATTGTTGGGAAGTGGGAAGCTGTTTCCTTGGGAACCGTGACCATCGCAAGGATGTCTCATCTTGCATATTCAGGTTCAAGTATGCAATTCCACTGATGGACTGTGGAAAAGAGAAAAGAGGTCTTTTATGATGAAGAATTTCTGATTTTGATGGAATGAATTGTGCGTAAAATTAATATCCTCAAGAGACTGCTGCAGATAAATGCGGCTACCGCCTCTGGGTAATCACAGATAAAAATAAGGCTATTGATGTGGAATTCAAAATCTCCTGTGGATGTGACAATTTGTTTTTTTCAGAGTTCTTTTTGAATAAATTGCAAGTCACTCCCTTACAAAACTTTTTTTCTGCATTTAACAAGTGTTACCTTTATTATAAATGTCACTTTGTAACGCATGCATGCTGAATTCAAGGCAGTCTTTTTTTTTTCCATATAAGAAAGTGCAAAATTGCAGAAAAAGAGGGAAAAAACATTCATTTCAATTACCAGTTACAATAGATGATCTATGTATTTGTGTGTATTTGTATTTATGTATTTTAACAGTGCTATCAAAGCAACACAAATATAAGACAATTATTTTTCTTAATAATAAGACAATCGCTAGTTTATAATACAAATGTAATAATACAACCACTAGCCCGCCAGCCAGCACAGTGAACCAGTGGTTCGCAAGTCTGTATTAGAAGCATGCATTTGTGCAATGTCAGATGAACTTGGGGAAAATGGAATGACTGGAATATTTCCTTTTTTGCGTGCCTTTCTGCTACTGTGTCAGACAGACACGTCAAAAGAGAGACAGGGCAAGCAGTCTGTTGGGAGAGTTCTGCCCGAGTCAGCTAAAACATCCGTGCGTAATCCTGAAGTGAGTCTTTCTGACAAAAGCCACACAGCAAACAGTTCATCATTAGCTTGCTGCGCACGGAAGCTACCTTGGAATAACGTGCAAATCCTACAGAGTCGCGAGATGTGAGGCATAAGTGCTAACCGCTTTAGTACTGCGCCACCTATTTGCATTCTTCAGTTAACGTAACATACTGTAGGTCAGCCAGAGGGCACCGTTGGGCAGTGGGAAGCAAAGACAGGGTTTAATAGCATATTGATTCCCCAGACCTGATTAAACTCAGTCTTGTTTTTACTTCCATTTATAATTGTTTGTAAACAATCAATCGTTAAGCGACTCATTTGGGATCTCTAGTTAAAGTGTGGATGCAACATCACTTGTTTCTTTAGTAGTAGAACTGGGGGATCTGACTGCTTTTTACTTGAGCTATTAAATGCATTTTGTTTAATTATAGTAATGAAACCCACCTTTAGGATGTCTGCCAACCTATCTTTTGGTCTATGAACAATGAATCAATAGTGCAAGTGTATAATCCGTCCACACCTAATAAGTAGGCGCCAACATTTCTGCATGAAAATGGTCCTTTCATGCTTATATTCCTTATCAATTTGCTACCCAAGCATGCATGGAAAAAGGTCTCACTACCTGGCAATATATGTAATTCTTCTCAATTATATGGTTGGGCTGCTGCAGGCATCTAGTCCTCGAGAGAGCCTATTGTTGTGATTAAAAACAATCAGAATCAGAATCATGTTTATTTGCCAAGTATGTCCAAAAAACACACAAGGAATTTGTCTCCGGTAGTTGGAGCCGCTCTAGTACGACAACAGACACTTTTGACACATTGAGAAAATGACATCGAGAAAAACAGTCACTGAGTAATAAAAGGTTGCTAGTTATCTGGTAATGACAGAACAATTTTTTTTTTTTTTTTTGACAATTGTGCATAAAGATGCAGAGTCCCTCTAGCACTTTGGGCAACAAGACACCACCACCAACTTGTAAAGCACCAACAGACATGCTATGCAGATCGACTATGAGGTCCAGTCTCTTCTATGGGAGCAAAAATTCTTAGCACATTCTAAAGGGCTGCACAAGACTGAAAAATCAACAAATCTGCAAAGAATCTTGTTTGGAATTTACATTTGATACTATAAGAAGGATGTGCAAAGATGAAGTTGACCATTGACTTCTGGAGAGTGAATCCAGAGTGCTTGGGTTGCTGATACAAAAGTAACTTCATCACCCGTGCAAAAAGTTCACGCAGAAGTGAAATTTACTCCCCTGTAATTGCCACGGGCCAGGCCCTTGAACTTCCGCAGAGGAACAATAAATCCACGCTTGTGTGTGGGCCTGCTAGATTGCCCAGATAAAGTAGTTATCAAAGTTCTCAACAAACAGCAGTTTCCTTTCATTTTGTGTTTTCATGTTGCTGGTACCGTTCCATCAACCTGCAAGGGAAAAACGGCACACAGAGTGGAGTCAAGGTGTTCTCCAGTTTTACTGGACTTCCCACTCGCTCCCTGACTATTTGTGAGCAGGAGGTTTGCAGCATGACTGCTCAGATTCCTTGATGTATGTATGGTGTATTGCTATTTACAGTATGTATTATATGTGTATGTGCATATGTATGTACTGTATATTGGTCTGTCTATCTATCTATCTATCTATCTATCTATCTATCTATCTATCTATCTATCTATCTATCTATCTATCTATCTATCTATCTATCTATCTATCTATCCATCTATCTATCTATCTATCTATCTATCTATCTATCTATCTATCTATCTATCTATCTATCTATCTATCTATCTATCATCTATCTATCTATCTATCTATCTATCTATCTATCTATCTATCTATCTATCTATCTATCTATCTATCTATCTATCTATCTATCTGTGCACCCGGATGCTCCTGCATTCTCAGACCTCTGACCTTGAGTACCCCACAAAACGTTTCGTCATTTATTTATTCATGTCATCACGTCACGTCAAAAAAAGGGACGACCCCTTTTTTTCTGGATGCACCTCCAAACATGCGTTCAGTCTAGTCTAGTGCCTGCCATTCTATAGAGCAGCGGTGCACAACTTTCCTTGCACCAAAGAATCACTTTAACATGGACATGTACTTTGATGACCGCCATAGGAGCAAATAAAAACAAATGAATACATATCTAACTCACCATTGTGCCAAATTTATGAAAACTGCAGGAGTTGTAATAGTGGAAGCCCTGCGCCTTAAAAAAAATCCAAGCCACCAGGAGCATGTTTGAAGCAGAAAAGCTCCTTTTTTGCCAATATACATCACAAATAAAATGCTATAATAGCCGACTCTTTGACCAGCTCAGTAAAATATCTTTTGTCCAGTCTGGCTATATTTCATAGGTTTCTGGAAGTCGCTTACAACGTGTGGCGACATATGTTATAATGGTAGGGACACATTATACCCATAGGTGAATGTCGGCGTGAAGTGTCCATACCTATTACGGCCGTTGGCCGTTTTGTAAATTTGACACACCACAGAGAAGAGTGTTGTTAACTACCATACCAAATTTGAATGAATACAACAATTGTCAAGTACTTCATATAAAATGAGGCTTCAAAATAATGAAAAATCAGGCCAGGCTCAGAGCTGATGACGCGGGTGTGCAGGGGGCACATTTGTTCACGCTAACGCTCCAGCTCACCCCTGACCCTAATGAGGATATTTAGGATATTAAATGGCTGGATGTAAATGTTTATTTCGCTCTTATGAGAGACATAAGTATCAGGACTGCAAGTGATTATTTGGATGTTAGAATTCACTCTATGTGACAGTTTATAACACGTTATTTCCTTCTTCTGTTACTAGCTTAATATAAATTTAAAAAAAAAAAAACATCTTCAGACCCTCGCACATACAGCAAGGATTCTTTGTGTAGTAACTCAGCATAATGTGGACAATGGCAATGCCTCTCCACATAGACACAGTATAAAAACAATAGAATTATCATATTTAGTAACCTGACAAGGTTAGCAGAGAGATAAATTGTCAGAATAATCGATTGCAGCACAAACAACTTTTTCTTCATACCCCAAAGCAGCATCTCCCTGACAAAAAATATGAAGGGAACATGACCCTGTAAATACCTAGCAACATGGACATTATTACTATATTTTAATTAAACTTCACAGTCTGCTGTTTTACTTGACACTTAGCAAATTGCTATTTGAAATGAACATCTATCAAGCGCATTTATGGCTTGTAACATATAATTCCACTGGTGTTGACCCTTTTGGGTCTTTCAGGGGTGTGCATGGGCGTCTTGTGCATGAAAAGTGTGCTTGTGGTTTGCAATCCATTTCTAACTTGACATATGATGAACTTCTTACAGTAACAAATTATGTTGCCCTATATCTGTTGCATCTCTAGAAATGTAATTTCTGTTTTTTTTGTTTTGTTTTTTACATTTATCTTGTCTCCTAGATAATAGTAATTAAGAACATGAGGCAGTAATAATTATGTGATTCAATGGGGTATGAGGAGATTACCTAAGGCCATAGAAAAGAGAATGAGTACTGTACTTGTAAATAAATAATGTGACTCTTGGTATTTAGTGTTCTGTTTGTCTTATAAAAGGACCAATACTTTGTTCTAAAAGGAAACTCTGATATATATACAATTTGTCTTTATATGTCCTTTGCTGTTATTTTGTCTGAACGAAAGGGCGAGTGTCCTTGGAGGAGTGTTTGCAAGATCAGCAGTGACAAAATATCATTTAGTCCACACCCACTCAGATGCCATTCTCTCTGGTGTGTCTTGAGCCCAGTTGCTCCAACGGACAGGAGCAAATAGATTTAAACCTCCTTCTTGGATGATTGATGGAGGAAAGACTTGCCCTGGCATTCAATGCAGAGTGGACTTTCTGAGGAAATACCAGCCATTCATCACTATCTCTGCAACAGTGAGACACTTAATTAATGGTGACCTTCGGAACAAATGTGTGTGTGAAAAGGTGCATTTGATTTAAGTGCTCAAATAGTAATGAGTTGCTCCCAATGATTTACTTGTCTCACATGGTTTGAGAGATAACAAGGGGAAAACAGTCTTTCAAGAAATTAATATTGGTGTGACATCTCACCAAAAAAAAAAAAAAAGAAACAAAAAAAGAAGATTCACAGAGGTAAAGTCGTCTCCTCATTCAATGAGGGTAGGCAAGAGTATTTAGGGGAATCACTTGGAAGGTGGGTTGCTGAGGGCACCACAAAGGTCAAAATCCAAACCCTTGAATGGATTCGGAGCTGACAAGCTGCACTGACAAGGAGTGTCAGGTAAAGTATAAGCCAGTCTATCACCCTTTTGCCTCTATCACTTTGTGCTACCTATTTAGGCAAAGGGGATGGGGAAGCCATGACTTCAAATGTTCTTGCATTTGAAAATGGGCACAGCAGGGCCTAACAGTGCCACAAAGAATAATATTTTTTTTGTGTTAATAAGACAATAGCTACATGCATATAGATTAAATGTTTTGCAGCATTTGTCTCCAACCCGCAACAGGAATGAAGAAGAATGATGATGCACCACTCTGTTCCACTGTCACATTAGCAGATCTTTGTCCCACATGGAGGCATGATAATACAGTACATATAATGTGATGTTGTCCATCTTTATTAATACTTATTTTCCAAGATTAACAACACTGTTGCCTCCAGTCAGTAGACTAATGATGAACAAAGGCAGCATGTCGCAGCTGATCAGTCACCTCAAACAGATCTCCTACCCGTTAGCCTATCCTTACACTGTTTGTCTCTCACTTGTTCTTTCTGTCACCCTCATTTTTCTTATTTTGTCATTTGCCGTTCAACTCTATCACAGTAGCATGCCAAATAATTATTTCCAATCGAATAGTAGCCTATACTGGTTTTGCTCAACAATCTTTTAAAGAGTAGATCATGGCTAGATCATGGGGTTTGCAGTTGAAAATAAAACACAAAAAAAAACTACACTTTTTGTCATATATGTTAAAACTATGTATGACTTGAGCTGTGGTTTAGTTGGTAGATTGGGTCACCAAGTGACCGAAGGGTCGACGGTTTGAATCCCAGCTCCAACTGTCCAATGTTAAAGTGCCCTTGGGGGAACACTGAACCGTAAAATGTTCCCAGCGGGCCTGGCAGAACCTTCCATGACAGCAAAAATTATGAATACTGAAATAATGATCTTGTCTCAATTTAGTCACAAAATGTACTTATTGTGGGCTGAGGGGGCAAGTACAGTGTTAGGAGACTACTTGCATACTAGCTGTGGTTTAACAAAATACGAGAGATTTAAACATTTCTAAAGGGACAGCTGTTTTAATTTTTCACAGGTAGGGCACTCCAGAATACTGGGGCCCAAATAGAAAATTCTCTAGAACCTGGTGAATTCTTTTTTAGTTCTTGGAATCACCAAAAGACCATGTACGTAAGGTTTGGGATGTAGTGATTGGTAATTGGATACTTTCTTGCGCCACACCTAATGATCTCTCACAGCAAACCAATGTGCCATGGCACGGTGGTTGGGAATCCCTGAACAAGTGGTTAGAGGGGAGGCAGTTGCACTTCTTGTCCCTTATCAAATATGTTCTGTGTGGGAACTCTACACCTCTGTTCCATGCAAAAAAATCACAATACAAATACCGGTAATGTACATGTACAATTACTGTATGCCCTCAGTAATAACATTTCTGATGCATGCCTCTCTAAATGTTTTTGTCAGAATAAAAGACAAGTCTGACCTAGGACTGCATTAAATACAGTATCTCACTGTATTATGAGGGGCCGTTAGGGACATTAGTCAGGATTAACTCTCACACTTACTATTCAAATGCTCACACGCACAAACTACTGAATGGCTCTCATAAACACTAGTCAAGCACGCTCATTAACACTTGTCAAATGTTCTTATAAACACTAGTCAAACACATACACACGGCTGAAAGTCTTGCTCTCATAAACACAAGTCAAAAGCGATCATAAAAGCATGTAACTGGCGCTCACATGCGCATGTCATTGTCGCTCACGCACGCAAATCAATGATATTCATGCGCGCGTCACTGGTGCTCACACGTTCATGTCACTGACACTCACGCACGCATGTCAATCATGTTCACTCGCATATGTCACTAGCGCTCACACGCTCATGTCACTGACACTCGCGCATGCATGTCAATCACATTCACACGTAAGTCACTGACGTTAACGCACAAATATCAGTAACATTCACGTGCGCATGTCAAACGCTTACGCGCACATTGATTATGCTCACACGCGAATAGTGTAAATCTTGATTTAGTTAGGTAGTTCAATTCAAAAAGTGAAACTCATAGATGCACTGCAAACACTCAGAGTGAAATATTTCATATTTAAAATATATATTTATAATTTTATAAGTATAGCTCATAGCAACTGAAAAAAACTAATTCCCTATCTTTAGAAACTAAATTCTAATGTGAAAATAAATAATTAATTAATTCATTCAAGAAATAAAGTGATTTGTAAGGTACAACCCCAATGAAGTTGGGACGTTGTGTTAAACATAAATAAAAACAGAATACAATGATTTGCAAATCATGTTCAACCTATATTTAATTGAATACACTACAAAGACACGATATTTAATGTTCAAACGGATAAACTTGATTTTTTTTTAGCGAATAATCATTAACTTTGAATTGTATGCCTGCAACATGTTCCAAAAATGCTGGGACAGGTGGCAAAAAAGACTGAGAAAGTTGAGGAATGCTCATCAAACACCTGTTTGGAACATCCCACAGGTGAACAGGCTAATTGGGAACAGGTGGGTGCCATGATTGGGTATAAAAGGAGCTTCCCTGAATTGCTCAGTCATTCACAAGCAAAGATGGGGCAAGGTTCACCTCTTTGTGAACAAGTGCGTGAGAAAATAGTCGAACAGTTTAAGGACAATGTTCCTCAACGTACAATTGCAAATAATTTAGGGATTTCATAGCTACGGTCCATAATATCATCAAAAGGTTCAGAGAATCTGGAGCAATCACTGCATGTAAGCGGCAAAGCCGAAAACCAACATTGAATGCCCGTGACCTTTGTTCCCTCAGGCGGCACTGCATCAAAAACTGACATCAATGTGTAAAGGATATCACCACGTGGCCTCAGGAACACTTCAGAAAACCAATGTCAGTAAATACAGTTCGGCGCTACATCCGTAAGTGCAACTTGAAACGTAACTATGCAAAGCAAAAGCCATTTATCAACAACACCCAGAAACGCCGCCAGCTTCTCAAAGATGGACCGATGCAAAGTGGAAAAGTGTTCTGTGGTCCGAGTCCACATTTCAAATTGTTTTGGAAAATGTGGACGTTGTTAACTCTGGGCCAGAGGAAAAGAACCATCCGGACTGTTATGGACGCAAAGTTCAAATGCCAGCATCTGTGATGGTATGGGGCTGTGTTAGTGCCAATGGCATGTGTAACTTACACGTCTGTGAAGGCACCATTAATGCTGAAAGGTACATACAGGTTTTGGAGAAACATATGCTGCCATTCAAGCAATGTCTTTTTCATGGACACCCCTGCTTATTGCAGCAAGACAATGACAAACCACATTCTGCACGTGTTACAACAGCGTAGCTTCGTAGTAAAAGAGTGCGGGTACTAGACTGGCCTCCCTGCAGTCCAGACCTGTCTCCCATTGAAAATGTGTGGCTCATTATGAAGCGTAAAATACGACAATGGAGACCCCGGACTGTTGAGCAGCTGAAGCTGTACATCAAGTAAGAATGGGAAAGAATTTCACCTACAAAGCTTCAACAATTAGTGTCCTCACTTCCCAAACATTTATTGAATGTTGTTAAAAGAAAAGGTGATGTAACACAGTGGTAAACATGATCCTGTCCCAGCTTTTTTTGGAACGTGTTGCATCCATAAAATTCTAAGTTAATGATTATTTGCTAAAAACAAAAAAGTTTATCACTTTGAACATTAAATATCTTGTCTTTGTAGTGTATTCAATTAAATATAGGTTGAACATGGTTTGCAAATCATTGTATTCTGTTTTTATTTATGTTTAACACAACGTCCCAACTTCATTGGAATTGGAGTTGTAATAATTAGGCAGGAATCATTCTAATTTATTGAGATGTACCGATATTAAAACAAAAAAAATCACGAAATATTTGATATATATACAGATATATTTGACTGAGGGTGTGTAGTCTATAGTGCACAAATTTCACCTTTTGAATTGAACTTCCTAACAATATTATGCTTTAGACGCTGATCTAATTTATCGAGATCTACCTGTGTTTAATTATTTCTTTGATAGGAGAATCCACATTAATCAACACATCAGAAAAAAGGCATTCATATAAGTATGCCAGAGATAAAAGAGTGGCTAAATTTCATCCTTTGTCCTAAAGTGGATAAAACACATACAATAAAAATACTACTAGTATAGTTTCACAAGGCCTGGGACCCATCGGGCTAATATAGGACCTCAGGTATCAAATTGCATGCCATACCATGTGTAACTATGTGTTGGTATGACAATAAAATTCCTTGACTCACCTGGGCCACCTCATTAGGTACACTGGCGCAGGGGCGCCTATATGCGACTGTCCGGCCATCCTGTCTGCAACAAACTGTGTACATTTCATGTAATAGAGCAGTGTTGAAACTCTGTCTTGACTCCAGGAGTAAACACACATCAATTTGCGCTTTTGGCAGCACCCACGTTCGATTAATGGCGTCTAGCTCTGGGTAGACGAGCCGAGCCCTGAGTCATGCACGACACGGCTTCTGATTGGCTGACCAACGCATCATATCCTACAGCACTTACAAATTAAAAGTAACCATGTTAAGTCAATGAGGAAAAGCGTTATTGTAACACAACAATCACGACATATATGTATTATAAATATATATGTATAACTATACAGTGTATACGCCAATGTTTAAAAATGTTTCAAATTATTATAAGCTGTTTTTTTCTTTGTTTTTAAATGCTTTTAATCATGTAAAGCACATTGAGTTACCTTGTGTGTGTGTGTGTGTGTGTGTGTGTGGCATGAGTCGGAACGCGCAATAATTCTATCACTAACTTAGGGTAACACAGTAGTTAAGTCATAATTACAGTAAATATTTGTATGCAAAAATGCATGTCTAGTCCATACATATAAATGAATCAAGTACCGCTGTATTGAGCATGCCTTTTTGTGCCATGTGAGGACATACTGTATTACGACACTGCCGCGCAAACTAGTTCATGGCACGTACATTGGCACTGTTGTAAACCAAGGACTCCTTGTAATTTGCCCGCAACCTCCTTAAAATGGGTTTGCGATCCTCTTTTGGGAGCACTGCTATAGACATTTTACAATTTTGAGGAATGAGAATTAAAAAAAATATATATTCCAATTTTTCATACCCACACTTTCACTCAGGCTTGTCTCAGAAGTCAGAAATTGATCATAACATGGAAACAATAAAAAGAAATTCCATTCAGGAATTCAACTAAATTCGCTTGAATTTAATGCCAATAGAAAGTTAGACTGTAATTTCTTGATCAAGACATTAAAAAAGCTGCTTTAAATTTATTCAGATTTTGTAAAATGTTTAAAAACAATCGATAGCAATAATTATATTTTGGAAAATATTATTTGCACTTCTACATACATGGTGTATTACCATTCGAGAAAAGTAATAATATTAATAATACAATTATTATTATTATTATTATTGTTATTTTGGTATTTACCAATGCTGCTAATTTGGAGCAGCTGTGGCATAACCTTACATTGGGTGGTCTGATAAATTTGTTGAGCTATATGCCAAAAATACAGGACCATTCCAAGAGTATAATAGTGCAATGATTCAGTTTGTTACCATAATTTCATTCCTTTGGATGCCTTGTCAATTTAGGATTGGCTACAGCGCTTTAACACCACATGGACTACAGTGCCATGGTCCAGCATAGTAATTACAACAAATTAGGTAATTATCACCATCCCTTTAGTGTGGGGTGCTGATTGTAACATTTAATTTGGCGTGAGTTTATTTTCCAGGCAAATACATAGGACAGCAGCAAACCGACGACTGACCTTGTTTTAAACATGACCATTTAGAACTAGAAATAGGTTACAGAGCAATGGTGCCTCTTCATAGCTACATTTGCATAAACAGCAACCGCTTAACTATTGACCTTATTGGAAATGAAACTATTTCTATTGTAGTGGTTGCTTGCAGAATACTGTAGTTCATGTATTATTTATTTTACAACCGATGGTGTTATTATGTCAAACATCGTCAGCTCCTTCCAGAACTTCATAATATCATTTTCACACCTCTCAGTTGTTGTCCTGTGATATCATCGCACCAGCCTCAGGTGGGACCTGTTATAAAGCTCTCACATATATTTGTAAATGAAACTGTTTGAACTGGTGTCCTCGGCAAATCCTAGCTCAAGAAAACAGCACTTCCAATGACATGTATTTAGCATGACTCCATCCAAATCCCATTACACATGGCTACTTGACCTAAACCATTCAACAGACGGTATGGAGAACATACACTATCTATCGTTTTTCCAAGTCTTCAGGTCAGATTTTAAGGATACAAAAAGTAGCTTTTACGTGTACTGCCCTCATGACTGTGCAGTAGTTTGTGCAAAATGTTTTACCATCCGTCTGAACACTGTTGCTCGCCAACTTGAAGAAAAATGAATAAGTCCTTTGTGGATACAAACTTGATGGTGTTAGCTAGAATTACCTGAAAGTAAATACTGTACAAGATGTTCAAAAAAAATCATTTCCTAGTCTAATAACATAGCCAATTTTCCCTCCAAAGATCTCAAGTTTGAAGTAGTGTTAGTTTATTGTTTTACGTTGACTTTTTACCATGGTGAAGCATGACATTCACTAGCAATGAAAAAGTATTTTGCGTGTTAGAATATGCTCAATCGCAGACAAACAATAGTGTGCAGCGTGCATTTTCGAGGACATTAAATAAAAAGTCCCTGAATGGGAAGCCGATTTGGACAATGCACAACACATTCAAAGAGGAAAGCAAAAATGAAAATGTCTTTAGTGTCACAGGCGATGCTTATATTGAACATTTGTGAAGCTTGGTAAAATCAGTTATAAACGCTATATCCATTTGAATTTGTTGCAATTTTCTTGTCTTTTATTTTTTAAATTTAAAATAACTCATATATGTTTATTTGAAATGATGTCATTTATACACCATGTATTTGTGACACATTTCTAGATACCTGTACAAGGCACCATAACATATACCTTGTCATGGTCTGTGTTTTAGTTTCGATTATATTTAGTTTTTTTTCATGTCTTCCTGTGTCCCATGTTGTTCATGTCTTGTGTGCTCATTCAGTTATTGTGTCCACCTGTTCTGAGCAACCCTCTACGTTGTGTCAACCATTCAATTCCCGCCAGCCACTCGTGTCTTGTCCAGGTGTTCCTCATTGTCTCATCAATTTGTTTGTATTTAGGTCCCTGGTTTCGTTCAGTGCTTGTTGGTTCATTGTGGAATGTTATATGTCGATGTCGATTCTAGTCTGTTGTCTCACGTCATGTTTCCTGGTCCTGTCTTGTAGTGGTGAGTTCTTTGTCCCGTAGTGACTTTGTTACTTTAGCATTTGAGACTCCTGCACTCCTGCCTTGCCTCCCTGCTTCCCTGCACTTGGGTCCTCCACGTTTTGCCTTGCCACCAACACCACCAAAAAAAAAAAAAAAAATGATTATGACATACCTTCTAAAACAGACATCACATTGTCATCAGAGAGAATGAGAATATGATTGAGTCAGGTCAATTCTGACCTCAAAACGAGATTACCATCTACTGAAGATTATTTATATCTTGCAATAATAGCTTGCAATAACAGTTTAGCATCTTGACCACCAAAGCAGACACAATTACGCAAATTACCCACTCCAACTTGGGTCGCCCAGTCCTGTTTATGCCTTTTGGACACTTGTAAAATGCACTTTGACACATTTGGTGAAATTAATCTACTGCAATCGAAGATGTAATACGTTCCATATTTTCAATTTTCTCACTCACACAGTCACATGGAGAAAAGAGTCAATCTCTCCACACTGTTTTAAGCAAGGGCATAGTAGCAGATGGTGATGTGAAGCAACACTAACGCCTCCTTAGGAACAGCAGCAGAGTTAATTTTACCAGAACACAGCACATTGAAGAGGATGCTCTTGTGGCAATATTCAATA
This sequence comes from Phyllopteryx taeniolatus, assembly GCF_024500385.1. NCBI lineage: Eukaryota > Metazoa > Chordata > Actinopteri > Syngnathiformes > Syngnathidae > Phyllopteryx > Phyllopteryx taeniolatus. The sequence continues at coordinate 3,455,872 of NC_084507.1, forward strand.
GGCTCTCATTTCAAATTACTCTAATATGTTTGTGTTGTGCTTTCACGCTGACAGTGCTACATTAATTAAATACATTTTCTTCCTGCATACTGCAATATATAGATCTATGCTTTTGCCTCAACTTCAGGACTCTTTGTATTTGCAAAATGGATCACGGTCATAAAGCTGTGATTTCCCTGTTTAAAGAAAAACATCCATCCATCCATCCATTTTCTACCGCTTATCCGAGGTCGGGTCGCGGGGGCAGTAGCTTTAGCAGGGACGCCACGACTTCCCTCTCCCCAGCCACTTCCTCCAGCTCTTCCGAGGGGATCCCGAGGCGTTCCCAGGCCAGCCGGGAGATGTAGTCTTTCCAGCGTGTCCTGGGTCGTCCCTGGGGTCTCCTTCCGGTGGGACGTGCCTAGAACACCTCACCAGGGAGGCGTCAGGGAGGCATCCTAAACAGATGCCCCAGCTACCTCATCTGGCTCCTCTCGATGTGAAGGAGCAGCGGCTCTACTCTGAGATCCTCCCGGATGACCGAGCTTCTCACCCTATCTCTAAGGGAGAGCCCGGAGCCCCTGCGGAGGAAACTCATTTCAGGCACTTGTATCCGACCCATAGCTCGTGACCATAGGTGAGGGTAGGAACGTAGATTGACCGGTAAATCGACAGCTTCGCCTTTCGGTTTAGCTCCTTCTTTACCACAACGGACGGATACAAAGTCTGCATCACTGCAGACGCTGTGCCAATCCGCCTGTCGATCTCCCGTTCCATTCTTCCCTCACTCGTGAACAAGACCCCAAGATACTTGAACTCCATGACCCGGGGAGGGTAATCCACCCTTTTCCAACTAAGGACCGTGGTCTCAGATTTGGAGGTGTTGATTTTCATCCCAGCCGCTTCACACTCAGCTGTAAACCTCTCCAGTGAGTGATGGAGATCACGGCTTGATGAAGCCAACAGAACCACATCATCTACAAAAAAGCAGAGATGCAATTCTGAGGCCACCAAACCGGACCCCCTCTATGCCTCGGCTGCGCTTAGAAATTCTGTCCATAAAAGTTATGAACAGAATTGGGGACAAAGGGCAGCCTTGGCGGAGTCCAACCCTCACCGGAAACGAGTCCGACTTACTACCGGCAATGTGGACCAAACTCTGACACTGGTCGTACGGGGATCGAACAGACCGTATCAGGCGGTTCGGTACCCCATACTCCCGAAGCACCCCACACAGGACTCCCCGAAGGACACAGTCGAACTCCCCCTGTAGTTGGAACACACCCTCTTAAAAAGGGGGGACCACCACCCCAGTCTGCCAATCCCCACTATACAGAGTGTGCACTGCTTCCCCATCCTGAGACGCCGGATTGTGGACCAGAATTTCCCCGAAGTATTCCAGAAGTCTTTCTCCGTGGCCTCCGCTAGGCCGGCCGGTACCCATCAGCTGCCTAAGGAGTCCCACAGGCCAAAAAGATCCGATAGGACTCCTTCTTCAGCTTGACGGCATCCCTCACCACTGGTGTCCACAAACTGGTTTGGGGGTTGCCGCCATGACAGGCACAGTTCCGGTCGGCGACCTCAGCAATGGAGGCATGGAACATGGTCCACTCAGACGCAATGTCCTCCGCCTCCTCCAGAACATGAGCAAAGTTCTGTCGTAGGTGGGAATTGAAACTCATCTGACAGGGGATTTTGCCAGACGTTCCCAGCAGACCCTCACAATAAGTTTGGGCCTGCCAGGTCGGACTGGCATGTTCCCCAACCATCGGAGCCAACTCACCACTAGGTGGTGATCGGTTGACAGCTCCGCACCTCTCTTCACCCAAGTGTCCAAGACATGCGGCCGCAAGTCCGATGACACAACCACAAAGTCGATCATTGCGACCTAGCGTGTCCTGGTGCCAAGTGTACATGTGGACACCCTTATGGTTGAACATGGTGTTCGTCATGGACAATCCGTGGTGAGTACAGAAGTCCAATAACAGAACACCGCTCAGGTTCTGATCGGGTGGTTCCTCCTAATCACGCCTTTCCAGGTCTCACTGTCAATGCCCACGTCCACCGGGGTGAACCCCAACGTACAGGCGCCGAAATGGGGGGGCAATAAGTATACCCACACCTGCTCGGCGCCTCTCACCGTGGGCAACTCCAGAGTGGAAGAGAGTCCAACCCATCTCAAGAGGACTGGTACCAGAGCCCAAGCCGTGTGTGGAGGCAAGCCAGACTATATCTATTCAGAACCTCTCCACCTCACACACCAGCTCACGCTCCTTCTGTACAAGAGAGGTGACATTCAATGTCCCTAGAGCCAGCTTCTGTAGTTGGGGATCGGATCGCCAAGGTCCCTGCCTTCGGCCACAGCCCAGCTCAAACTGCACCCAACACCTATGGCCCCTCCCACAGGTGGTGAACCCTTGGGAAGGGGGACGCTTACGCCCCATGGGTGCAGGCACGGCCACCAGGCGCTCGCCTTTGAGCCCCACCTCCAGGCCTGGCTCCAGAGGGTGGCCTCAGTGATCCACGTCCGGGCAAGGGAAACCTAAATCCATTTACAATATTCATCATAGGGGTCTTTTCCCCATGCTTTGTCTGGTCCCTCACCTCGGACCTGTTTGCCATGGGTGACCCTACCAGGGGCGTGAAGCCCCAGTCAACTTAGCTCCTAGGATCATTGGGACACACAAACACCTCCACCACGATAAGGTGACGGCTCCAGGAGGGGATATTATATTTTATAATATGTATTTATAGATTATCTTTTAACGTGATATTTTTTGGGAGAATATCGTTATCGTAAAGTTATCATCACAGGCCTAAGCGCTGTTTTTTGTTTTTTTTTGTTTTAACTTTTGTTGCGAATGGAATCAAGCAATCCGGCTAAGAAACTATCAGTCTACTCTGATATGATAAAAAGTGTTGTTGTTTTTGAAAACTGCAAACTCCCTTTAAGATGCCATCTTAAGCCAGAAAAACACACAAACTTTTTTGGGTTTTTTTTTTTTCAAATTTGAGAGACCACACACATGATGATGAAAAAAATGTGTGTTCTTACTGCTCTTACAGTGTGTGACGTACTCGAGATGATGAACACAGCGCACCACACATACTGTATAACGATATTGTAATCGTGAGTCTTCTCCCCAAACCAGATGTCTTCTGTAGTACCAAGACTGACCTGTGGGACACAGAATGCCAGAATATGCAAAGAAGAAAGAGTAGTTGTAGAAAAATAAATTGAAGAAAGTAGGCTATCCATTAATGTTGACTGATCTGGTACCAACAACGCTGCTGTTGCAAATTCTTCCCTTGTCATTTTTATTGTGCTGAATGACTTAGGTGACACATTATACAAACACTCAACACATCCACTTTCTCCTTTATTTGTCTCCGGAAGCAGCATAAGCTTCAGGTCACTTCCTAATTGTATATTCTTGGGTTTCATGGAGTCCATGGCTCGGCCATCGCCGATGTTGTCCACACACATACTGTAAGGGTTTGCTTTTGTAAAATTCACTGAATAATTAGTCATAATAATCTTTTATAGACATCTGAACATCAGGCCTTTGCTGACTTTGATCAGAAGGGAGAATCATCATCCCTGGTGTGTGTACCCTGCTTTCGCTGTGTGTCAGACAGGAGTAAAGCTCTCCTCTTAACACCTCAGTCAGAGGATAATAGTGTAGTCAAACCAAAGGGGAGAAGGGCGGGGAAGACATTTCCATCTTGCTCCTCAGGAGTCCCAGTGACCTAAATACACTCATATTTGTATGACAGTTGACGGATCCTGTCCTTTTCATGAACCAATTATGGGGAATCGACCGGTCATCGAGCCTGCACCAGCTGCAAGAAAGTCAGTTAGGTGAACCAATACGCTACTAATGGTCCTCTGTACGACCAATAGATTATTTTATGCAACTCCCGTTAATATCGTCTTCAAAATGTCAAACAGTATATTCATCATTGATTAAATATTTGTATTCATTCATATATTATGTACTATTATTTCTACTGTACAGCTATACACTATGTGTATGTTCCAGCTGACTTTGGAACGTAACATGATTTTAGACTGTAGGACGAATCTGGAGGATGTCAATCAATGTCTGGATTGAGACTCAAATCTAAATTTTCATTATTTTGGGATATTATTATTTTTGGGACAAGAAACATGTCTGAATAGAATACACTGCAGTTGCACACCACTGCAAACGAACAAAAAAAATAATGAATGTACTGTACTTTGAAAGAAACAACTCTGACCGTGTCATTCAAAATATTATTATTATTGATTTTGTGAATAAATAACAAAATATGTTAATTTAAATTAAAGTGTTTTCATCACATAATTATATTGTTCAAGGCATATTTAATAGCTCCTGTTAGATGTTATGAAAAGTGGCCAGTGTATGCAGTTTACAGAGTACTGTACGTTAATAAATGCCCTACGTCAGAATGATTGCAAAGCGTCACAGTTACACGGCTCAGTAGAAAATAAACCAATTGTCTCGTTTAAGAAATGTCAGTTGCATATCACTGCTGTTCCCTGTCAAAATGTTTTCGATTTAATGTCAGTCATTACAAATGTCTGGTTGTCTCCTAATTTCTATGTACTACCTGAATCAGGATGAAAGGGAAAGGGTAGAACATGATCCTTCATGAAGAAAAATGAAAAACTCTTTAATGTATTTCTTGTTTAATTCACTTTGCATGACACGCATTTGAAGTAACGATGTTGCAAAACCACAATTTCACATTTGACTCTTCCTAAAGTCACATCTTTTACAGCTTACTTCAGATACTACAACAAGTAGAGTTGGAGGCTGGACTACATATACTCTATAAGACTGAAAATGACCACAGCATTCTCTGTCTTTTTCATTTTTTTCTTTTTGGGAAATACTGCACAGTGGGATGTTATATTCAGACTCCACTACGTTTGCTGTTATTTCCGCTGAGAACTGACACAAAGATTATTGCACGCAGCTACAGAGAGGCGTAGGTAGGATTGCAAAATTCTAAGTTGGAGACTGTCCATGGAAATCCAGTATATGGACTTTTAGAACAGATCACCAGAAATAAATTGGAAATTAGGGTATCTGTTCATTGGATTTAGCATGAATGTTTTTGTTGTTGGTGGTGTTCATTTAACCTTATTTTAATGCCTTAAAACCACCTAAAAAGTATATTATTCTGCATGCTTATGAGAAAACAGCATGTACCTATGAGAGTGTCTATGTTTATATGAATACAGTATATACGTATTGATATCGTCACCTTCCTAGAATAATAGCCTGAGTAAAAATAAGAAATAAACATTTTAAATGCCTAAATCATCTCCTCATCATGCTGGCCACCTCTCTCATCCTCAGCTCAACAGATCCTGCAATTCTACCCCTGAAATGTAATTCTTAAAAAATATAATATATTCAGTATTTGGTTCAGCTTTCTGCGTTTTCTGGGCAAAACAAAAAACAAAAATAAACATGACTTACAGTATTTTAGGCTATTATTGTAGGAAGATGACAATATGCATCCATGTTATACCTGTACCTACAGCTTTGTTCATCATTGCACACTTACACCCTGATCTGTTGTTGCATAATTACAAGTGTTTTCACATCATTTACATAATTTTACACGAAACATTTAAGCATACTTTATGTTTCACTTCTACTTTTATGACTACGATTGTGTGGCTGCTGCAACAAAGCAATTTCCTATAAAGGATTGATAAACATCCATCCATCCATCCATCCATTTTCTGAGCCGCTTCTCCACACCAGGGTCGCGGGCGTGCTGGAGCCTATCCCAGCTGTCATCGGGCAGGAGGCGGGGTACACCCTGAACTGGTTGCCAGCCAATCACAGGGATTGAAAAACAATAGATCTAAAACAAAATGTTAATTCTCATGATCATATGAAATCTATTCATTTTCTATACCGCTTGTCCTCATTAAGGTCATGGGTGAGCTGGAGACTATCCCAGCTGGCTTTGGGCTAGAAGCGGGGCGAGACCCTGCACTGGTTGCCAGCCAGTCACAAGGCACATAATATATAGAGAAACAACAATTTACACTCACATTCACTCCTATGGACAATTTAGATCTTTCAATTAACCTACCCTACATGTTTTGGGAATGTGGCGGGAGAGCCGAAATTCTGACCCAGAAGATCAGAACTCTGGGGCTGATGTGGTAACCCCAAGGTCACTGGGCTGCCTTCTTTTTATATAAAATTATTCAGCATTTTGGCTGCTGAAACAAAGCTTTTTCCAATAAAGGACTGATAAAGAAAACATCTAAAGCAAAATTTTCAATATTATGATTGCATGAAATTAATTATTTTTAAATGACTGTACCTCACGTTTCTAGTCCATTCCAACTAATTGCAAAAGCTATCCAACTTCCCATGGAAAAAGCTTCTAATTTCCCACAAGCCAATGTCCCACATGATGGAAGGTCATCGGGCTTTGACACCTGATGATTCAGTCCCTGGGCCACCTCCTCACGCAGGCCCTTAGTGTATTGACTCACTCAGACTATGCTCACTAGGTGAACTCCGGCTCATGTTTGACAAGCTGGCCATAAGAGACTTGACTTTGTGTGCATAATAGTTCCTCAGGTTGACTGAGTGCACTTCTTTTATGCCCTCATCAAAGTCGCAGCTTCGCATTGCGATTTCCAGTTGTTTTTGTCTCTTGTAAAACAGGGAAAATTTATTGAAAATAAGTGTGATCGGAAGCACTACTACTAAGATCCCAGCCAGAATGCAGGCCGAGGCTGTCAGCTTGCCCGCAATAGACAAGGGCACCACATCCCCATAGCCTACAGTGGTCATGCTGACCGTGGCCCACCACCAGCATGCCGGGATGGTGGACAAGTCCTCGCTATCTTCTTTCTCAACCGTGTATGCCACGACGGAAAAAAAAGACACTCCGACTGCGAGATAGAGAAGCAGCAGGCCCACCTCCTTGTAGCTGTTTCTCAAGGTGGCCCCGAGGGAGCGTAGCCCGGTCGAGTGGCGCGCCAGTTTAAGGATGCGGAAAATCCTCATGAGCCTCAACACTTGAGCGACACGGCCCAGGTTGGCCAGCGCTGGACTACTCTCCACCACCAGGTTGATGACGAGCGTCAGGTAGAAGGGAAGTATGGACACCAAGTCGATCAGGTTCAACGGGTGCTCGAAGAAGTGTACGAGGTCTGGGGCCACCGCGAACCTGGCCACCAGCTCCAGCGTGAACCAAGCAATGCCCAAGTGCTCCACGATCTCAAACCGGGGATCCTCCGTGGGCTGCCCTTCGGCGTCCACGAGGCTGAACTCGCTCATGCTGTTCATGCACATAGTGGCAATGGAACCGAGCACCACCAAGATGGAGCAGACACTGATAAAGCGGCTGGCCACGGAGTAGCCTGGGTTGTCCAGCATCAGCCAAACGCGCCTCCGGGTGCTCCCCAGCGGTTGTTTGTCAAATTTAGAGGCGTCATTGTAAAACTCCAACAGCTCGTCAAATGACGAGGTGGTGCTTCCTTCATCACTCCTGTCCTCCCACTCTTCCCGGTCTTGGTCCATTTTCCTACAGTGGTAGGCACTGCTGCAGCAGGAGTCGAGAAAGAACTCGTTAATGCCCCAGTACTCAATCTCCTGGCTGAAGGAGAAAATGCACAGTTCAGCCATGACGTGCAGCCGTCCCGTGTTGTAGAAATTCAAGACATAGGGGAAAAGCGCGGGATTCCTATCAAAGTAAAACTCTTTCTCTGCGTCATCGTAGTCGTCGCACAGCTCCAATATGGACTCCTTAGACCGGCAGTGGAGAAGACGCGCCAGTCGTGTCTCCGGGAACCGAGACAGAGTTTCTGTGTGGAGATGCTTCTTGAAGCCGCCCACGTTGATGCGGATGGCGGCATCGTCCTCTGAGGGAGCTCTGGCGCCAGGTTCCCTCAGGACCTGACCCGTCATGTCTGAACACACACGCACACAAAAACACACACACAATGAAAGAAAGAAAGAAAGAAACAAAAATGTAAGAAAAAAGCATCAATAGAATCACTGATGTAGGTCAACTATTTGCAAGCTTGTGCTTTGTAATCAACTGGCACCTATTTACGGTACAACCACGTGTTCCCCTCAAACGTATTCCCAGGAATTTAGAAGCAAACAGGAAAACAAAGAACTTACTGCAACTGGGTCAACAAATCCCTGCAGATGATTGCTTTGATAGCATCCTGGCAATTTGTGGCCAAGTTGTCTCCTCTAAAATGTATAAATTGACATGGATTTCCCAGAAAACCGCAGACGTGTCTCAGTCACGTTGATTAGGATAAACTCCTCCAAAGGGAGTGATGCCAAATGTAAAGACGTAGCCATACAAAATGAATTGACACTCCTTTCTCAAATATACAAGAATATAGTCCGCTGTGTTTGCAGCATCACAGCCACGGACAAGTCTGGGCTATGAGCGCAAGCAGCAGACACACGCCCTGACAACTGCTTTTGTTTGAATAGGGGAATCCTCTCCCCGGCTTGCTCTATTCCTCTCTCTCTCTCTCTCTCTCTCTCTCTCTCTCTCTCTCTCTCTGTCTCTCTCTCTCTGTCTCTCTCTCTCCAACATCTCTCTTCTTTCTGTTGCTGCGCAGCAACACGTAGCTCTCCCACTGCACCGCCCACCTCCCTCCACTGATTTCAACATCACGGTGATAAGGGGACAGCGGCTCTTTTCGGAGTCACCACTGACCAGGTGGTAAAAATATAGACAGTGAGACAAAACAGGCATCAGTAAGAAAATCAGTGCATCATAACAAAACAATAAAAGCCAAAAGCGAGCACTGACCACCTCCTTTGTTATGTGCAATTGCCACAGTCAATAGAACAGGGTTGGGGAACCTACAGCCTGAGGCCCATAAACGGCCGGCCATGTATTTCTGACAAATACAGTTGACTGTATTTCACTGTATTGTGAAATGTGATTATCAAATCATAATAAAACATACTTAAAGAGAATATAATGAAATAAACTGGTTTTATAAAGTGTGATTGAGTGCAATTGACTGTGTGTTCCAGTTCCTGACAGTATTCAGCAACTTCCCGCAGCCTTTGGGTTGGAGTGGCTCAACATTTCACAGGCCACACAACAACCTTATCACTTCCATACGAAGGACATGTCGCACTGTATGAAGCAAATGGTGGTCACACCAGGTAGTGACTGATTTTCTGCCCAATACAGTGGAACTGCTCATTTTAGAGTGGCCTTTTATTGTGGGCAGCCTAAGGCCACACTGCTCGATGCAGTCGAATGCGACTGGACCGGACCGTTGCATAAAAATAAGAGTTGCCCACGCGACCTCACACATTGAGCAATTGGACATACGGACGGCCTGAATAGTGAGCCTGTGTAGGCGTTTGATGCTGTATAAACAGTATATTGTACTTTTTAACATTTCTTAAACCATAAAAACATATAATAATAGTTAAAGAAGAGGCAGGTTGCTAAAGATAGTGGACGTGGGCGGGAATAAAAGCGTGAGTGGGGAGATTTTAAAGGAGTCGCGCTGACTCCATTCATTTGAATGTACCCAGCGAGATATGTGCATTTTGGTCACAAGCTTTGCTTTTTCATCCACATTATACATTATGAATATAGTGAAAGGGGACATATTTTGCCAAACCAACTTTTTCTAGTATTTTGGATGAATTATTGTTGGCGTTTTTCTGCTGAGTTTTTCCGCTCCCGAGCCAGGGATGTATACGTGACAAACGTGTCCTCTCACATGTGCGTCTTCTACATAGAGGCAACCAATCAGAGGAAAGGGGGCTGTCTGAGCCAAATATGGACAAAGCGGATACAACACGGGGTCAAACAGAAGTAGCTGTCACAGGAGCCTTTTCTGGACAATCGTATGACAAAACCAAGTTGTTGTTTTTTTAAATGAAATTGACCATTTTTTACCAAGTCCATGTTAGAGAGTCGCTCTAAACAGGTGTAAATAGCCAAAATACAGGACCTTTAAATATTGATGTAAAACACAATATTTGATGCTTTATATACTGTATGTCAAATATTTGGCTTGGGGCGGCGCAGCGGCCCTTCCAGTGTCTCGCTTGCGTAAAAACCCGGAAATGTGTTTTCAGCGTGAGTGAAAGTTTGTGTGCGTTTTGATTGGCTGTAAGATGCAATGTTGCGAAGGTGAGCGCCGCCAATGAAAATTTTGAATCATGGCAAAACAAATGTCCGACTGATCGGCCACCCATGAAAACAAACCACACACACTGCATAACAGTTCAGTCGGTGTGCGGCAGCCTTAAGGCACACCTGTGCATAAATCATGCTGTATAATCAGCAACTTAGTGTGCCACACTAACTTGTGGTGAGGTAATTGGATTATGTCACCAAAGGAGAAGTGCTTACTAACACAGATTTAGACATATTTGTTCACAATATTTGCAAGAAATATATATTTTTGTTCAGTGTATCATAGTAAACATTTGTTTTTTGGTGTTGGCCCTTTGATTAGTTTGGTGACAACTCTGGGGTGCATCATGCCTTGCACCCAAAGTATGATGGGATGGGCTCCAGTTCACATGTGACCCTAATGAGGGCAAAATGGATGGATGGTTGTTCATTATTGCCTCATATGTGTTGATTCCCACCTAAAGTAAGTCGCAGCACAAAAACCTTATGATAATTAAATTGCTCCTCCACGGGCCATTGCCTTTCCATGGTGGAGGAGTTTGTGTGTCCCAATGATCCTAGGAGCTCTGTTGTCGGGGGCTTTATGTCCCTGGTAGAGTCATTCAGGGAAAACAGGTCCTACTGTATGTGAGGAACCAGACAATGCACCACTCAATAAAACCCGAAAAACATTTGGATGTTTTACCTTGCCTGGATGCAGGTCACCGATACCCCTCTTTGGAGCCAGGTCTCGAAGGGGGGGGTCGATGGCAAGTGTTTGGAGGCTGGCTCTGCACCCATGGGGCTGGCATGGCACAGTCCGGAGAGACGATGTGGGCCCCCTTCCCATTGGCTCACCACTTGTGGTAGGGGTTGAGGGGGTCAGCTGCAGTGTGAGCTGCTTGACGGTATGTTTCCAGACTGCAGAAACTAGCTCAAAGGATGTGGAACATCACCTCTCTAGCAGGAAAAAAGCCTGAGTTGGTGTGACAGGTCGAGAAGTTCTGACTCGATGTGTTGGGCTCGCCTCAACACACAGCTTGGGCTCTGGTATCAGTCTTCTTGAGAGGGGTTGGACTCACTTCCACTCTGGAGTTGCCCTTGGTGAGAGGTGCCAAGCATGTGTGGGCATATGGATTGCCCCACAGCTCGGCACCTGTACGTTGATGTTCAAACCAGTAGACAAGAGAGTAGCCTCCCTCCACCATCTTGTCGGGCAACGGTTCCTGCTAATGCACCAAAAAGCAGTTTAGAGTACCCATCCTTTTTGGAGTCCTTGGAGGGGGTGGTGGAGAGGGCTCCTGCTGTGGACTCCCTCATTCTGCTGGGGGACTTAAACGCTCACATGGACAATGACAGTGAGACCTGGAAGGGCGTGATTGGGAGAAACTGCCAACCCCCACCCCCTCAACCCCCATTTTAACCAAAGTGGTGCTTTGTTATTGGATTCCTGTGCTCATCACAGATTGTCCATAAAGAACACCATGATCAAACATAAGGGTCTCCATATGTGCACTTTTCACTTGGACACCCTTGGTCACAGTTCGATGATCGATTTTGTGGTCCTGTCATTGGACATGCGGAGGACTTGGACACTCGGGTGAAGAGAGGGACAGAGCTGTCAACCGATCACCACCTGGTGGTGTGTTGGCAATAATGGTGGGGGGAGATGCCGGTCCGTCCTGGCAGGCTTAAACGTATTGTGAGGGTTTGCTGAGAACTTTTGGCGGAGTCCCCCTGTAAGAAGGAGCTTCAACTTCCACCAGAACTTTGACAACAGCAGGCGGGGGACATTAAGTTCGAGTGGGCCATGTTCCGCACCTCCATTGGTGAGGCAGCCAAATGGAGCTGTGGCCGTACGGAGGTCAGTACCTGTCATTATGGCAATTCCCGAACCCATTGGTAGAAACTGCCGGTGAGGGATGCCATCAAGCTAAAGAAGGAGTCCTATTGGACCACATGGCCTGTGGGACTCCAGAGGCAGTTGATAGGTAATGTAAGACGAAGCGGAAAAAAGGTTTGGTGGTCACTGAAGCAAAAAACATGGCCGTGGGATGGGTTTGCTGAGGCCATGGAGAAGGATTTCAGGACAACTTCAAGTAAATTCTGGTCCACCATTTCAGGAGGGGGAAGTAGTTCAACATCAACACTGTGGGGACAGGGTGCTGCTTACCCCGACTCGCGACGTTGTGAATCGGTGGGGAGAATACTTCGAAAGACCTCCTCATGTCCACCAACACAACTTTTGTATGAGGATATGAGGTGGGCTCTCCTATCTCTAGGGTTGAAGTTGCCAAAATGGTTGAAAAGCTCCTCGGTGACAGGGCCCCAGCGATGGAAAATATTCGGCAGGAGTTCCTAAAGGCTCTGTATGTTGTGGGGCTGTCCTGGTTAAGACGCCTCTGCAACAACACGAGGACATCGGGGACAGGGCTTCTGACATTGGAAGACCAGGGTGTGTTCCATAAACAGGGGGATCACACTCCTCAGCCTCCCTGATAAGTCCTATTCAGGAGTGGTGGAGAGGAGGGTCCATTGGGAAGTCGAATCTCAGATTTATCAGTAGCATTGTGGTTTCATCCTGACCATGGAACAGTGGGTGTTCTACACCCTCAGTGGGGCTCTGGGGGGTACATGGTAGTTTGCCCAACCAGTCTACATGTGCTTTGTGGACTTGGAGAAGGCTTTCGAACGTGTCCCTCAGGGGAGTCATGTGGAGGGAGAGTGTGGGGTACCGGACCCCCTAATGCAGGCTGTTCGATCCGGTGTCAAAGTTTGAGCCGCATTGTAAGTCGGATTCATTTCCTATGAGGGTTGACCAAGGCTCCTTTTTGTCACCAATTCTGTGTATAATTTATGGACAGAATTTCTAGGCGCAGCCGAGGTGTTGAGGGGGTCTGCTTTGGTGACCTAAGTATTATGTGTCTGCTTTTAGCAGGTGATGTCGCTCTAATGGCTTTATCAAGCTGCCATCTTCAACTCTTTCTGGAGGGGTTTGCAGCAAATTTGGAGTGGTCGGAATGAGAATAAGTACCTCTAAATCTGAGTCTCAGTCGTAAAAGGATGGAGTGCCCTCTCCGGGTCGGGAAAGTGATCCTACCCCAAGTGGAGGAGTTTAAGTATCTTGGAATCTTGTTCACGAGTGGGGGAAGAATGGAGCGGGAAATCGACAGGCGGATTGGTGCAGCGTCTGCAGTGAAACGGACTCAGCATCGGTCTATTGTGGACGTGATTTACCGGTCGATCTACGTTCCCACCCTCTCCTATGGTCACGAGTTGTGGGTCTTGACCAAGAACAAGATTTGCAAATTTCCTCTGCAGGGTGTCCGAGCTTTCCCTTAGAGATAGGGTGAGAGGCTTGGTCATCCAGGAGCAGCTCAGACTGGAGCCGCTGCGCATCCACATCGAGAAGAGCCAGATGAAATTGCTTGGGCATCTGGTAAGGATGCCCTCTGGATGCCTCTCTAGTGAAGTGTTCTGGGCCTGCGCCCACCGGGAGGAGGCCTCTAGCACACTGGGTAGACTATGTCTCCCAGCTGGCCTGGGCCTGGCCTTAGGATCCCCCTGGAAGAGCTCGATGAAGTGGCTGGGAGAGGAAAGTCTGGGTTTACCTGCCTAATCTGCTGCCTTCGCATCCCGACCCTGGATAAGTAGAAGAAAATGGATGGATGGATGGATGGATGATTAAATTGCAGGTTAAACATGGCATAAAAAGTACACAGGGAAGTGCATACGAACAAACAAGCACACTTTACCGTGTCAATGATAACATAAATTCATTCAAAGAGGTAATTACTGTTATAGTCTCATGAAACACAAGCAACATAATGTCTTATGGGAATATCATACAGGAGAGTATAAAGATATACTGTATTAAATGTCACTCTGGAGAAAAGTCACAGCAAGCATTCTGTACTGAGCTCAGTGGTCTGTCACTGCTAATAAGGAGTGTGGATAAGAAGTTTGTAATAATTGTCGTACATAACCATTCTATATTATGCTTTATGCACTCACGGTGCCCTCACTGTCAGATAACTTGAGCCTTTGCAGAGCACCCAAAATATTGATGGAAATTATTTATTTGACAAAATTCTTTTTTGACACAATTATGTATATATGGGCGGCACGGTAGTCGACTGGTTAGAGCGTCAGCCTCACAGTTCTGAGGACCCGGGTTCAATCCCCGGCCCTGCCTGTGTGGAGTTTGCATGTTCTCCCCGTGCCTGCGTGGGTTTTCTCCGGGCACTCCGGTTTCCTCCCACATCCCAAAAACATGCATTAATTGGAGACTCTAAATTGCCCGTAGGTGTGACTGTGAGTGCGAATGGTTGTTTGTTTGTATGTATGTGCCCTGCGATTGGCTGGCAACCAGTTCAGGGTGTACCCCGCCTCCTGCCCGATGACAGCTGGGATAGGCTCCAGCACGCCCGCGACCCTAGTGAGGAGAAGCGGCTCAGAAAATGGATGGATGGATGTATATATGGGCGGCACAGTGGTAAACTGGTTAACTGTCTGCCTCATAGCTCTGAGGACCCGGGTTCAAATCCGGCCTCGCCTGTGTGGAGTTTGCATGTTCTCCTCGTGCCTGCGTAGGTTTTCTCCGGGTACTCCGGTTTCCTCCCACATCCCAATAACATGCACGGTAGGTTCATTGAAGACTAAATTGCCTGTAGGTGTAAATGTGAGTGCGAATGGTTGTTTGTTTATATGTGCCCTGCGATTGGCAGGCGACCGGTTAAGGGTGTACCCCGCCTCTCGCCCAAAGTTAGCTGGGATAGGCTCCAGCACAGCCGTGACCGTATCCAGGTGAGGATAAGCAGTATGGAAGATGAATGAATGACTGAATTTTATGTGAATGGAAAGCAAGTGATCAAAAATACAGATGAAATATACCAATAGAATTATTATTTTCCTGGCAGATAAATAATCAAAGCTTTAAATTATAAATTATTTTTTTAAATAAATACAAATAAGTCTATACTTCCTAAAATGTGATTGAAGATCGTTTGAAATCCATTCAGCAAAGATTGAACTATATAGATTATATACACCCGTTTACAGTAGGTCGTGCTCCAAAATGCTGTATAAAAAGATTTTTAGCGGACAATCTATAGTCACAATTGTCTCTTAATGACAAGCTCCTCATTTTAAACAGTAGAGGCATAGTACCGATTGAAGACACGATTATCATTATCCAGATATTTACTGTTTCCCTTAAGACAAAGCACTGCTGCAGTGCTTCTATACATTCAATTATTGAGTTTCATGGTTGTTGATCAACCCTTTTTCTTGGTGAATTTCCACATTTGACTTGCTACAGTCCGGTTTCCTAATTGTAACAGTGTGGGGGAACAAACAATCCAAAAGGTGAACATACTTTATGAATTTTTAAACACTTAACCTATATGACACCAGCTGTCTTTATCACTTCAGTGATGTTATCATCATCAACACCATCAGTCAGAATATAAGGCCTGTCATAAAACTGTCTCATTGTAGAACAGCCATTACTGATGAAACACCGATGGGTATGTTCCTTGCGTCTCAATAAATATCGATGATTGAAAGCATTGATGTAAGAAGCAGATACATCTACGCTCAAGGCAAAGCTTTGGCAGATGCTGTTCAGTTTACCAGCATAATTTAGCCCACACAGGAACTAGGCATGATGGTAAAGTCATAAGAGAGATATGAAATTGTCTTGGAAATACAAAAGAAATAATTACACATATGCAAATTGGTGTTGCTAATGCTAATACTTCAGGAACATTCCAGACTGCAGATAACAGTAGAACTAGTTGCTCTGAAACACAACATCCACTTTTATTAATAGGTCCAGTAGAGAGCCATGCTTTGACATTACAAGATGACCCCATTAACTTGTGTTTCAGAGGTTCTTAACCAGCCGTTCGTTTTGCATACTGCTTAAGCTGCTTATCTTGTTCAAGGTTCATGGGAGCTGGAACCTATTTCAGCTGACATCGGGTGAGAGGCACTCAACTGGTCGCCAGTGACTCATAGAGCACACATCGAGACAAACAATGTGAGTGGGAATTGAACCCATGCTGCCTGCACAGAGGTCAGCCGATTTTATTTGGTGAATGGATATTTTTTTCAGAGATTTCCAAAAATATATTATTTTGTATTTTGACCCAAAAGAATTTATGTCCAAAATTATTCACACCTGTTCATACCCCACAGAAGCATATGCAATGTTCTGTACGAGTAGTAGTTTACAATGCTCTAGGGTCCTTTAGAATGTTAGGTTTCCTCAAAATTGCCAGGCTTGTGAATAATTTTTAAAATGTCCATGGCAAAATTTGTCATTAATATCTCCAACGCAACTTCTTATTTTTGGGCCACTTTTTTGTTTCATTTGGCGCCACAGGTTAAAAAATATGAATTTGTTTTAACTCAAAATTTGACCAGGACGTGAACCGTTAATTTTATTTGGGCTTATAGGTAGACAATTCAATACCATCCATCCATATTCAACACCACTTATCCTGGTTAGGGTCGCGGGGCGCTGGAGCCTATCCCAGCTGACTTCGGGCGAAAGGCAGACTACACCCTGAACTGGTCGCCAGTCAGTCGCAGGGCACATATAGACACGGACAACCATTCGCACTCACATTCATACCGTCACTGAGTGGGAACTGAACCCACGCTGCCTCCACCAAAGTCAGGCGAGTGTACCACTACACCATCAGTGACACAATTCAATACAACATTACTATTTATTGTCGATTTGAGGGTGGCAATTTGTAGGTAGCACTGATGTGTCACAGAAAGGTCTGCTTTCCAGTGCATGCCTCCATCTTTCGAACTGTTCCTCCACCTGCTCCCTGCTTTCACTGCAGATCACAATGTCATCTGCAAACATCATGGTCCACGGGGATGCCAGTCTAACCTCAACTGTCAGCCTATCCATCACCACTGCAAACAGGAAGGGGCTCAGGGCTGATCCCTGATGCAGTCCCACCTCCACCTTAAATTTCGTCTGCCACACCTACAGCACACCTCACCACTGTTCTGCTGCCCTCGTACATGTCCTCTATTATTCTAACATACTTGTTTTCTTGTACTGTGAGGTTCCACCACCAAGTCTCCTTCTCTCCTTTCCTACCAGAAGATACACCAAGTACTCTCCTGCCTGCTTCTCTGATCACCTTGGCTGCAGTGGTCCAGTCTTCTGGAAGCTCTTCCTGTCCACCGAGAGCCTGTCTCACCTCTTCCAGAAAAGCTGCACAACACTCGTCCTTTCTCAGCTTCCACCACATGGTTCTCTGCTCTGCCTTTGTCTTCCTAATCTTCCTCCCCACCACCAGAGTCATCTTACACACCACCATCCTATGCTGTCTAGCCACACTCTCCCCTACCACAACCTTACAGTCGGTAACCTCCTTCAGATTACATTGTCTGCACAAGATGTAATCCACCTGCGTGCTTCTACCTCCGCTCTTGTAGGTCACCCTATGTTCCTGCCTCTTCTGGAAAAAAGTGTTCGCTACAGCCATTTGCATCCTTTTTGCAAAGTCTACCATCATCTGTCCCTCCAAGTTCCTTTCCTGGATGCCGTACTTACACATCACTTCTTCATCACCCCTGTTTTCTTCACTAACATGTCCATTACAATCTGCACCAATCACGACTCTCTCTCTCTGTCTGGGATGCTCAGAACTACTTCGTCTAGCTCCTTCCAGAATTTCTCTTTCACCTCTAGGTCACATCCTACCTGTGGGGCATCGCCACTAATCACATTATATATAAGTTCAAGTTTCAACCTCATCACTCGATCTGATCAAAATCAGAATCAGAGTCATCTTTATTTGCCAAGTATGTCCAAAAAACACACAAGGAATTTGTCTCTGGTAGTTGGAGCCGCTCTAGTACGACAACAGACAGTCAATTGACAGAGAACACTTTTGAGACATAAAGACATTGACAAAAAAAAAAACTGTCACTAAGCAGTAAAGGGTTGCTAGTTATGTGGTAATGCCGGATGATACTCTGGTTTCGGAGTATCCAAATGATACTCTTTTCACCTCCAAGACATTCTTAGCCAACTCTTCTTTTAAAATAACCCCGACTCCATTTTTCTTCCCATCTACACCATGGTAAAATAATTTAAACCCTGCCCCTAAACCTCTAGCCTTACTGCCTTTCCACCTGGTCTCCTGTGCACACAATATATCAACCTTTCTCCTAATCATCATGTCAACCAACTCCCGAGATTTTCCTGTCATAGTCCCAACATTCAAAGTCCCCACATTCAGTTCTAGGCTCTGTGCTTTCCTCTTCTCTTTCTGCCGAAGAACCCGCTTTCCGCCTCTTCCTTTTACTTCGACCCACAGTAGCTGAATTTCCAACGGCGCCCCGCAGGTTGACTGCGCCGGTGGCGGACGTTGTTAACCCGAGCCACGACCGGTCCAGTATGGTATTCTTTGGATGAACGCTTATATTTGTTTGGTAAAGTTTTAAGCCGGATGCCCTTCCTGACGCAACCCTCTGCATTTATCCAGGCTTGGGACTGGCCTACAGTTTGCACTGGATTGTGCCCCCATAGGGCTGCTGTATGATGCAGCCTAATGGCATGTAGGCACCAGCACATCTTTACTGCTGCATTTCTGAATGCTGTTAAAAGGTCACAACATTTAGGATTTCATTCTTAAATGATAGCCGCCTGAGATTATTTAAATTGTGTTTTCCCTCTTAATGCACGTTCTAACAGCACACAGCAGGAAGTGGACTCTATACTATTGCCTGAAACATGTACAAATTGTTGTATCGAAACACACAAACAACTTCAGCGAGGACGCATATCCCTGACTATGAATGGGAAATTGAAGTTTCTTTAATCAAACTGAATGGGAAATTAGCTTTTAATTAACAAAATTAATTGATTAGTTGATATCTGAAAAATATTTTAATGGGATTACGGAATTTCTCTCTAAATCTGAGGTCGGCAACTAGGGGCCTGGCCCGCAGGCCAATTATATCTGGCCCGCCAAATGACGTTTGTCAAGGCACGATAATGAGCTGGGCTGCTACAGTGCAATGGCACTTCAATTCCTTGTTACAGTATTTAAGCAGATCATTGGCCAAGCAACCCATTTGATGTGATATCACAAGAAATACACTGATTGGCTGTTTGCCCACATGACCAAAATGCAGCGTCGCTATTGAATGCAGAAGTAATGTCTAAAAAACGCAACCAGCTACACCAGCTGTAATTATTTATGAGGGGTGTATGTTAATCACCCAGTAAAAAAAAAACTAAGTAAAGGGAATTGCAGGACACATCATTGTGATTTTAAAGGCACCTCGCCTATCGGAGGGTCGCTTTGCAATCTATCGGGCGAGAGGTGCTCCTCATGTAACGGGATCAAGCGAGGCTGTGCGGATGTACATTGCGAAACCTCACCCCCAATCCTTAAAACAGGATGCCCACATCCTGGCTGCAACCTTGTTGCAAATGAGACAAGTTGGCGTGGCATTTTCAAACACAGGTACGATGAACACATGCTTTTATTTCCACTCTTCTTTGTACTTCCTACAAAGATCAAAATATTCCTCGACCCCCCCCTCACACACACAAACACACACACACAGAATGCCGCCCAGGGCGACTGCCCTTATCACTCATATCAGAAACCACCCCTGCATCCCAGGAATGAGATGGCTCGAAAAAACCTGAAAATGGCCTGTTTAAACATTACATTTTCATCTCAACTAATAACAACTACATGGGCAAAAAGAGTCAAATACATACCTAAAAATGCATGAATTGCGCTCAGAGAAGTATTTATTATTTAAAATGGCAATTACTTAACCATTAAGTCTTAGAAGACAGTTTGTGTAAGCGATTAAAGCCAGCCGCTTTATTATCGCCAGGTTACTATCTGTTTCATGACACCGTGAGGAGCGGCAGAAGTAACACAGTAATAAAACCCTGTAGCGAATTCAATTGTTTGAAATTTATAAGTTCATTAAATTATTTTTTTCCATGATATAATAACATAAGGCGGCACGGTGACGACTGGTTAGAGCGTCAGCCTCACAGTTCTGAGGACCGGGGTTCAATCCCCGGCCCCGCCTGTGTGGAGTTTGCATGTTCTCCCCGTGCCTGCGTGGGTTTTCTCCGGGCACTCCGGTTTCCTCCCACATCCCAAAAACATGCATTAATTGGAGACTCTAAATTGCCCGTAGGTGTGACTGTGAGTGCGAATGGTTGTTTGTTTGTATGTGCCCTGTGATTGGCTGGCAACCAGTTCAGGGTGTACCCCGCCTCCTGCCCGATGATAGCTGGGATAGGCTCCAGCACGCCCACGACCCTAGTGAGGAGAAGCGGCTCAGAAAATGGGTGGATGGATGGATAATAACATAAATGAGATGGGGGGGTTAAACAGAAAAGGCAGGGTTTGCCTGATTAAAATGTAATTTCGGCCCGCGATTGAATTGACAGGAAAAAAGTTGCCTACCCCTGCTCTAAATGATGCGAACTCCATAAAGCCAAGGCATAATCCTAGTTGACGTATGGTTCTGCTTAAGACCACAAACTAGTTGAGACTGAGATAAACAGCGCCACTGATGGTTGCAGCCAAGGAGTGTACTCTATTTTGCTTCAGTTGCTACAAGAAGCAAATAATAATCAATTCTCAACGATCAATTGAGTACCGCTATGTTACTATGCCCATTCCGAGCCCTGACAGTTGAGCAGTAGACGAGGAAAATAGTGAAACCATCTGTCACATATACATTTTGCAATGTTGCTACTGAATGCACGAAATAAACAGAAAAATATTCAGCAGCACCAACAGCAGACTTTTTTCCTCAGCCAATTAAAAATGGTATGGATTATCATCTTCCCTGTGATATCATCCTGACTGATTTCCTTTTCTTCACTTGTAGGGAGAAGAGCTAAAGTTGAATAAATGGAATTTGTTTCTTCAATGAGCTCCTCACTCAGGTCTTCATCATGCAGCTGTAAAACAGTGCCTAGGGACTGGTCGGGAAATGGCAAAGGTGGGGTAGGAAAGAAAGGAGTAAAGAAAGGAGACAGCGTGCAGATTTCTCCCACTGCGACATGTGTGATGATCTTAAGCAGTTCAGGTTGAAAGCTATGAATGTTCTTTGCTAGGTCATCCAAAGTGAAAGCCTGACTCACTTTATCCTGGATAGTCAGGACCAAATTGTCTCTCATGAAGTGGGAGAAATATATACGGATCTGTTCGGTAAAGGGTAGAGAGATACAATCCAGCACTGCCTGTGTCACTCCGACAACCATTTTGCTGAGGTATAGGGATGGCATGCTAAAGAGTTTTTTTGGAGGAGAGAACCAGAAGCCCTGCAAGACTTTTGGAAGCACCTCTATCACGATCTCATGCAAGGTGAGTAGCTTGCCGGAGGTGACCTCCTGCTGCTTCAAGTTGCTAGCAATCTGCTGAGTTTTGCTGATGATCCCAGGATGTCTGGAGGTTACAATTATGAAATTATATATTAATGTTTGATAAATGCTGTATGTAGACATAAACATTGTACTTGGGCTGATATGCTGAATGGGCATCAAGCGACACTGACTTTAACTGGGGAGGGATCATCTCAGGAGACGCCAGGAGGCCTTCTGGCTTCAAACTCAATGTCTCTCATCTTCATACTGATGTTCACCTCAAACGCCTGACATAAGAATAAGATGCAAGAAGAACATTGCAAAGTTAATTAAACATTATGTTACTTACTAAAAACGGCCAATGTTTTTCCAGATTGTAATCTTACCATCTTGGCCTGAGCCTCAAAACATTCTTCCACGTCAAACTCCCAAAGCCTGCAAACACAAGCAAAATATTTACTTTTCAAATGAATCAGATCAACATAAGTATAGGTGCCATGTAACTATATTTCTAGTAACTTATTTTATTCTGAGAGATTTATTGGTCTCTTCCACCAGAAGGTCAGTCATTGTTTCAACAGTCACCTCAGGCGGGATCAAGTTATTCTGTTGACATCTCAAAAGTTCTGCCAACAGTCCAATCTAAAAAAAAAAAAAACAAGCACTTTCATCATTCCGGTGAAGTACTGAAGAAGATTTGTAGCATGTATCTATTTTATATTAGATTAGACATGTTTGTTTTGTGGGTGTTACCTGGATGATATAAGCGTGGAGGTTCCAGCAAGTCTTCAGAGCATTTTTATACGCGGGAGTGTCAAAAAACATCTGTAAAGTAGGATTAAAAATAAGTCATAATTTTGGGGGGGCGGGGGGTTTAAATCCATTTTTAACCTGGGTGTGAAAATGTATGGGTGTAGGGTTTAATGTCAAATAGCAGTGGGCAGAAGCAAAGCGCTGTTTTGTTCTGTTTTGTTGACGACAAGAGTACCTTCTTGTCAATGTGGGTTGCTGAAAGACGTGTTTTGACTATTTGTGCCTATGCACCAAACAGAGGTTCGGAGTATCTGGCCTTCTTAGAAATCTTGGGCGATGTGCTGGACAATACCTCTCTTGTGCTGCAAGAGCACTTCAATGGTCATGCAGCAATGACTGCTGACTTGAGGTGATCCGGGGAACCTTTAATCCCAAAAGATATACAGTCCTGGGCCATTACCATCACTTTTTTGGAACATTAGGGTTATGAAAAGACACTGCACATGGACAAGATTTGTCTTGAGATACTGAAGGCTTTAAATTTTGTTGGATTGTCTTGACTGATGTAGTGGTACACTCGCCTGACTTTGGTGCGGGCAGAGTGGGTTCAGTTCCCACTCAATGACGGCGTGAATGTGAGTGCGAATGGTTGTCCGTGTCTATATGTGCCCTGCGACTGTCTGGCGATCGGTTCAGGGTGTAGTCTGCCTTTCGCCCGAAGTCAGCTCGGATAGGCTCCAGCGCTGTTGAAAATGGATGGATGCATGGATGTCTTGACTGACCTGCCTTTTCACTGAGTAGTGGCAGTTGGATATATGGTCTTTCCTTGAAATTGATTCCAAATTGTGTACCGATGCGAAGGTGTGTTCCAACAATAGCCTCTTGGGGCAGTCTATGACTATTCCTATGAGGACTCACAAGGAGAATCCACCTGATTGTCAAACTGTGAAAGTCTGCACTGGACTCAAAAGGAGTCCTTAGGTGGGTTGTGGGAATTTCCATGTTCATGACCAGGAGAGGGCCAGTCCATGAGGTACTGGCCTAGTAGAGGGTGAGGGGGACTACTGCTAGGAACTACCTGATCCCAACACAATCACAATGAGAGACTGTGCTCCACCAGGTGTTTTTTTGTGTTTTTTTTTTAAATCTGATTATGTTTGTGATAGTCATGGACAATCTCAAGACACACTCAGGGAGTGCTGAGTGACAAGGTTGCATCTTGCTATTTGCAGGTTGTGTGCTCTTTCTAAGCACAATCTCCAACAATCCCTAAAGTGGGTGGGCCTAGCCCTAGAAATTCCAGAAGGATCCTTCTGGAGGGATTTGAGGGGAAGGTTAAACCAGAGATATTTTTCAGTCTGTTACCAGTAGCTGGAAAAGTGCCACATGAATAGAGAAACTTCGAGTCCAGCACAAACATACCATGATGGGTCTATAGACACCTATGCTTCCATCAATAAAATCCATTGTCACTTTTCTGCCGTATAGCTCAATGAACAAGGTAGGGTTCAAAACAAGAGTAGTGAACCGACTATTTTATCATCCAATGTAGATTTTCATGTCGTCAAAGGGAGTAATCATAAAGGCGCAGGTGACATGACTGCTTCATGCTTGTCACATCAACATTCTCTATGACATCACAACTCTCACGCTGTATCCCTCACTTGTTTCTCCACATTTTCACTATTTTAAACAGTATATACGTGTTCTGATGATTTGAAGGTTGGTTCTTAAAACTTAGCTCATCAACAATATTTTTACACATATCAAACAATAGTGAAGAGAGAATAAGAATCATTGCATGTACTGTTGCCCTTCACAGCGTCGTGACCATAGCAGTGGTTTAGTGTAAGACGGTTGTGCGGAGAAAGATTAGGAGGAGGTAAAGATGTCAAATTGAGGATGGGGAGGAGAGAAAATGAAGTTTTCCTTTCCTTCAAAATCAGAGGCGCAGGCTTGACAAAGAGTGCGTAGGAGTCTTTTTTTTTTTTTTTTTTTTTTATTTTATTTTAAATTTGCTGCTCCTGAGCTTTTCTCAACAGAAACCTCACTCTTCCCTCAACTGAGACATTATTCACCCTCTGTTATCTTAACCCTTTAATCGCTGCCTTATCTCTTGTTCCACACGAGTATTTCCTCACGTTTACCCTCCACCATTGTTCTCCATCAGAAAGGTCAGGGAACAACAATATTTTGAACTCCTCTTTGACTGAAAACATTTGGTGACATGTGTCTCCATAGCCACATGGAAAATGTTACTTGCCTGGAGGCATAAGAGAATTTGCCATTCAAAGCCCATCCTGATCGTCTACTGGCACCAGTTTATAAACAATGTCTCGAGAGATTAATACATGTTGTAAATAAAAGGGAATCTGTTTAGTCATGTGAAGTCTTGACAATTCAAATGAAGTATGTTTTGCTTTATTGTGCCTCTTCCCTTTCACACCACAGCAATCCCATCAAATGGCTGTCAATTATTGTCGCAAAGGGCTGGTAGACTCAGAGCAGCGCACAAAGGGTGAGATTAATGAAAAGAAATCAAAAATATGAGATGCCGTTGACTCACATGTTGATTTAAGAGGGTAGCAAGTGTAACGAAGGATTACAACTACGAGTACACGTTACGGGAGCCAACTATAATAATCTGCGTCTACATAGACGTGGCCGTGATAAACAACATGTTTTGCGGTTGCATCCTCGTCGGGAGCGGGATCACTCAGTGAGTTCAGATGAAAGGGAGCGCCGTCTTGTCGAATTTCATCTCTTTGACCAGAGAACGTGCAGCTGGGCCCATACAGAGAGATGCTTTGGCTTTGTGTTTGTTGAGGCGGTCCTTTCTCTTTCTCCCTTTCAGCTGCAGATGAGCTTCGCAAAAGGAAGGGCCGATGAGGATCCAGATACACTGAAACATCTTGTAGACTGGAAGTGAGAACGTTAGCCGCCCATCTAGAAATATCAGGAGGCGGTTTGTAGCCTTCGTAGTTGGAAGCACTAAAAATGCGCCACAATTAAACCAATGTGTTGAACATTGCCCTCATTTTACTTAAAGTAAGTAAGTACTGCAAAGACAATAAAAAGCAGTTTCACTTGGAGAGGCAGGAGTTCACTGTGTGCATGTGACAAATGGACAGATCAACTATTAGTGATTCTCAAAGTGTGGTATGTGAAGGAATCTTTGGATTAAATGTTCAAACTCTGGATAATGTGGCCTTAAACGTATTTTTTAAATCCAGTCCACTACACCTGATCAGTATAGTACAGTTGCGTAACCTTTAAGTACAATATATATCTGTTTAATCTCCTATGGAACTGTTTATTTTCCAAACATTTATTTAGCTACAATTTTTATTTAACTATTATGTGCAATGCATTTTCATGAATTTCCATAGTTTACAGACAAAACTGTCCCTCATATCGCTTAGGAATCCTGGAGGTCTCCAGTAGGGGGCGACATATCTAAATATTGTATGACTATCTGTTTCATGTAATCTTTTTTTTTCTGTTATCTTTTTGACTTTTAAACATTTCACTACTTCGGAAAACATGCACGCACTCACAAATCGCATCAAATACCAGTTTCAGGTTATTTTGCGTTATATACACAAAATAAACACTTTGAAATCTGAAGAAATGCACGAAAACAATTGATCTAGTTTTTCAAATTTTAGTAATTTAAAAAAAAGAAAGAATTTAACAGTGCTATCTTTGGTCTGTCTCTTTTCTCAATCTTCTATTGAAGTTGTCTTAAAAGGATATCAAATAAATCTGACGATGTTTCTGGCACGAAAGTAGGAGTTGATGATGGTGCGTTCAGGCACACTCGAAATTGTGTAAATTATATCTAAATCCAATGTTTTCCCCTAAAAAAAAATGAAATAACCTCATGGAAAGCTTCTCATGAGACTAAAAGTGTCTTAGTACTGTATTAATTGTCATTTTTATTCCCCGCCCAAAATATGTGGTCATAGTTCCATTGGTAAAGTGACATATTTCCTACGGTCGTAAAAGTGCTGACAGTCGTCGTGGAAGACAGAAGTTTGCCTCAAGTTTTGTGCGTGCACGGAATGGAGAGGGCTGTAAAGCGGCGGCCAAAGATGTGAAGCGGCAAGCTTTGGAAGACAAAAAAAAATATATATATATATCGATGTTGTACAATATGAGGGCGAATTTAAGTGCTCTTAATTTGACGATCGCACTGGCTCACCGGGCTGAAGTCCTGCAAAATCCACTTCAGGTAACCTTATTCTATTGAAGCCTACATTAGTCAGTATTAAGAAGTGGATCCCATTGTATATAATACGTATGTATTATATTCATTGTGATTGACTCAATAACCTAGTACAGTAGTATCCAGTGAACACACAACCAGGTTTTGGTCATGCAGAAAAATGAAACCCTTTTTTTTATATATATTTTTTTTGTTTTCATGTGTACACTTCATTCGGTGTTTGAATGTTTGGCCATTTGAATGCTCTTGAAATATGTCAGATTGCAAGGAAATCTGTGCACAGCCCCCAGATTTGACTCCGATTTTCAATCCTGCTCGGCCATTTGAAAACTAATTCGTCAAGTAAATTCCTTAGCTGATTTAATAATGCATGCTGAAAGGCGCAAATCCTCTTTAACTTCAGCTTTCTAAATGAAGCCTGATGATTTTGTGTCCCAAAAAAAAAGGGACTGGTATTCGGAACTGTCGGAATTCTGACAGGTCTAGATGGGGGAAATGATTGCCCAAAAGCATGATGCCGCCACAACAAGGCTTCACTAATAGTATGGTGAATATCTTTACAGCGCAAAACTTTGCCATTTGAACAATTGTGTGTCGACCTTTTTAGCCACCGCTTGCAATGGGCGTACATTGATGGCAATTCATGATCATGAGCCAATAAATTCCCTTGGAAATATTCAAATTTAGCCTTTCTGTAGAAACAAACCACATGGACCACTCATGCCCCCAATAGTGATGACGTTCATCTGTGTTGTCTCTTAAGCTTTTTGTGTCATGACTATTGGGCGTGGGCCAGCACAGAAATATATTAATGTTGACATCTGTCACTATTTTCTCATGTGATCACGACTACACCATTGTGCAGAAAGTCCTTCTCTTTCAGCTGGACTCTCCAACTCACTGCACTAATACAGAAAGTTTGTGTATGATCATGCCTTTAACGGGAGGCGCACACATGTGATTGTCCTCCCACTCTTACGCTCACATTCTCCTCATGCTCAGCTTCTCCTCTAATTGTCTTGTCTTGTGTGTGACATTTTGGGGCGGCAGAGAGGAGAGAGTAACAAGAGGAGGCAAGAGAGGCACAAATAGTGAGTAATGGCTCACGGGTGGGCGTTAGAGAATGGATCTACTGTAAGAATCCTGAAGAGCTGGATAATGGTCCCAGCCTCCTTTGTCCCAAGCTACCCACGATGCCAGTGAGCATCATAACAATATCATTCTGTCTCACACTTCAGCTGGCTTCTGGAGCTGGAGCTGGAGCTGGAGGTTTGCAGTGTGCCTGAAAGAGAGAGAAAGAAAAAAAAAGTGCAGCACACCACAGGCAAAGAACTTATCCGGTTGGTTTGATTACTTGAGTCCCACTGATGTACAGTATTCAGATCATGGGGTGAATGATGCTTAGCATTCATAGCTGTTCAGTGCTTCTCCCAGCAAACTGCGGGCAGGAGGTGGGGTACGCCCTCAACTGGTTGCCAGCCAATCGCAGGGCACATTTAAACCAACAACCATACCAGCAGCTTGCAAGCCCATTACGCTTCCCTCATGCAATTATCATTTGGCTTTAAATATGTCATGGGGTTTATGATTTGATTTGGCAATTACATTGTGCTCTTGACGGGAACACACCTACAGTATAAGAAAAAAAAAGTTGTGCAAGTGTTGCAATCTGTCTACCGGTACATTTTTATGGCTAAAACTAATAACTGGGAGGGTGGGTATTTATTTATTTTTTTTAAACTTCCGCAGCTGGATTCGTCGCCCCGTCCATCTAAGGTCAAATCTTTATGGACTGAATTGATAGAAGCTCAGGAAGAGCTACGACTATGACAATGGTCTTCCACGAAAAAGACTGCTGTGAATAGCAAAAATCCGCAATTGATGCCCCCCTAAAAAGGTTTACAATTACCTACAGATGTCACAAGATGACAGCAAAGCACTACTTTTGTATAAATGAAACACTTCAACTCACTTCAACACACAGTATTTCCCTGGCACCAAGATGACACAAGATAGTGCCAAATTCATACTTATATTGCATTAGCCTGAACACAGAAGCAGCGAATAGGTGAGTTTTTCAGAAAATAACAGAGGATAGATTTCACCCGCCCCCCCGCACATCCTCATCACCATCATCATCATTATTTTTAAGATGTGAGTTGGTATCAGGTACTACACAATGTTGCTTTAAAGTCAAAAGTACCCTCAGCATGAAATTTCATCAGTGCTATTGCTAACTAAATGATGTCCTTAAGCTTTGCATCCCATTATACTTTACACACGCACAGTTCAATTAAAATCAGTCCCAGAATCTCATTAAGCAGCCGCCCATCTGCTTTCTGCCTCCTCCTTCTCCCAAATCCTGTTACGCCGCTGATACACGGCGATCATCAAACATGGTCTCACTTCGAGACAAAGCCATTCACACAGTAAAGACGTAATCCTGTTTACTTCTGGCGTGGTCTCATTCTCGCTTTATGTGTGGCGAGAGTCAACAACACACATGAAGTTCTGAGTTCAAGGTGAATGTGAGAATGGTTGGGGAAACACATATTGGAAAAACATTTCATTTGGAGTCCAATAATGAGCACTAGTGTCGACCCGTAACTTGAGGGACAGAAATTGACTTTGACTGCACTCTTATTTTTGGGATACTGTTGATCATTTCTGTGCGAGTAACATTTTCGTGACTCTTTGTTCCTGTCTGTTTGTTGCATGTCAATGTATATATAGAAAGAGAGACTTTGATATTCACAAATTCGGAAGCGTGTAGTGAAGCACACATGCAAACACAGAACCCTCGTGGCTCTGTGTGACTTTCATAAAAGTAACAGCTGGAGGGAAGAGTTGCAGAATTGTGGGAGTTGCTGTATGACTAGTCAAGCGTCACCTAATCTCCTGCCTGTTTACTGCCTGCTTCCACAGACATATCTCCTCGGAATCATCATCTCGATATGTGGGAATGTCCTCATCAGCGTTTCCCTCAACATACAAGTAGGACACTCTGCCATCCTGCTATCCAGAACATGAAATTATTAAAATCCCAATTTCTGCACACTTTGTTGCATATCTTCTGCGGCGTAACCTGACTTTGACATATTTACGGAACGGAATGTGTGACCTACTGGCTACAAGTGCTAAGCGTGCTTAACCAAGGCTTAAACATCATAGTTGGATTTGAATTTAACACTGTCATGGGTAGAGATAGCAAATAAAAAAAATAAAAAGTTTATATTTGCAATTGTACTGGAAACATAATTTTTGTTTGTTAGAGCCAAGTACCTTTCAGAATTATAACTATTTGACCAAACGACTTCTTCTGGAAAGTCTAGCTGTAAAAAGTAACTATTGTTTGATTAGGTGTACAAGTGTAAAAGGTCATCTGAAAGTAAATGTGGTCAAATGATTCTCAGTTGATTAGAAAAATCGATTGCTTTGGCATTGTGCCACTAGTGTTGCTCACCCGAGTCTGCTTGAATGTCCTAAATGCATGCGTTGTCATCTTACAAAAATCGAGCAAATTGGTGAAAAATCGATTTGGAGAGAAACCTCGTAAACGGTTGGAACTGACTGAGGTTGAGACATGTTACAGCGTCAATTAAAAATCAGGGGAAATGCTGAGCAAATGTAGCCAACCATTGGTTTGGCACCGTGAGCTTGTTTATGGAGGAATGTGTCCTTCTTCGACTGGAATGAGCTTCCCACTCATTGATCTGCTTAATTGGTGTCAAGCCACCTCTCTGATTGAATGCTGCTGAAAGTTTTACGTTTATATTAAGAGTTGGGCAACGACCCTTATCATGACATATTACGGAAAATGTTACGTATGATTAATTACTATCAGTGTGATGTGCAAGTGTGCTTTATGCAGGTGTTTACTGCATGGATCTGAAGCTGCCACAAACTCTTCTTCCCTCTCCTCCAAACAGAAATATGCCCACGTCCGTCTGTCCCAGCAAGGCTCCAAGCCTTACTACACCTCTGTGCTGTGGTGGTGCGGTCTGGTTCTCATGGGAGTTGGGGAACTGGGGAATTTTGCGGCCTACGGCTTTGCCCCGGCATCCCTCATAGCCCCACTGGGCTGTGTGTCTGTCATAGGTACATTTTGATTAAATTCAGAAAAAAAACAGCATACGTATTATGTATCGTGTATTTATATCTGTTAACACAATCAACAGTCAGTAATACAACTATTAACAAATGAGATGAAGGGAAGCTACAGTGGATATAAAAAGTCTATACACCCCTGTTCAAATTGCAGGTTTTTGTGATACACCAAAATAAAAAAACCAAGATAAATCATTTCAAAACCTTTTGCTACTATTAGTTAACCTATAGAAGTCACCACACAACTGCCACTATTTAGTGCCTCTTATTAACCCCAAATGAATCTCAGATGTTCTAGTAGGCTAGTCCTGACATTTTTTGTAGTCACATTTTACAACACAAGCCGTGGGCCACAGAGAGCTTCCGCAGCATCAGATGGGTCTCATCATTCAAAGGTATTAGTCAAAAGGAGGGCACAAAAAGTCCCAGTAATAGTTATCATAATTATATCATGTCGCATGCAAAATTCAAATAAATGCCTGTCAGGTATCAAAACACTTCAGGTGGAATTGATGTCACAGACGGTAATTCCCTTTCTTATCTTTAAAAAAAAAAGAAAAGGGATCATTGAAGAAAAAATTGGCGTGGAGTTTACATGTTCTCAACATGCTTGCGTGTTTTCTCCGGGTACTCTGGCTTCCTCCCACATTTCAAAAACATGCAAGTTAGGTAAATTTTTATTTTGTTTTACTGTTATATACAGTAGGTGTAAAAACAAGATAACTCTTGTTAAAAGTAAAGCGTGAAAACGCACAAACGTGTGCCACAATTTTTAATAACAAGCGTGAATGTATATGATAAAGCTGGAAATCTCAACGAGCATGGTTAATCCTCAATGTACTAACTAACTTTTGAGCTTCCATTGTATCTGCATTCCAATACTTTCTTAATCCGAAGGGAATTTTGAATGATTTCCTGTCTGATATAAGACATCTATTCTAAAAATTCTAAATCAGTCGACCTGGTGATTGCAACCAAATTGTGGGTGCAGGCGATGTTCGGGACTCATTTCCATTCCTACCGTGTTCTTTCCATTCTCCATTCTTCTCCTCTTCCACACTAGCTCATTTGACTGTGACAGTGTGAACTAAGCTGCTATGAACTAAGCCAGACTCACGGGCCAATCAAAACAAAGCCTGTCTGCTCGTCGCAGCTGGCAGCTGCTCTGTGCATACATTCCAAACGCAGGTTAAACATTAAAAACACAGCTTAATTATTATTTTTTTAACTCCTGCAACTCGTCAGTCACCGAAACGGAGGTGACGGCTGCTCATGATTATTGATATCGATTACCCAAGTGCTTCAAACAGTTTTTCTATTGCCATGTGTTGCAAATGGCTGAGTGGTTTGAATAATACACTGAAGTAAACCACAATCTTGTTGAGGGCTGAATGCAGTACCGTACTCAATTTAGTTTTACCAAAGTACTTTGTACTTGACTGTATATAATGCTGTTAACACACAAAATTTGATATCATTACTGTAAGTCATTATAAGGCAAAATCAGGCCTGCGGGCCAAATCCGGCCCCCGATGTATTAGTATTTGGCCCGCAAGATCATATCAAATGTGCATTACAGCTGGCCCTCCAGTGTATAGCGCATAATACTAATACTAATACTACAAATCCCAGAATGCTTTGCTAGTGTGTTGGCGCATCAGTCGAGACCAGCATTAGCGACCATGCACCCAGTCTCCTCGGGCAAATTTACCCCTCGTAAAATGGCCAAATGAGAGATGGAAAACAGGAGCTTTCAAGACAAAGTGGGAGGCGTATTATCTGTTCACGACAGATTCTAGATTTCAGATCTTACAGTGGGGATGGAAAGTATTCAGAGCCCCTTAAATTTTTCACTCTTTGTTATATTGCAGCCATTTGCTAAAACGTTTAAGTTCATTTTCCCTCATTAATGTACACACAGCACCCCATATCGACAGAAAGAAAAAAAAAAAAACGGAATTGTTGATATTTTTGCAGATTTATTCAAAAGAAGTGATTTTTGCAAATGGCTGCAATATAACAAAGAGTGAACATTTTAAGGGGGTCTGCATACTTTCCGTGCCCACTGTATCTGTTTAAATGAGAAACAAATACCACTGATGTGTCCCTTATTGGACAATATCGTGCGTTTATAATAATAACGTTTGCTTATTCCAAATTCATTTAAGTTGGTTTTCATAGGATAAGGTTTGACATTACATATCTGGAGAGAAGTGAAAACATGCACAATTGCGGTCAAGTTTGAATAAATATTGAGTTTGGCCTGAGACTTTGTCCCCATTTTTAATTTTGGCCCACCGTGATTTTGAGTTTGACACCCCTGTTAAGTAAAAATTCCCTCACTGTGATTCTCCAAAAGCACAGTTATCAACAATTACTGCGGCCATATCCATTACTGTCATTTATAATCCCCGTTCGTTGTCTGATACTTGAATGCACATGAATAATATGCAGGTTAATTGAGTCTTGCTAGAGCACCTCAGCACTGTAAAAATAACACAATGAAAGGGGGCGCCTTACCATTCTACACAAAAGAGCAAGCGGTGTGTTGACACCCAGGGTGTGTGGAGTTTTTTTTTCTTTTTTTCAGACATGCTTTGCTAGCTAACGCACTCCGATCCTGTGGCGGTGTTGGATGCGAGCGAAGGCTTCGTGGGGCGACAAATATAGCAGGAGTCCTCGGCTGCGTAAACAACAGGAGGGTGGGTGATAGATGAAAGAGATTTGTGAGGGGAGACTAAAAAAAAAAAAAAAAAAGGATGAAGAATACAGATGAGTACTAAAATAATATTCCAAGTGGGGGGGGGAAATGGAGACGATGCGAGAGGGAGCCCATTGATGAGATTGTTGTTGTACGCCTGTCCAAGTCCGCCACTGTGATACCCCAGTCACTATCCCGGCCTTTTCCTCTGAGGCTGCTTGTCACAATTAGGTGAGACAACAGCCTTCCAAATGTTGTGCAGGCCCACGTGTCACCTCTCCTTCCCTTGAAATAGAAGTCAATTCATCACTCGGAGGAAGGAGGCTGGCATGCTCCACTGAAGGTCACCTTAAACACATGGCGGCGACACATAATATCGCAATAACAAAAATCCAATTACAGTTAACCCATTTGGAAACAAAGCAATAAGGATGTGATTCAAGTGTAGACTTTCAGCTAATTAAGATGTTTCGTAAACGTATATGTCATTGACTATTTACTGCTGGGAGAGGCTTCAGCACTAATGAAGACAAGTAGTTTAAAAAAATGTCCAAATACTTCTGGACCTAACAGTAGTGTATAGTAGCAATTAGCAGCATTGGTTACACAGGATCAGCAATATTGTAGGATCTTTTATCTTTGTTTCTTTGCCAAAACGGCAGCTTGATTGCTATAGTGTGATGTGTGATCTCCCTCAGGGAGTCTCCCGGTTTAGTGCATGCACACACACGCGCACGCACACGCGCGCACAACTGCTTACCCCAGAGGTTCCCTTTGTCACATTTCTCATTTTATCAAGCTGTGTGAATCCCACTTTATACGGTGTTGCTATGGTGACGTCACTTGGCAAAAGCCAGCTGCTCCCAGAGGCACAGGCATGTTCCTTAATGTGTGTGTATTTCATCTGTATGAAATATTTAACAACTGACGGTTGAAGAGTCTTTTTAATCCTCCAATTAGTCACTAATGTCCTTCCAGCTTTGTGCACATGCATTCCATGTTTTACACTCCGACCGATACATTACAGTAGTGTAGATATTATTGCTTTAACTTAAAAGTGTATGTTGTTTTAAAAGTACTTTGGTTTCATTTCCAGTGCCAGACATTTAATTAAAACTGTTGTCATGCTTGGCGATCAATGTGTGAAGAAACTGTGTCCTACCTTTTCACTACATTTAATCTCACATATTTGTTTGTGTGAATCCGTGTAATATTGATTGTTTATGCGCTGCCCGTCTGTGTCCTGGTTGGCGTTTGTCAGTATTTTGCAATACAGTACATCGTGATGACATTTAGATCCCCAGCATGACATATTTGTATTTATGTCTGTCTGCTTTGATTGCCCCATGCAGTTTGGGCCTGTGTGGCCATCCATCTGTGTGCGTACTTCCTTATTGACGTGTGTCTGTGGTCCTGGATCACAACCCATCTTTGTCACACTCCAACACTGTAATGGTTGCCCATCAGTCTCGGTTCGCTGCGTATCCCGGGGCAATACAAAGACGATTTGTGAGGCTTGGCTCATGTAGAAATGATTGTTTTTCAGTATCTCATCTTTTGACGCTGATATTGATGAATGTGTTCATTAAACATGCTGCATGGAAGATCAAGTTGGTGAGCTTAACCTAATGTGCTCCATCCATCTCAGGATTCTGACAGATTTTACAGGCAGATCAAACTGTCAACTTAGTGTGCACAATTGCAAGAAAATGCATGTGAACCCTTTGGTATTACCTGGATTCCTGCATAAATTGGTCATAAAATCTATATGTAATAGAGAAAAGCAGTCTGCATTAGTTAATACCACACAAACAATTAGGTTTTCATGTTTTTATTGGACACACTGTGTAAACAATGAACCTCTCTACGAGCTAACCAAAGTCAGGAGTTAGTCAACCTCGATCCCAATCAATTTGATAAGGGTGGAGGTGTTGGTTAAAGTTGCCCTGCCCTATAAAAAACACAATTTAGAGTTTTCGACTCTCAAGAAGCATCACCCGATGCTAACCATGCCTGGCACAAAAGAGCTCTTAGATGCCCTACAATTCACAATTGTTAACTTGCATGAAACTGGAAGGGGTCTGATGTCTTGATGTTCATCAGTCCATAGTCAGACACCGCTAGAGTGTTGGCTAAAGACTTACAGTTTAAATTCTAAACACCTATGGAAACGGAGTGCAAGTGGGGGGATACCCAGGAACTTCGCATAGTTTTAAGAGTTATTTATAGCAATGAGTGAGTGACCCCACACCCAGCGAATAAGTCCCAGGTGTGCCTGCGGACACATGCGAGTGAATTGACACCATCTCGCGTGCACAATAACCCTCAGAGGTGTCCTGTAATTGTTGTGCCAGCACCGCGGGAGCAGAGGGTTCCACTTCACCCATCCGAGAGGCGGGTCCATGTCCCGGGGTCCACGCGAGAGCGGCCCGGTTGATGGGACACCCCTACTGCGAGGGACTCCGGGCGGTCCACTGGCATCACTAAGGCGCCCCAAAAACCACCCACCCGCAAGAGGCCGCAGGGGCCCCATGCATTATGGTGCAGTGGGCATCGTGGTTTGGGACTGCTTAGCATCCTCAGGGCCTGGACGCATTGCTTTCATTGACATAAAAATAAAATAAAATTGACATAATCCCAAGTTTATCAAGACATTTTGCAAGAGAACTTGAGACCATCTGTCTGCCAATTGACGCTTCCTCATCCGACAAAACACATCCCAATCCTGTTTGTATTTGTTTAAATAAGAAACAAATACCACTGATGTGTCCTTTATTGGACAATGTCGTGCGTTTATAATAATAACGTTTGCTTATTCCAAATTCATTTAAGTTGGTTTTCATAGGATAAGGTTTGACATTACATATCTGGAGAGAAGTGAAAACATGCACAATTGCGGTCAAGTTTGAATAAATATTGAGTTTGGCCTGAGACTTTGTCCCCATTTTTAATTTTGGCCCACCGTGATTTTGAGTTTGACAGCCCTGTTAAGTAAAAATTCCCTCACTGTGATTCTCCAAAAGCACAGTTATCAACAATTACTGCGGCCATATCCATTACTGTCATTTATAATCCCCGCTCGTTGTCTGATACTTGAATGCACATGAATAATATGCAGGTTAATTGAGTCTTGCTAGAGCACCTCAGCACTGTAAAAATAACACAATGAATTTATCAAGACATTTTGCAAGAGAACTTGAGACCATCTGTCTGCCAATTGACGCTTCCTCATCCGAAAAAACACATCCCAATCCTGTTTGTATTTATATCCAATCAACTTTATGCCCTTGTCCTTTGCCCTATGTCGATCCCAAGGTTGCAAAATAATTTACAAGCATTATATATTTTAATCCTGTTTTATTGTGTCTAGACTTTGCTACTTTCAAGGCACACAGTCAGAGGGTGAAAAAAAGACTGCATTAGAGCTCAGTGCCTCTATGACACTAACAAAGAATCAGATGCTTCAATGATTGTTAAACTAATGGGAATATCTTTTTATTTCTCTTTCTAGCAAGCGCTCTCATTTCTGTGATTTTCCTCAAGGAGACCCTGTGCGTCTCTGACATTGTCGGTAAGCAAACACTCAGGAACAATAATAGATGTATCTGCTGACAGATTGCTGGCTGGTTGAAGAAATAACTAAAGTTATATTTAATGAAATTAGTTTTTAAACTATTTGTCAGAGAGAGAGAGAGTAAAGAAATATGGAAATTTACTGAGAAACCTAATATTATTGCTGTGGCATATCCATGTATACTGTCACGATACTAATTCGTATCAGGTTTGACAGGACCCAAAAGCAGACTGAAGCGGAGGGAGTAGATTTAGAATGGTTTATTGAAGGTTGGCTCAGGGTAAGGATAGGTGGGATAGCTTGGCGGCGTGGCTGGAGCGGACAGCGAGGCGGGGGGCACGGAAGGGGCACTGGAGACGAAGGAAAACACAAGGAGGTAAGTATGACTTCAGGAAAGCGAGTGAAGAGAGTGCAAGGGTCGGCATGTGTACCACCACAACGTGTTAATACTGTGGTGATGGTTTCCTGGATCCGGCAGGCTTTTATGCAGGCAGTGATGAGTGTTGATAGAGGACAGGGGCACGGCCCAGGTGGTGCTGATTTGCTGGGGGAGAGAGCGAAAGAGGGAGGCGAGGCACAAAGCGCCACCTAAGCTCCAAAAAGGGGACTGCAGGAAACAACCATGATATATATACTTTCCTGTTGTTGCAAGTGCTGCAAAGAAAAAATGTAGAAATGCACTTTATGTACTCATATTTATTGTTATATCATTTATTTATGTTATTTCAGCAGCACAGTGGAGGACTGGTTAGCACATCTGCCTCATAGTTCTGAGGATCCAGGTTCAAACCCGGCCTCTCCTGTGTCCGGTTTCCCCCCCACATCCCCAAAAACATGCATGCTAGGTTAATTGAAAACTCTAAATTGCCCACTGGTGTGAATGTGAGTGGGAATTATTGTTGGTTTATATGTGCCCTGCGATTTGCTGGTGGGCAATTCAGAGTGTGCCCAGAGTCAGCTGGGTAGGCTCCAGCACGCCCGCGACCAAATTGAGGATAAACGCTACGGAAAATGGATGGATGGATTTCTGTTATTTCAATGCAATCAGTACATATTCCGTATTTAGTCTTGACAACAGCATCTATCACTCACACAAAAAATAAGGATTGATGGGATGAAGTGGGGCAAGTAAGTAGGAAAACTCTAAAAAGTGCAAAAGCAGGAGGGCAAGACCGCCATTTGGTGTTTGTCTGGATGACAAAAAAAAAAAAGTGCACCACTGCTATGCAAGAACCAGTTATATTTGTATGCTAATGCAGGTAGAAATGTTGACAAATTATTTTTTGTCTGTTTTTGCTGTTTCGGTCATGATAGAAGCATGAAATCCTGATAACAAAATAATAATCCAAGGTCTTGCTGGATTGAATAATATTGTTTTGTTCCATATTGTCTGGATTGAAAAATACGTCAGCGTTGAGGTGTCTTTGGTTTCTCTGTACAGTATTTGAAATACAATACCCACTTTTTCCTGTACGCGTGTGTTTCAATGGATCTGGCCGATGAATGTTTGCAAGTTGTCAGCTCACCTCTCGTCTCTGTCTTTAGGTGGCACCCTGGCAATAACAGGCACCTACGTCTTGGTGACATTTGCTCCCCACACATCCACTCACATTACAGCCCATCTGGTCCAGTACTATGTCATCAGCTGGCACTTCCTGCTGTACCTTGTATGTAACCCTATCCAAACATGATCTATGCAGTATATACAATCATGTAAGAGAAAGAAGAGTTCTATTTTCTTTGGGTCCAAAGTTTTCATGAGAAGAACCACTCATTGGGGGGGGAGATCCAAGGAGTACAGGTGTATAGAGTATGAATAACCAACCATTATTGTGCTTAAACCTGAACATGTTATATAAGAGACATATAAGATTGAGATTCTGATCTGGTATGAGTGTCATGCAGTATGTATACAGTAGTTTATAGACAGCAAGTCCTCTGTCTTCCTAACAAATAAAAGATTAAAACAACTCCATTACCTGCGACCCTAACGACAAGGACAAGCGGTACAGAAAATGGATGGATGGATGCAAGTCATTCCAGTTTAACCTTTGGCATGGATGTTGTAAACATACTGTGGCTGTTACCATAGGGATGAATGCGCTTCTGACAAAAGCTACTATTTATTTCTATCTAATGCCGCAACATGCACAGATCAATTCAACCCTGCCAAATCTCCACGTATATTCCAAATGTTCCCTTTATTCCTACGGGACAGTCTATTGCATGCACATACTGTAGTCTTTCCAAACAGACCCAGAAAGATAACAGCAAGCAGCTCTCCAAGTATTTCAGTCAGTGCTGAGTGTGTGCCCTGTGTAACAATACCAGCATTATTCACTGATCACCATATTATTGTAATTCACATTCTACACTTGAATCTGGTCTGGTTTTCTTAACTGACGCAAGAAATGTGCAATAGAAATGTCTCCGAAATTTGCGTAATACTGATGGAAGACTAGATGCACTGCATTGAAAAAGTCCTGCAATTGATATAGACACGCACACGCACACGCACGTCCATATTACGCAAAGGCAGAGGGGTGGTTTGGATTGATTTAAAGGTCAGTTTGCCCTTTTTCCACACCCTACTTTTGCATTCCCCTCTTATTCTCCATTTGTTACCGCCCTGTGGTGTTTGCTCGAGGTCCTTCAACAGCTGAATGCTATTGGACTCACAAGGACAGCTCTTCTCATTAAAAGAACAGCAATTTATACCCCCCACCCCCCCACACCGTGGTGATTTGTTTCAATTAAAGAGTGCTGCTCTTTTGTCTGCAAAGAGCACTTTGTCATACAGATGAGGTGGTCGGGAAAAGAGGAAGAGCAATTACAACTTTCATTTTCTTTGTGAAGTATGAGGAAATAGGATCTGCATAAATTAATCTCCCCCCCCCCCTCTCCTTTCTCAATAGATGATAGAGGTCATCGTTTTTTGCATCCTGCTCTTTCTATACAAGAAGAAGAACATGAAGCACATTGTTATTGTGATGCTGCTGGTGGCACTGCTTGGTACGGACAAGTGCACACTGCTTGATTGAGGGCGCATGAATTTTAGCAATTTGGGTCGTGTGTTGCTTTGTTGCCTAGTTACCAAAATGGACCTGTGGTCACTCATCATTTCTGCATAGAGAATGTCAAGGCAAAATAATTAAGTGAATTCACATCCAGATGGGATCATTTACTCTGAATATTAGCCACGCAATTACATATTAGTGACGTGTTACTTGTATTCCTGCAGCCTCTGTTACGGTCATCTCAGTAAAGGCTGTGTCAGGAATGATTACGGAGTCGATAAAAGGTCATCTGCAGCTCATCTACCCCATTTTCTACGTCATGCTCGTCGTCCTGGTGGCCTCTTGCGCCTTCCAGATCAAGTTAGTTCTACTTTTCTTTTTGGGCTTGCTATTCTCCCACTTTTCTATTGGATGGAACTACTCGGATCAGTCCGACAAAACAATCATGTAAAGCAAGGATTCGCTGCACATATCCAATATTATTCTTCTGCTCGTCCACAGGTTTCTCAATCAGGCAATGAAAATGTTTGATGCCACGGAGGTGGTTCCAATCAACTTTGTGTTTTTCACCGCAAGCGCTATTGTTGCAGGTATGTTAATCACAAAAGCGTCACTCTGTGGGTCGTTCCATTTACGC
The DNA here is from genome assembly GCF_024500385.1 of Phyllopteryx taeniolatus. Taxonomy (NCBI): domain Eukaryota; kingdom Metazoa; phylum Chordata; class Actinopteri; order Syngnathiformes; family Syngnathidae; genus Phyllopteryx; species Phyllopteryx taeniolatus. The sequence goes on from NC_084507.1 coordinate 3,496,424, forward strand.
ACCAACCTCCAGATTATGTTCTATTTACACAATTTGATGAGATCCAGTACGAACACATTATGAAATATGCTGCTGTTGCGAAGTTAAAAATGTCCACGAGATGGTCAGAGAGACAAATTTAAAAAATATGTCTGGTATTACGGTTGTAGTTTGCAGCCACAGATTGTTGTTTCTAACATATTAATGACCTCATTTAGGTGCGTTAAAAATAATCCAAATACAAAATACAATTATTTCAATTTAAAAATAATACATAATACAGACCAGCGCTACAGAAAATGGATGGACTAACAGTAGATTTTATGAGCAATGCACAAAATTAATATCTAATTTTAATTAAAAGTAATTCCAGTTTGCACCAAGATTAAGTACTGGAGACTTAGTTGTGTGCACGTGTTAGCAGCTCTGTCATGCTGAGCACCAATAAGCGAAGTAGCCAAAAATATTTTCAGAACAAAGTAAAGTATAACTGAGGCCATACTGTATGGTGACAGAGATTTTTTTATGATGATTATTATTCATAGTTGAATATTATACAAACAAAGTGGATAGAACACTGAAGAAAAAAAGCCACATCATTAGGTACACTTGCACCTAATTCTAAATACGTACTTGTCTACATGGGAAATTCTGTTGTGTACACTAGAAGTTGACGTTGAATATGTTGCCTTACAGGGATAATCTTTTACCAGGAATTTGAAGGGTTGGCATTACTGAATATTTTCATGTTCCTTTTCGGGTGAGCATTCACTAAAACACAAATTTCATCTTACGATTTCATTTTTCATTTATGAGGAGTTTAACAGGTTCTACATTGTTTGCAGATGTTTGCTATCCTTCCTGGGAGTTTTCCTGATAGCCAGAAACAGGCCAAAAGTAAAAAAAGATTGCAACTTTATAGCAATGGATATTGTCCCTGGTAAGCGTTAAATGTACTAGCAAGAAGCGTTAAATGTACTAGCAAGAAGTGACCCACGACTTCTATGATGGCTGAGTGCAGCAGCGCTGGCATCTAAGGCTTCATCGAAAGAGCTCTCCTTTTTGTGTTGGCAGGAAAGCGACGCACAGACAGAGTGCAGCCTGAGACCAAAACTCAAACATATGGATCATTGGCAGCCAAGCTCATGTGCAACAGAGGTGACCAAACAGAAGAGTCTTAGGACCCGCCCCATCTGTTGAGACTGAGGAAGTGTGTGAACACATGCCTCCTAAAAAGTGAATGGGCAGCATAAAAAAAAAAAGGCTCATCAATGTGTAAGGGCTTGTAAATTAAAGCAAAATGTAAAAAGGTGTGGTATGTTTTTGGTGTATATGTCATGGTTACTGACGGTGGTTTGCAGCCATCCATCCATCCATTTTCTGAGCCGCTTCTCCTCACTAGGGTCGCGGGCGTGCTGGAGCCTATCCCAGCTGTCATCGGGCAAGGGGCGGGGTACACCCTGAACTGGTTGCCAGCCAATCGCAGGACACATAGAAACAAACAACCATTCGCACTCACAGTCATGCCTACGGGCAATTTAGAGTCTCCAATTAATGCATGTTTTTGGGATGTGGGAGGAAACCGGAGTGCCCGGAGAAAACCCACGCAGGCACGGGGAGAACATGCAAACTCCACACAGGCGGGGACGGGGATTGAACCCCGCACCTCAGAACTGTGAGGCTGACGCTCTAACCAGTCGGCCACCGTGCCGCCGGTTTGCAGCCCCCTTCTCAAATTCTTATATTTTTGCAGTTTCCCCACTTTGGTTAAGATCATCAAACAAATGTAACTAGACAAATATAACCCAAGTGACATTTATTATCCTTCATTTATTAAGGAAAAAACTATTCAAAGTTACCTGGCCCTGTGTGAAAAATTAATGGCCCCCTAAACCTAATAACTGGTTGGGCCATTCTCAGAAACAACAACAGAAATCAAGCGTTTTCTAGAACTGGCACTGAGTCTTTCACATCTCTGTGGAGATATTTTGGCCCACTCTTCGTTGCAGAATTTTTGAATTCAGCAAAAATGGAGGGTTTTCAAGCATGAACGGCCTTTTTAAGGTCATGCCACTGCATTTCAATCAGATTCAAGTCTGGACTTTGATTAGACCAGTCCAAAGTGTTTTTAAGCCAATAGGAAGTTGACGGTAGGTTTAGGATTGTTATCCTGCTACAAAACCCAAGTGCGATTCGGCTTGAGGTCGCAAATTGATGGTGGAATATTCTCCTTCAGGATTTTCTGTTAAAGAGCAGAATCATGGTGCCATCAATCACAGCAAGTCGTCCAAGTCCTGAAGGAGCTGAGCCAAGGGAGGCCTGCAGTTCTTCAGAAGTTGTCCTGAGTTCCGTTGTGGCCTCCTGGATGAGTCATTGCTGTTCTCTTGGGCTAATCTTTCCAGACTGATAGATGTCAATTACCTTTTCTCCACTGTTCTGGAATTTCTTTCATTTTGTTGCAGCTTTTTAGATCTTTTTCACACAGCTCCAGGTAACTGCATTTTCTTTTTCTTAAAGAAATCATTTTAAAATAGCATTTTAAGTTCACTTGGGTTATATGCCAGATATTTAAAAAATATTTTTTTGATGATGTTAAAGTGGAGAAACTATGCAAAAATATCATTTGAGAACTGGCCAATACTTTTTCACGGCACTAAATAATACATACCATACACTTAACCTCAAATAAACCAAACCACATAAAGACCTGAATCTAAAATTAAGGGTTGCCAAGCAACCAAACCTTTACTTCCCTCTTACCACCCACACATAATGGGATGTGTATACAAGACTTGATGTTTAAGGAGGAGTCTGTGCCTTCTCTCACATTGCCTCTGCTGTCATATAGTGTTGGTGTTTTTGTTCCCGCTGGAGAATGTGATACATGTAGGCTAAATTGTTGGTATCCTTCTGTTGCAGAAAAAGCAACAATGGTCGATGAAATACTGTTAATCTTGGGGGGAATACAATTTGACTTGCTAATGGGAGAAGATGCTTTGAACAGATGAGGAAACTGAAACTTTCGTGCAAGTCACATCAGCTCTATGTTTACAGACATACAAAGAAACATGGATGCTTGGTTTTGCTCTTGGGTTGCTTCGCTCCATCCGGCACAGGGTGTCTTGAATGTGTGCAGGGTGCAAGAAATCTCAACACAACGCATTCTGTGCTAACCAGTGTCAGAAAGGTTGGTTTCGGTCGCAGATGATGGGGTCGCCATTTATTTTTATTTTTTTTCTTTAACAGAGGGGTACCAACAATTACATACGTGCGTAGTAATCATCTGAACAGTCATATATGGGTCTTTTATTAACTTTAATGAAAAAAAAAATAAGAATTCTATGCGATGGAATTTGGTTTCCAATGAAATGTTTAAATCAAAATCCTAGTACTGACAGATTCCATCTGCATGTAAAATAGACAATACAAGAAATGTACTTAACTAAAATGGTAATAGATGAACTTGACCATGACCGGCACTCGAGTATGTCTAGCAAATGCAAAATGTAATTTATATTACCAGTCATCTTATTTTACAGCCGACACAAATTAAAGACATAGGGTTTCAGTTAGATCACTGCGCAAAGACCGATGACAAAGTTGCATGATGCTACGTTTTAGGTGCGCTTTTCAGTTACCCATAAACCGAAAAATGTATTTGCCTCAAAATCAAGCAAGTTCAGCATATGTTCCACTCAAACTTCTATGTTAATTTTTGCAAAGCGGTACTGTAGGGACATGGGGTTGCGTAGCAGCACCATTCCTCTGTGTTCCAGAGGCTGACTGATGAGTGTGTGAATGAGGCCGGTGACACTCACAAAGCCAAGAGCCTCCCCACTCCCTGCAGACAGGGAGAAGTCGGCCTGAGTCACCCAGCCTAGCGTCAGTCGGGAGCAGTGAGAGGTGACACTCGGCAGGGGATTCGGCCACACTCCCAAAACAAAATCAGAAGCAGGAGAAGATGACTGGGGCTTCTCAAACGTGGTGGTCTTCTGATCGGAGGCTGAGGGAGTGTCTTTACTTTTACTGTTATCAGAAGCCCTTTTCTTGGCACCCTTCTTACTATGTTTAATCGTGCTTTTCAAGAGGTCCTTGTGGGGGGGCTCCTGAGGGCCGCTACTGACAGGCCCTTGGTTCAGCAGCTTGAGGTCATCTGCAGTTGGCACACACACCATGGCATGGGGGTCTGGTTTACCCTTCAACAACAGTGACAGACGTACCCAAACCAGAGTCATCCCATGACTTGCTTGGAATGACATCTTTGCAGCATGGTCCAGAGGTAGCGTTTCCTTGACACAGTACAACCTCTGACCTTTACATGAAGTGGGTCTGCACCAACTAGAGAGAAGCCTCAAAGACTTCCTGTTCCTAGGAAACAAAGTTGTATGATTAAAATTTAAAAATGCACTTCAATGTATGCATAAATGAGAAGGATTGAGTAAAAACGTGAACTGGTTCCTTTGCTTTCTTGATGTTTCAGGGACATAACATCAGCAAAAAACATTTATGCCATGTTTTCTTATTTTTTTGCATGTTTGTCACACTTTAATGTTTCCCATCATCAAACAAATTTAAATATTAGTCAAAGACAACACAAGCAAACAAGATGCTGTTTTTAAGGAGAGAAAATAAATCCAAACCTACATGGCAATGTGTGAAAAAGTGATTTGCCCCCCGTTAAAATATAACTGTGGTTTATCATACCCGAGTTCAATTTCTTTAGCCATACCCAGGCCTGATACTGCCACACCTGTTCTCAATCAAGAACTTGCTTAAATAGGACCTGCCTGACAAAGTGAAGTAGACCAAAAGATGCTCAAAAGCCAGACATCATGCAGAGAACTAAAGAAATTCAGAAACAAATGAGAAAGATAGTAATTCAGATCTAGCAGTGTGGAAAAGGTTATGAAGCCATTTCTAAAGCTTTGGGACTCCAGTCAACCACAGTGACCATTATCCACAAATGGCGAAAACAGAACAGCGGGGAGCCTTCCGAGGAGTGGCCAGCTGACCCAAATTACCCAGAGAGCGCAGCGCGGCTCATCCGAGAGGTCACAAAAGACGTCACAACAACATCCATTGAACTGCAGGCCTCATTTGCCTCAGTTAAGGTCAGTGTTCATGACTCCACCATAATAAAGAGACTGGACAAAAAATGGTCATGGTTTTCTAGACGGACACCACTGCTGAGCAAAAAAGAACATCAAGGCTCGTTTAAATTTTGCCAAAAAACATCTTGATGACCCCCAACACTTTTGGGAAAATACCCTGTGTTCTGATGAGAAAAGTTGAACTTTTTGCAAGGTGTCAACATGACAGCGCTTTAAGAGACTCATTGCAAGTGTAGTGTACTGACTAAAATGTGTTGAACTGTATTTGTTTGAATTGCTGTTGTGAAAACTAGTTAAAAGTTTGTTTGGTTCTTTGTGTGGATAGATACTGGGGTGTCCTGCGTTCCGAGGGGTCTGTGAACATTTCAGGGTTTTTTTTTTTTGTTTTTTGTTTTGTTTTTCTTTGCTCACAAATACACTAGTGAACAATAACAATCCCGGACGAGCCCCCACATGTAGCCCTCACTGGCAGTACTCACAAAACCGTTGAACCCTCAATTCACTGGGGAAAAGAAACCCAAACCGATTGCCGTAGGAACGCGCCCTCAAAACGCTTCAGTAGGCACAGCGACTGGATCCCGTAGCGTCGAAGCGGCAGCCCGGTGGCGTTGAGCAGGCAGGACCCGTGGCGTTGAAAGAGTAAATCCGTTCGCGTTGAAACAGTCAAAAATCCGTTCGCGTTGAAACAGTAAATCCGTTCGCGTCGAAAAACCAGGTCCAGACACCCAAAAAAAAAACTCTTCTTCCCCCGCCGCATCTCCCGCTCCACGACCCACCTCCTTCCCCCAATCACATTGGACGCACCACCCCTTCAATCAATCATTAAAACAAAAAAAAACCTGAAATGTTTACAGACCCCTCAGAACGCAGGACACCCCAGTATCCATCCACGCAAAGAACCAAACAAACTTTTAACTAGTTTTCAGAACAGCAATTCAAACAAATACAGTTCAACACATTTTAGACAGTACACTACACTCACATTTTAGTCAGTACACTATACAAGTTATTGCAAACGCTTGATTGCAGTCGTTGCTGCTAAGGGTTATTATTATTAATCAGTTATTAGGTTTAGGAGGCAATCACTTTTTCCACACAGGGCCATGTAGGTTTGGATTTTTTCCCCCTCCCTTAATAAGAAAAAAAAACATTTAAAAAATGCATTTTGTGTTGAGTTGTCTTTGACTAATATTTAAATTTGTTTGATGGGAAACATTTAGGTGTGATAAACTTGCAAAAAAAAAAAAAAAGATATCAGGAAGGGGGCAAATACTTTTTCACACCATTGTATGAGTAATGTGTATCCAATGTGGCTTGCTGCAGTGTTTTATTCACAGACTAGTGTTTTTCAGTTTAGGAACCAAAAATGTTTACCAGTTTAACGTTTTATAATCACCGAAACAGTTTCATATTGAGGGAAGGCCAAAAAAATATATTTTTTTGCTTTCCTTTTTATTGATAATAGCCTAATGCACAGGTGTCAAACTCATGATCCGTTATTTTATGTGGCTCACAAAAGCAAATGAAGTGTGTGGACTGTATGTCTCTTGCCAAAATACCAAACTTGCAGACTTTCTTCACCTTTTAATAACGTTAAAGTAATGCTTGCATTATCCTGTTAGAATTTCCTCTTTTAAAATATATTGAATAATAACTGAAAATTAGGTAAAAATAACTAAATCGGGCAGTTTTGGCTGATTTGAAAAAGGCTAATATCGGCCGATTAAAATCTGTAAATAAAATTTAAATTAACACAATGACAGATGATTGTCAATAAAGACATTTCTTTCTTACTGACGCACATGATGATTCGCTCATGTGTCAAACCACAGGGTAGCGGACACTACTCACTCGATAGATTTTTTTAACCTAAATATCGGTGGATGGTATCGACAAACTTAACAAGTACCCAATACCTTGAAATAAGGCCGATATCGGTACTCGCCGGTCCCTCGTTCAGAAGTAAACCATAACTACGATAAGGCCCGCAACTAAAAATTATTTGACACCCCTGAAATGGCCACAAACTTTGATCCAGGTGTCTTGGAGAATTACACATTTACATTTAATTCCTCATTCTCCTGTAAAGATGTGGAACCTTGAAGTCAATCTCCCAATCTGTCAACCTCCAATGTGTTCAGATTTTGAATATTTCCCAAAGTAAAGCCTTTATTTTAGAAAAATTACAATATTTTTTTTAAATATCATTTTAACATTTATAAGAGGGGAGATGACAGGAGATGGAGGATTATTGCCTCAAGTGCATTTCTTCCTTCATGCAGCTCTATTTAGCGTGCACATTTTCTTCTTTAATTATTGTCACCATCTTGTACTGGCCAACCATTTTGTTGTTAAAACACTTGCATTTATTGTTCAGTGGTCATCATCACGTTAGTCCTCATTGCCACCACTGGTGCCCTTCTGTCTGGTAGCATTTTGGAAGTACAACAAAAAAAACAGAAACTACAGTTTTTTTATTTATTTTTTTTTTAGTTTTTGGATGTTCACTGGAATAAGGGATTGCATGACAAGTCGCATGGCTATGAGGTGCTGTATAGGCCCAAAGTAACATCTCTCTCCCCCAAAAAACTTTCAAAACTAAAGATCGGTATCGGCCGATAATTAGCATTTTTCATAATTCAGCGGTCCGGTCAATGAGGTAAGTGATCGGCTCCGCAAAAGACATTTACTCCGCCTCGCCATCGTGTACAGTATATTTGAATCCAAAAGCTAGTTTATTTTTAGCCTTGTCTCGTGGCTTGACTTAGTACTGTAAATATCTGACCGCCAATAAAGTTGTTTGTCTGAGACAGACAACATGTAATGCCTGGATCAGACTACAAGAGAAATTTGGTCTTTCACGATTGCACTGTCAGACTGCTGCAATAAAATCTTGTATTCCCATACCACCGCATCCCGTTTTTTACGATCATTGGGCTTTATCTTGTCAACTCAAACACGACCGGATGCACACGTTACCATGGCGACGACAACAACAATGGATCGTGCAAATTTATTGTGTGTGGGGGGGAAGATAAAATAAGGAAAAACATGGTGGTCATCACTGGTGCTCGGGGGAGGACGTTCATTCAAGGATTGCTTAAGGTATGTTCATGTACTTTTAATACTCGCAAGCAGGCAACAAAACGTTCTGTAGCCTGTGTAGTGCTAGCACTAACGGTTGTAGTAAACATGCCAGTGATCTGTTGAATCATGCTCTAAAGTTTCGGTGTGTGTGAAGTAATTTAATTACACTAAGTTAGCACCCATTATTTCTGTCATGTTGTAATGTTGGTTTGATCTGACTGAAAACTTACTTATGTCAGTGGCCAATCCTTGAATGCCACCAACAGGTCGTTCATGTTTTACCATGTCTAAAATGCTAGAGAATACTTCTGAAGATACTCAGTATACAGCACACAAGTATATAAAGTAAATGAAATAGACACATTGCTTCATCCTGTGATCGGATGAGTGATCGTTTTTTTTGGGGGGGGGTTTGGTCCTGTTCGGCTGTTAGGTCAAGGAGAATAGAAAATCTGTATCCCTTTTTTGCCGGAACAGTTTTACTGTGTCACAGTGGAGTTTTTAAGCGTCCACTGTGGTATTATAATTGAGGTTTATTGAGAATCAGACTTGATCAGTCGAACCGAACAAAGTTTCTAGAAGGGAGAGAGAAACGAAGACAAAAGACAAAGCACTAATTGTAAACTGGATGAGAGAAGTAAATCATTACATTATCTACAACAATGAAACATTAACTATGAGTGCTGCATGGGGCTGTAGTGCTACACCCTGTGAGGGAAGGACAGGACAAGATAGAACAAGACAAGGACAGGAGAAGAAGCATGCAGGACAAGGGTCGTGAACCCGGCTGTACAACTGAAGTGTGGTGGCATTAATTATGTGAATTATAAAAGTCTACAGGACGAGAATAAGTGAGGGGATACAAAAGCGATTTGCATATTCATGAGTTATTTGTCGCAGTAAGTGCGTGACCCCACAACCAGTGAAAGAGTCTTCAGGGTCTGTGTCTGCGGATACATGCAAGTGAATTGATACTGTTTTATATGCACAAAGACTGACAGAAGTGTCCTGTAATTGCTGTGGCCGCATGGCGGCGGCTGAGGACCCCACCCAATCAATCGAGGGGCGGGATCGTTTAAACTCGCTGATCGGCCCCAAAAATCCTGATCGGGTAAAGCCTAATAATGTCAGCAGAGACCAGACTGTTGCATATTTTGAGTAAAATCGACCTTGTTTATCTGACCAATATGACACAGGCACCATAGAGAACATTACATCAAACGTGTCATGAAAATATCATACCTCAGGACAGTGAAGTGGGTTTGCAGCTTTGTCGCAGGGACTTCGTGATGTGACATTATCTCAGATTGGATTGCTGTATCACCCCGCGATGTGCTTTTAGCCTGGATGTCTCCTTTTTTATCCTCTCCATCACTTCCAATAACGTCCCACTCCTCAGCCAGCTGTTGCCAAGGGCAACAGAATGGAGCCAGGCAGCCATGTTTAATGTAATTGGTTCTTTTGGCAGGTGGACGTCTAGAGTAGAGGGCAAATGGTCAAACCCTTGTCAAACTGCAAATCCCCCAGTTTATGAGACAAACTGTGAGAGCTAAACAGCAGCTCGCGTAGGATGACGAAACAGCTTTATTACAATCTCATCTACATCAGGGGAACTATCCATGTGATAGAAATTATTTAGGGTCAGAGTAAAATCACCCAATATTTTAAGTACATTAACGTAAATTTGTACTTCCTATTGATATGTTATATGAAATAAGTATTTAACGTCACCATTTTTCTCATTAATTATATTTCCAAAGGTGCTATTTGACCGGAAAATTTCACCAGATGTTGGGAACAACCCAAGTAATCCATATATACAGAGAAAGTAGAACAAATAAGATCAGAAATTAAGTTCTGTGTAATAATGTGAAATGACACAGGGAAAAACACACCAACTGGTATTTATTTAATACTTTGTACAAAAGCCTAAATGGAGAAACTAGTCGCATGCATTGCTCTGGTGTGATTTTGGCCCATTTTGGGCCACACAAGCAGTCTTCAGATCTTGGAGGTTACGTGGGCTTCTTTTATCGACCTCGAGTTTCAGTTCTTTCAATAGATTTTCGATTGGGTTCAAGTCAGGTGATTGGCTGCGCCATTCTAGCTGCTTTATTTTTTTAATTTGAAACTTTTTCTTCTTTGAAACCAATTGAGAGTTTCCTTGGCATGTTTTGGATCATTATCCTGCTGAAATGTCCACCCTCGTTTCATTTATCATCATCCTCACTGATGGCAGCAGATTTTAGTCAAGAATGTCTTGGTTTGCCCATTCATCCTTCCTTCAATAATGTAAAGTTTACAAGTACCACATGCTGAAAGCAGCCCCAACACCATCATGTTCCTACCTCCGAACGTCACTGTCTTCACAGTTCAATTATGCTCTCATCCAACCAGACTATATTCTCCCAGTATTTAACTGGCTTGTCCAAATGTTGTTCAGCAAACTTTAAGCAAGCTTTGACATGCTTTTTTTTTCCCAGCAACGGGTCTTGCGTGGTGAGCGGGCATACAGGCCATGGCGGCGGAGTGCATTACTCACTGTTTTCCTTGTGACAACAGGACCTGCGAATTTCAGGTCTTTTTGAAACTGTGCACGGGTGATCATTGGCTCTTGGACCACTCTTCTCATTATTCTTAGCACTCCTCTTTCAGAAATCATGCGAGGAACACCCAATCGAGGCAAATTTATGGTGGTATATGATTGGCTTTCCACTTACGTATTCTGGCCACAACGGTGCTCACTGGAACATTCAGAAGCTTAGATATGCGCCTGTAACCAAAGCCATCGTTATGTTTTGCAACAATTAGTTTGCAATGGTTTTGAGACAGCTCTATGCTCTTACCCATCATGAGATGTGTCTTGACTCACACCTTGGCAATGAGACCTTTTTGTAGCCCATCAATTAAGACTGAACCAGCTGATATTCATTTGCAGTGACAAAGGGCTGGATTGTCTTGGCTTTCCGTGCCTGTTTGCACCTCCCTTTCTTCATGTGTTCAATACTTTTTCATTTCACATTTTTACACAAAACTTAATTTTTTTGTTTATTTTTTCTACTTTCTTTTTATGTATGGATTACTTCGGTTTTTCCCAACATCTGGCGAAATTTTCAATAGCACCTTTGGAAGTATATTTAGTGAGAACAATTGTGATGTGTTAAATACTTAATTCAGCCGCTGTGTGTGTGTGTGTGTATAAAAAAACAAAATCTATACCACATGACAATTATTCTTGTCAAGAAAAAGCAAGATGTATTTTTGATTAAACTTAAATTGCTTTTATTTTTCAACTGACCTTTTGAACTTTTCAAGCAGCTCAGACTCTTGGTCCTCCTGAAAACGGGCTCCTGCAGGGCAGTCTGGGTAATCGTTGGGGAAGTGAGGAACACCTTTATTTTGCGAGTGTGTCAGACTCATTTTTAGTCCACCAATGCGAACACCTCTGTACACCTAGCAGAGGGACAAATGTCAGAACGTAAGCACTGGATTTTGAGCTGTCATTGGAAAAACAAAATAAACCTGGGGGCTTCACGTCTACCTTTCATTTCAAGGTAGATTTAACTTTTTCACAGGGCATGTTGAAACAAAAATAAGGACATAGCAAGTGAATAATCTTTCTATAAAACTATCAACATGAAGGATCAATTTCCACACGTCAAGCGCCTGAAAAAGACAGGTTTAAGAACAGAAAGGAAAACCTCAAAAACAAACCTGTAAGCCCCTCTGCTTTCTGTCCCTCTTACAAAGGGAAAATGGAACCCAGACACACACACACACACACACACACACGCGCGCGCACGCACACACACGCAAAAATGGGTGGTCCCCAGTACTCACCAGTGGGATCCAAAAAGCCATGCCCCAGCCTTTAGGAAGCAACAGGTCCCATCCGACACCCCACGAATTCATCTCATGTCCCTCCTGCTTGCCAGGCTGTTGAACCAGCAGGATGGGCACTCGACACTGTGGGGGAATAGGGCTAAGCCTCGACCCGGGCACAAGAACCTCGCTCCTCATACGGTTCAAGTCCTGTGAGATGTAAAGGCAGAAGTAAAAGGCCTTATAAATAAAGTACTGTACACAAACTAAGACAAAGTTTGAATGCCATTTTGTGATACCTGCTCTGAAATTTTTTTCTCTGTGACATTGTTGCGAACAGACTGTTCCCAGAGGAAACTCTGACAACAGTGTTCTGGTACACCGCCCAAAGACAGCGCCTTTCTCTTGTCGTCATCCACCTCTGGAATAAACATCACATAAGCATGCCCCTGTGTAATCCCACATTTAAATAGAAAATGGAGTAACTGTATGAATCTTGCCATAGTGACATATTTTGGAAATTTCTCAGTTCAGATGATCGTTGTCTAAATGAGCAGCAAGATGCCAATTTAGATGTTTCTATCTAATATATCCATGAATGTGTTTACCATCTCATATTCAAAGTATATATTTTATCAGACCTACATACAAAATTTAGAGAATGACCGGTATTGTATTCTAAATGAAAGCCATTTTACTTTGTAGTTACCTTATTATATCTGTTTTCGAGATACAGACAACAAGAGCATCCATCTCCTCGGTAATGACCATTGACAAGCCTCATTTGAAGCAGACAATGAGAAACTTGAAGTGTCTTCCTGCACTGTGTATTCATTTTTTACACTGCTTATCCATTTCAGGGTGGTAAGGAAAGCTAGGGCAAAAACTGGGGCACTCTCTTCTTGCTGCCGAGCAACATTTCTATTATTAATACCAGTGAAAATGTGTCACTCTGTTTAAAGGAAGAGGAACATAAGCTGTTGTTTGTCAGTGATGCCGTTTTTGGAGTACAGGGTCCTGCCAGGATTCGAACCTGGAGCATCTGCATGGCTGAGCAGAGGCCCCCCAGGAGCACAGGACCAGGGGTGCACTCTGTGAAACGGCCTCAGGACAGAACAACAGACTTATTTGGACCTGCTATTATCAACCATATTTGTATCTCATGTTGATGAACTAATAAAACTGAGCCAAAAAAACCTTGAAGAGGACATTACGGAAAATGTACTTTTTAATGGCCTTTCATACAAACATTTGGGCCAGCCCACCCATCAAGAGTGTGTGGGGGGGCGAACAAAAAAAAAACAACAACCAAGTACCGTAATTTCTCATGCATAACGCGCATTTTTTCTGCAAAAAAATTGTAAAGTCAATGGTGCACATTATACATAGGTGTAGGGGAAAATATAAAAAAAACTTTCACATTTTATAAATGTATGCCGCCATCTAGAGGTTATGAAAAAGCTGTACACTTTCATTCCAATATGCCACCATCACCCAGAGGTTATGAGAACGGTGTACACTTTCATTCTAATATGGCATTGCCATCTAGAGGTTATGAAAAACGCTCGGCCTACACTTTCATTCCAATATGACAGGGGTATGTATGACTGCATATATATACAGTTGTGCTCATGAGTTTACATACCCTGACAGAATATGTGAAATATTTTTTGTTGTCTTAAGTACGACTGATGACTGAACATAAACCATAATTAATTTCTTTGGTATGTTTTGTTTAATTATAATGCATTTCTGAAATAATTTACAGTTTAATTTGAATTCCATTAAAATCAAATTGTATGTGTTTCACCAGAGCGCTTCATGTTTTCTTTAAAGAATTGTACCCATCTTAAAAAGTCTGCCAACCGTATGTTTTTTTATTTACTAAATAAAAGTAGGGCTGTGAACTTTCAAAATAAGAGCGTGTTCAAATAAAGTGCTTAACTTCTGAATAATTCCTTGAAAAAACAAAAATACAGATAATCATGTTTTGATCATATGGGTAGAAGCAAAATGATGCATTGTACAAATGCATTATACATATGTAGAAGGGTTTTCCAGAATTTTGAGGTCAACTTTGGGGGTACTGATTAAATATGGGTGCGGATTAGACACGAGAAATTATGGTAAATCTTTTTATTTATTTTTCTTAATCTGCCCAAATTTTAAAAATGTGTTTGTGAGCCATTCTGCACACCCGCCCCACTGTTACACAACAGTGGGTGAACTGACATGATGACAGTCCACCACACATTTGTCTGCTCATGACATGGCTGCTGGTCACATGTGATTGGCTGAATGTGCAATATCCATCCATCCATCCATTTTCTGAGCCGCTTCTCCTCACTAGGGTCGCGGGCGTGCTGGACCCTATCCCAGCTATCATCGGGCAGGAGGCGGGGTACACCCTGAACTGGTTGCCAGGCAATCGCAGGGCACATACAAACAAACAACCATTCGCACTCACAGTCACACCTACGGGCAATTTAGAGTCTCCAATTCATGCATGTTTTTGGGATGTGGGAGGAAACTGGAGTGCCCGGAGAAAACCTACACAGGCACGGAGAGAACATGCAAACTCCACACAGGCGGGGCCGGGGATTGAACCCGGGTCCTCAGAACTGTGAGGCCGACGCCCTAACCAGTCACCCACCGTGCCGCCATGAATGTGCAATATAACAGTGAAAAATATAACAGAGTGAAAAATTTAAGGGGGTCTGAATACTTTCCATACCCACTGTACATCTCCTTTGACAGATAAGCCAAGTTCTACGAAGCAAATGGGGGTTCGAATTTGAAAAGGAAGACTAAGCACACTAAATGGCATACGTGTAAACCACAATTAGCATCTGTCGTAATTAGCAGCCCGCACTTCCACCGCCTCAGCGGTAGGACAGCTTTTACCTTGTGTCTCCTTTACACAGGGCAACGCTTTAACCCTCTTTGCCGGTATGTTAAGCCTCGGGTCATCAACTGTCAGCCCCAGCACTGTGCCAGGTGGGAGCTCTGCAGTTGAGTAGATGCCTGGACGAGTTACACAAAAATGATTAGATGACAAAAACATTCAAACCGACCAATTCACACAGAGACAGAAAAAGGAAACCTTTCAATAAGTGAAAGACATCGGTTTGTTGCTGATGGAGCTTCATCTTATGCTCATCTTTGCAGTGATCAGGCCACCAGAGGCAGGAGGGCTGGGATTTGCTCATATCCTAATAAGAGACAATGCAACATTTGGTTGGTATAAAAAAAAAAGACTCTGCTTTCCATGCTGATAAAAATTCACAGACACTTACATCACAGTTTGTAGCAGCTTCCAAAGCATCTGCCAGCACAGAATGGGATTGCGGTCCAATCAGGCGGTATCGTACAATCTCCATTGTGAGATCACTGCATAAGATAAACAACATATTTCATGTCACCTTTTGCAGATTTTTCTCACAAATCCAATCAAGAAGCAACACAAACTTGATTAATATTCCAGTTGAGTTGGATTTCCAGGTAACAGGGGTGTCGGGTGATCTGGTGCCATCACCAAAGATCTTCTTAGGAGGAGGTCCACTGGCATCCTTTTGGCTTTGCTTCCTCTTAGTTCCAGGTGCCTGCTTGATTTCAGGGGCTCCATCAGGCTTTGGTTCTGAATCTTTGGTGGAGATTGCCTCTGTGCGCGTACCATATGGCATGGGCAGTGGGACCACAGCCTCATGACACTGACACACACTTAGGAACTCACTGAGGATGTCCTGCAAGTAAAAATTAATTCAGTAAAGAAAAACTTTAAATTAAACAAATAACAAAAACACCCTACTTGTTTAAGAGTGGGATGAACCCAGGTCCACATTTGCCTGTGAACTGAGCCCAGGGAACGGGGTCTCCAGAGGAATGTGACCGGGCCCAAAGCCTGCGAGGGGAACTGTCCTGCCCTGTACAACACCACGCTACCTTGTCTTTGTCCTGACAGACACAACCGTTGAGCAAATGTAGGGCCTGCCGAATTAGAAAAGCAGTACATGTTATGCAAACTGACTCCTCGTGACAAATCAAAAGCTGCATTTGTGGTTGAGGAAGAGCACAGTCACCAGTCTCCTTGCTGGTCAGTTGTGACAGACAATCCAGTAGCTTGTCTTCCTCTCCCTGGAGCTCTAGGCAGCAGTAGTAAGACAGGTCCTGTTCAATCACAAGCAGAAATCTGTCTCTGACAGTACTATTTTATTTTTTTTAAATCTATTTCTATGAGTGAACCCCCGCTATGCCAAGGTCTATCGTTTGCACCCTTGTATTATCGTGGATTTTTAAGCGCTCAGTTTTTATTTTTAATGCGTTAAAACCCATATTTAAATGTGTTATTTTGCACAGACAGGGTTTAATATTTTAAGTGGTGTCGTTTTTAGTATAGTTAAATTGGTGTCGTTACTGCTGGTTTTGGTGGCAATCTGGCACCCTTACTCAGAATTGTTAGACTGATATAGCCTATTAAGACCACTTGCAGGGCGATCATCCTATGAATACTAGAAGGTCCACGTTTCGTAAACTGCGTCAAGTGTGCGATATGTCATTCTCCCCGACTAGAATTGATAAGGGAACCTTTTGGAAATTTAGCGAACGATTCCAAGTTATCGTTAACTTGAGAACCGGCTCGCGATCGGTACCGGTTCTCGAATCCCATCCCTAACGGAGAATGACAAGCAGCTTGAAGCAAGCAGGCTTGCCTCTTATTTGGAGAACTGTGCAAGCGAGTCTTCTTTTTGTTTCCTCATAGTTATGTTATACAATAGTTTCCCATTTCGTGACTGCGAGAGGGTGAGAACATGAGATAAGCAGTACTTAAGTTAAAATCTATTATAAACCTCTCAGAGGGGTAAACCTACATATATAAAAACATTTTGATAATGGTTTATATTTATATATATATATATATATATATATATATATATATATGGCGGCACGGTGGCCGACTGGTTAGAGCGTTAGCCTCACAGTTCTGAGGTGCGGGGTTCAATCCCCGTCCCCGCCTGTGTGGAGTTTGCATGTTCTCCCCGTGCCTGCATGGGTTTTCTCCGGGCACTCCGGTTTCCTCCCACATCCCAAAAACATGCATTAATTGGAGACTCTAAATTGCCCGTAGGCATGACTGTGAGTGCGAATGGTTGTTAGTTTCTATGTGCCCTGCGATTGGCTGGCAACCAGTTCAGGGTGTACCCCGCCTCCTGCCCGATGACAGCTGGGATAGGCTCCAGCACGCCCGCGACCCTAGTGAGGAGAAGCGGCTCAGAAAATGGATGGATGGATATATATATATATATATATATATATATATATATATATATATAGCAGATTTTCACTCATCACTGGTTAGCAGATTTTCACTCATCACTGGTGAATCTGGAATTTATACCCCGCGGTAAACAGGGGTTCACTGTTTATGAAATACAAAACACAATCCTTTCCTCCCTTGTGTGAAGGTCCATACCTGCAGCAGACAATGACTGCTCATGGCTCTGTAGCAGGGGCGGTAGCATTTCAAGGTGGGTCTGTCACCTAGGCAGTAGCCCCACTTTTTTACCATGTGGAAGCGCTTGGCGTGCCAAATGTGCGTCTCCAACCACACATTCTTTCTCTGCCGCCGGTTGAACTCCAGCAGCATGTTTCCGTGACGGCGACGAGCTTTGCGGCTCTTGTTCTTAGAGTGCGCCTTTTTTTTAAAGCTGCCCTGCAGGCATTTCTCCCTCTGTGGTCAGCCAACATCAAAATAATTTAAGTGACAAAGTAACGTGTTTGTAAGATTGATTAAAACAGAAACCAACAATGAGGAAGTACCACTTCTGAACACTACCATTTTGTTGGCCATCTCTCTCAGCCGGCAAGGAAGACGCTTGGTGTTGTGGCTCATTGCTCTTCTTCTCATATGTTTTGGCAGCGCTCCAAAGACATGACAGCTGCCTGTGGTCTTGGTAACAGCTTTCAGCATGGCTCTTACCTCTGCTGCCCTGGCCCTGGCAAAAACTCCAGCTACGGATACAATTTGGCGAAGGCGAGAGGAACATTAACAATTGTCACTCAAACAATGCAAGAAGCCTCTTACAGTGGGCAGTTAACCCCCATATCTCCATTTGTTCGCTCTCGTTTTAGCATGGATTTTTAAGCAACCATTTTTTATGGGTTTTGATGTGCGCCTGCAGTGTCCACAGCCGCAACATTCCAGGCACCACCAAGGTCGACTGGAAAAGACGCAGCATAATTGAGACGAAGGAGAGGGGATGCCCCTTCGGTGTAATACAGTAGCACATTTTGCCATTTTAATATGCATTGTTCCCATAGAGCAGTTAGTATTGTTATATCAATGGCCAAAACGCAAAACCAAATTTAATCTGATGCAGATCGTATGTGTTGCGATTCCAAATATTCCCACTGAACCTGATTGGAGGTTTTGGTCAGTTGACTTTTCTATCACAACAAAAGGGTGGGATTATTTTGCAGACAGAATGAATATGAGCATCAATTCCAGTTTTCTTTTACAGTAAACTACGTGGGAGTGATGAATAAACAGCTTGAAGAAAGCATACTTGGCCTCTTACTTGGAGAAGTGTGCAAGCCGCAATAAATGGAAGTTCACTGTAGTTACCAAATGTTAGCTTGATGAGTGAAACCATTCTGATTAAAAGCAACAGACTGAAAGAATACAAGTAGTAAGTTGATTACAGTGCTGATGTTTAGAGGAAGGGGTAAATCATAATTAAGCCTTCACTCTAACTGTCTCTAACGGTCTACTCATGTAAAAGAGGAGAGGTGTATTTACCAGTAATATACTGAGGCATCTTGTCAGCATAGACTCCACCATCTTTCTGGTGTCCACGGACCCACCCAGTCTGTTGGTGGGAGCTCTTCTTTCTAACTGTAAGTGGATCTTTGTCAGATGGACCATCACCACCTCCACCTGACGGGCAATGTTTACAAATAAATAAGAATGTTGTGATGTTAATAAATCCAGATCACCGGTCGGCATTTTCTTTCCATTTCACTTGTAAATAGAGTAAATAGTGAGTAACTTCAGATTTTTGGTCAGGTGACTTTTCTGTCACAACAAAAGAGAAGGATTATCTTGCAGACAGAATGAATATGAGCATCAATTCCAGTTTTCTTTTACAGTAAACTACGTGGGAGTGATGAATAAACAGCTTGAAGAAAGCATACTTGGTAAATAGTGAGTAACTTCAGATTTTTTTACCATAGCATGAACAGCATTTAAAAAAAAATAAAAATATTTAAAAAAAATGTGAATGTACAAATTCTGATGTTGCTGGGTGTGTGTGTGTATCCACAGTCAAAACATCAGCAATTTACTGCACGGTGTTTTCTCAAGTTATAAGTGAGCTGAAATATCCACGTTTCTTCCGACAGTGCCAGACAATACAATACATGAAAGCTGTTGTTTTTGTTCGTCTAAATGTAAACAAGAGTAGCCTTCATGGTAACGGCGATCTTCTCAACATGGCCGCCATGTACGCACGACGATCAGCGGGGCAGGCTTATCTAGTATGAATACCTATGTCCGGGAAGCCCAATGGAAGACTTTGTGTGAGGTCATGTGACTTTCTTGTGTCGTTTTAATTGGTGAACTAGACTTAAACGTCACTCGCTCTTAAATTGGAGTGACAGCGCCCGATGCGCACGAAATAGTTGATAAAAAAGCAATAATTGATGAATAAAAGTAGCAAGCGACATTTAGATCATTGTAACGAAGTAAAGGTACCGTGACTTATTAACAGCAGACGCGGCGTAAGTTTTTTTCTGGTCTCGTCAACTCCTGTGACTTCGAGCGCACAGGTGGAACCTCAGGCCGTATATTATTCCACCGCGGAGTAATATTCAAAATTACATCTGTGTGTTGATGGTGGATGTGTGAAAGGGATCTAGCTGGCAGCTTTCAAGGAGTACGAAAACAGACTATGACGTCAGTGACTGACGTTTAAAATGACTTCGCCGCGGCGGAGCGAGCTGTTTAGCTCCCTAGCTTCAGGCTAGCTCGTTAACTCACGGCCGGGCTAGCAAACACAACAAACTGAACATTCCCTTAAGTGTCTCTGTTGCGCTGCACATGTAGAAAGGCTGTGGAGTATTGGACGGAGCCAACACCAGCAAGAGTGTACTGGTCCGCCGTAAAAACAGAGCCGTCCAACTCTTGTCCACTGTGTGATCCACACACCGGCTCACTACAACAATGACCATATACCGAGTGCGGGAAAAACTATCGTTGATCATTTTATTTATCAAACGATAAGTCGATATATAGTGCCGTGAAAACGTAATAGCCCCCTTCTCAAATTCTTAGATTTTTTGCATAATTTCCTCACTTTATTAAGATCATCAAACAAATGTAAATAGACAAATATAATCCAAGGGAATAAAAAAAATTATAATAAAATGCTGTTTTTAAATGTTTTTCATTAAGGAAAAAGAACAAGGTTACTTGGCGCTCTGTGAAAAAGTAAATACATACTTGTTAAATCATAAATTAATTGCGGCTATTCACAATTTTTGGTTAATTATGACTGATCACACCCAAGCCTGATTATCTCCAGTCATGTTCAATCAGGGGGAAGGGGGGGATGGGGACAAACAAACAAAAAAACATCACAGAATCTGTCCCAACAAAATCAAGTCGGACGAAAGATAAAAAAAAAAGCTGCAACAAAATATCTTCCACTCTGGAGTTGCCCACGGTGAGAGGCACCGAGCAGGTGTGGGTATACTGACGGCCCCACGTCCCGGTTCCTGGAAGTTGGGGTTCACCCCGGTGTACGAGAGGGGAGCCTCCCTCCACCTTCGGGTGGTGGGACAGGTCCCAACTGTTGTCTGTGCCAGGTCCCAACTGTTGTCTGTGCCTATGCACCAAACAGCAGTTCAGATTACCCACCCTTCTTGGAGTCCTTGGAGGGGGCCACCAGTTGTCAGGGATGCTGTGAGGCTGAAGAAGGAGTCCTATTGGGCCTGTTTGGCCTATATACAGCTGATGGGTACGGCTAGCCAAGTGGAATACGGCTTTTGGGGTCGCTGAGGCAAAAACTCCGGCGTGGGAGGTGTTTGGTGAGGCCATGGAAATCAAATTCCACACAGCTGTGAGGAAATTCTGGTACACCATCCGGCATTTTAGGGAGGGGGGAAGCAGTGCACGATCAGTACTGTGTAATGTTCTGCAGCAGGATAACGATCCAAAACACAGCAGCAAGTCAACTTCTGTATGGCTTTAAAAAAAAAAAAAAATGAAGACTTTGGAGTGGCATAGTCAAATTCAAGACTTGAATCAGATTGAAATTAAAAATCAGGAAAAATCTACTTGGGCCAATTTGCGACATAAAAAGTAGCATAAAAATCCTTAATTTTTATCCGATTTTTACAAACTAGGGCTAATTTCATTTGTGTGTCATATCTCTAATTATATTCTCCATTTTAATATACAGGAGGTTTGAAGTTTTTTGTAACATACCTAAATAATGTTTATCGTCATTGTAACGGGCACAACGATATTGAAGATGACGTGAGAGAAAGGTGACAGAAATGCTACTAAGTTGTAAAAAGGGTTTGCGTGTAAATGCTTAAATATCGGTAATATGAAGAAAGAACAACAGGAAAACGTAGTGCGCGTCAGGGAAAGAAGAGGAACAAAACCAGACAAACTACTACATTAACGGTGTGTTTTTGAGACGTCAAGATTTCAACTGTTACCGTTGGGATGGGGGCTGCCCTCCTCACGAACAGGCGAGGATACAAACTGCACACTGGCGGGCTGGTTTCTCAGTTTCTTCTGTCGCATTTTGACTTTTGCGGCAGACATTTTCTGTCGAGAAGGGAACATTCCTGATTCCATATTATTATATCATATCCAGCTAACTAAAAACAACATAGACTTCTACCAAACCAACAACGTTATTCCAGGCGGACGTGACGAATTGTGTTATTGTCGAACAAAAACGCAATGAAATAGTATTATGGAGCTACATTTACCTCGGTGGATGCCAGGAATTCTGTCTCAAATGTGATTTTTGTCCTGTTGACAAGCTAGCGAGCCAGCGTGTGAAACTCAAGAGAGAGAACGTGCGAGTTGCTTCCGGATATTTGGTGCTCATGGGAGTTGTAGTGTGTATGCGCAACTACATTTATCGAGCGCCGTAGGAACGTTTGCATTGTTTAAATGCACCTGTCTGCATACCACTTTAATGTTTTAAAATATACTTTAATATAGTCTATTAAAATGTGATTTTTGTTTTCCAAATTCATTATCATCCTGGCTGATTAGTTATTACGTGTAGTTAAATTATTTCACTCTGTTGTTCCCATTTTTTAATCAAATTATTTATTTATTTAGGTTGGCCAGACAGAGGGCTAGAGATGGGAAGGATGTGCAGCAGGTTATGGTGATTAAGGATCGAGATGAAAATTTGTTGACTGTGCCAGTAGTGTGCTAGATAGATGGAAAGAAGACTTTGATTTGATGAATGAGGAAAATGAGAGCAAAGGAAGAGTAGAAGAGGCAAGTGTGGTGGACCAGGGAGTGGCAATGATTAGTAAGGGGGAAGTTAGAAAGGCACTAAAGAGGATGAGAAATGGAAAGGCAGTTGGTCCTGATGACATTCCTGTGGAGGTATGGAAGCATCTCGGAGAGGTGGCTGTGGAGTTTTTGACCAGCTTGTTCAACAGAATTCTCACAGGTGAGAAGATTCCTGAGGAATGCAGGAAAAGTGTGCTGGTGCCCATTTTTAATAACAAAGGTGATGTGCAGAGCTGTGGGAACTATAGCGGAATAAAGTTGATGAGCCACACAATGAAGTTATGGGAAAGAGTAGTGGAATATATATTAAATATATATTAAATATACTGTGTATTTTATTGGAATGTCTTTTGTCAGATTTGGTATTGGAGTAATCCAAAAGTGAATGTCATCAAGTTATATACATACATACATATACATTATTGACTAAATTTTTTTTACTGTATCGGAATACATTTTTAAAGTAACCTTCCCAACCCTGATTGTACATGTATTTTCAAAGGCTATTTTTAAACAAAAACAAATCTTTCTTGTTCTTAACTTCTATAAAAGTGGGTCACAACTCACGACTTTGCAACAATAGGAAAATATGGTTCCCAGGGTGACAACAGTGGGGAACTGCTCTTGCCTTCAGTAGCTTACCAATCATGCTCAGAGCACATTCCAACCACTTGAGGGCGCTGTTTCCCCATGCTGGAATAGCTTCCCAACAACTTGTACTGTACTTCATTTTTTATTCCAATATGGTTAAACTTGTAGAAAACACACTATTTAGGGGTAGGATTTCTCTAACGGTAACTGATTTTAAAATTGTGTCAATATGTGCTTCTATAAAAAATAAAAATAAAGGGAACACGTAAACAACATCCTAGATATTAATGGTTGAAAAATTCTACTGAAAACCTTTCTTCAATACATGCTAAGTTGCTAATTACCGCTCATTTCCAACGGACGTCAGTTCCATTTCCACAACAGCAGTAGAAACTGATTCACAATTCGTATGGCTGCCTAACTGAACAGGTTGATATCATAGAGGTGCGATTGACTTGTGAGCTACATTGGAATTAGGTTTTTTTTTTTTTTATTTAAAAAAATAAATAAAACAACACTGTGCATTATACTGTATATTTAAAGTTGTTCACCATGTTTGTGGTGCGTGTTGCGTCCTGTGTAAGCACAGTGAAACTGATGTTGCTTGAAATTAATTCAATTTGAACCTAATAGACTGCTCATACTTCAATACGGTCAATGACTAAGATGGCGCTTTGATAACGCACTCTGTAGTATTGTCCTTGTTTTTGTATTTTCGTTCATCTTTGGAGACATTACGTGACTTACTTGCACTAGGGAAGACTTGCTTAATATTAGAGAGTCTACTCCACATTTTATTTGCCAACTTTCACAAATCCACAAAGTTTTTTTCTCAGAGATACTTACTAGCACTCTATGGCGCATGGAGAAGACGAAGACGGCGCCACAGATGAAAGCGTGCCGGAGTGCAAGCTAAGCTTTGACAGCAAGGATTTCGAACACCACTTCCTTCGATTCACCTTGCAAATCTACGCTGTCTACCCAACAAAATGGACGAGCTTCATCTCCTTACAAAGACCAGTAAAGACTTTGCTCATTCTGCTGCCTTCTGCTTCAGAGAGACTTGGCTTTGTGAACGCATCCCTGACGGCTTTGTACTGCTGTCTGGTTTCCAACTACACTGAGCGGACCGTAACATGGAGATTTCGGGGAAAACAAAAGGTGGCGGGACATGCATCTACATCAATAAAAAATGGTGAACTGATGTCGGAGCTCAGCACACACTGCAGCCTGGACTTGGAGTCACTGTTTTTGAACTGTAAGTCATTCTACTCGCCGCGCGTGTTTGCTTCATTCATACTCACCGGTCTTTACAACCCCCCCCCCCCCCCCCCCCCCTTACAGGCTAACACAACCGCCACACTGCAAACGCTGGCTGACCAAGCAAACAAACAAAAAGCACCCAGATTCATCCTTCATTATTCTTGAGGACTTTAACAAAGGAAAACTCAACCACGAACTCCCTAAATACAAGCAACACATTGACTGTCCCACCAGGGAAAACAACATTCTAGACCACTGCTATACCACGCCTAAGGACCGTGTTATTCCCCGTGGAGCTTTGGCCTCGTCTGATCGCTGTTTAATTTACTTAATACCAACATACAAGCACAAATTTAAATGTGCGAAGCCTGTGGCGAAAACAGTGAAGAAGTGGACCAATGAAGCTAAAATGGAACTTCAAGACTGTTTAGACTGCACAAATTAGAATGCCTTTGAAACTTCAACTGGCAGTTTGGATGACTATACTATTATATCCTACATCAGCTTCTGTGAAGACGTGTTTGTACTAACAAAGACATTTTGCACGTTCAATAACAACGAGCCATGGTTCACCGCCAAACTTCGCCAACTTTGCCTGGCTAAAGCGGAGGCCTATCGGAGTGGGGACAGAGCTCTGTACAATCAGGCCAGAAACCAGCTGACAAAGGAAATCAGCATTGCAAAGAGAAATTATGCAGGAAAGCTGGAAAACCAGTTTGCTGCTAATGACTGTGTCACTTTGGCAAGGATTACAATCGCTAACCAGCTACAAGCGATCATCCCCCAAGCGGCGAACAATAAAGGACTGGCTGACAACTTGAATACCTTCTATTGTAGATTTGAAAAGGACACTTTCACACACCAGATCCACTCAGCTGCACCACCGACAACCACCATCACACCTCTGACTCCCCCTTCTGCGTTGACCATCACGAACAGGATGTGAAACGTGTCTTTAAACAACAAAAGATCAGCAAAGCGGCAGGCCTGGACAGTATGTCCCCCTCCAGCTTGAAAGCCTGCACGGACCAGCTTGCTCCAGTTTTCAAACAAGATCTCCAATAGATCTTTGCAACTGTGTGAAGTCCCATCCTGCCTCAAAGCCACCACTATCATCCCAGTCCCCAAGAAACCTGTAATTTCAGGACTGAATGACTACAAACTTGTTGCTCTAACATCTGTCATCATGAAGTCCTTTGATCGCCTCGTGCTGGACCACCTCAAAAGCGCCACAGGACCCCTGTTGGTCCCCCTGCAGTTTGTCTATCGAGCAAACAGGTCTGTGGATAACACAGTCAACATGGGACTGCACTTCATCCTGGAACACCTTGACAGCGCAGGGACCTACACGAGGATCCTGTTTGTGGACTTCAGCTTTGCGTTCAACACCATAATCCCCGAACTCCTCTCCTCCAAGCTTCTCCAGCTCAACGTCTCGCCTGCCGTCTGCCAGTGCATTTACAGCTTCCTGACGGGCATGACACAGTAGGTGAAGCTGGTTGACACCACCTCATCCACACGCACCATGAGCACCGGGGCTGCCCAAGGATATGTCCTTTCTCTGCTACTCTTCTTTCTCTACACGAACAACACACCCGGCCGTCAACCTCCTGAAGTTTGCAGACGACACACAGTCAATGGCCTCATCAAAGATGGTGACAAGTCTGCGTATCGACAGGAAGTGGAGCGGCTGAACCTGTGGTGCGGCCAACACAACCTGGAGCTGAACACACCCAAGACGGTAGAGATGATCGTGGACTTCAGGAAACATCCTTCGCCACAGCTGCCCCTCACGCTGGCCAACTGCCCTGTGACACCAGTCGAGACCTTCAGGTCCCTGGGAATTGAGCCTGAAGTGAGAGACTAATATCAACGCCATCCTCAAAAACAGTGGTCCCAACCCTCGGTCCGCAGACCGATACTGGTCCGTGAGGCATTTGTTACCCAGCCGACTCGCTCATGGCGGTGGCCAAGCTCAAAGAACGAATCATTTCATAAACTGATTCAGTTCATTACGTTCACTGAAAAGATTTGTTCTTTTGAACACACTTAGACTGCACGTCGGTCATGTGATACGTTACCAAAAATAAGTCCGCAAACAAGCAAAAATGAGTAAAAAACAAACGTCTTCGGAGAGCTTCTTTTCAAAAGGAAAAAGCCCATCTGAGGAGGCAGAAGAACAGCCTACGACCTCAAAGAAAAAGAAAGCTTCTTTTATCCGGTATGGGTTATGGTGGGTTGTTGTTTTTTTCATGCGTGTAACATTCTTTTTAAAGTCGGTCGTGATAATTTATTTTTACTGTATATATATATATAGAACACACCTTGACAGCAATTACACGAAAAAAAATGCCTACTCTAAACCGGTCCGTGTTGCAAAAAAGGTTGGGAACCACTTCTCAAAAAGACCCAGCAGAGGATATACTTCCTGCGGAAGTACGGCCTGCCACAGGAGCTGTTGAGGCAGTTCTCCACAGCAATCACTGAATCGGTTCATCCATCACAGTCTGGTTTGGTTCTGCCACAAAGAAGGACAAAATCAGACTGCAACAGACATTCAAGACTACCAAAAAAATTATCCATACTCTTGAGGACTTGCATGCTGCCAGAAATAAGACTTGGCCATGCAAAATCCTCTTGGACCCTCCACATCCTGGTCACCACCTATTCCAGCTCCTTCCCTCAGGTAGGCGCTATCAAAGAATGCAAATTAAAACCAGCAGACATTCCAACAGCTTTTTCCCTCTTGCCGTTAACTTCTTAAACAGTTGACTTACAATTTTATTGCAACATGCTACCAATTTTGCACAGCTCTGTCGGGACACGTCTCCATTATCCATACACTCAGTTTTATCATGCTGCACTGTTTGCATACTGTTGTTGATTACTCCTGCACACTTATGTGTCGAAGGACTCTCTGCACCATTTGCAAAATCGCCACTAGACCAGATCATTGCACTATTAGTCACTTTAAAACTGCTCTAAATTGCTTGAAGACTGTATCCTTTGCACAATTGCCATTATATCAGGATCACCACACTAGTGGTATACTTTCATTGCTCAATGACTTTCCACACTCGTGTTTTTTTTTATGTCCTAAATGTAAATTTTGTAGACTCTAAACCGATTTTATCGGCCTTATCGGTATTGGCCGATAATTAGCATTTTATGCTGATCGGCTTTAATGTCATAATTTGCCGATCCGATCAATGACATCATTGATTGGCGTTGATTTGGCGTAGTAGTGTAAATATCTGACGGGCAATAAAGTTATTTAAAAAAAAAAACATGTCGGCAGTGTGGAACAGACAACACGTCTGAGACATCCATCCATCCATTTTCTGAGCCGCTTCTCCTCACTAGGGTCGCGGGCGTGCTGGAGCCTATCCCAGATATCATCGGGCAGGAGGCGGGGTACACCCTGAACTGGTTGCCAGCCAATCGCAGGGAACATAGAAACTAGCAACCATTCACAGTCATGCCTACGGGCAATTTAGAGTCTCCAATTAATGCATGTTTTTGGGATGTGGGAGGAAACCGGAGTGCCCGGAGAAAACCCAAGCAGGCACGGGGAGAACATGCAAACTCCACACAGGCGGGGACGGGGATTGAACCCCGCACCTCAGAACTGTGAGGCTGATGCTCTAACCAGTCGGCCACCGTGCCGCCACGTCTGAGACAGACAACACGTAATGCCCGGATCAGACTACAAGACAAATTTGCTCTCACGATTGCACGATGTCAGACTACTGCAATAAAATCTTGTATTCCGATACCGCCGCATCCCGTTTTTTTCCGATCACTGGGCTTCATCGTGTCAACACAAACGCGACCGGATACACTCGTTACCATGGCGACGACAACAATGATGGATCGCGTCCTGTGTTTGTAAGAACAAAATGTGTGTTGGTGGTCTGCGGTGCTCAGGACAGGAGAGGATGTTCATTTAAGGCTTGCTTCAGGTATGTTTACATACTTTTAATACGATACGGCTAGCAAGCAGGCAACAAAAACGTTATGTAGCCTAGCAAGCTAGTGCTAGCACGAATGGTTGTACGTAAACATGCCGCTATTCTGTCAAATCATGCTCTAAAGTTTCAGTGTGGGTGAAGTAATGTAATTAAAAATAAAGTAATTTAGTTACAGTAAGTTACCAGCCATTATTTCTGTCATGTTGTAATGTTGATTTGACCTGACTGATTAGAATACATGACCTGACTCGAGCAGTGATTTCCAACCTTTATGGAGCCAAAATCTCACGGCACACCAACAAACAAAAATGTCACAAAAAGTGGATACATTAGTTACTGTATTTACTTCCTGCCATCGAATAGAAGACCATTCATTTGTTCTGTCTGTCACTATGCCTCACTGGCATAAATAGAGGAACAAAGATACATTATTTATTGTAATAAAATTATATACAGTAAATGAACAGGTAATTTAAATCGACACATTCCTCCATCATGGTTCTTACATTATTTCTTGTAATAATGTCCCTTCTGTGTTTGCACAAAATTGAATATTGTTTCAAAAATGACTTCTGTATCCTTTAAAACACACACACACACACACACACACAGATAGAGAAACACGCAAAATGGGATTAGTGACTGAAACTTTATTCTGTTCACTGTTAGCAGAATCACATACAGTATAAGGAATGTTCTGTATTACAGACAAAAATGCTGATGACGAAAGACAATAGTAATAAAAAAGGAATCTTTCTGCACATTCCATGTATTACGTTTTGTAAGTTAGTTTTGTTCGACATTCAGGATTTTTATTTTAAAACGTCATTCAGAACTAGAGGTAATTCAACACATTTTTAAAATTAAAAACACCAACCACATTAGTAGGAAGATGCCAAAGATATTACATACACACCAAAGTAGAGTATGACTACATTTCTGAAATGTGACATAACTAAAACATTTTATAGTACCATTAACAACTACACTTGGACCATGTTACCCATCTTATTTTTTTACATAGCATCTCCAATATATAGTAATAATAGAATCTGTTAAAAACTTGTTCTAATAGATGGAAAATTAAGCCACATTGTGTATTCATCTATCAGACATGTATACACTTGATAAAAACTAAGACATTACAGACAATGGTAAGTTGGCTTTGTTGATGCATCACCTTTTTCCTTCACTTGCCTTTATATTTGCAGCTTTGAGTTTTTTCCTTTTTTAGCAGTTTTCCTCTGTCTGAAAGATGATAAAAACAGTTAAAGAACACTTATGACTACGACTATTCAACATTTTATTAAAATTTTCCTTCCATTCATCCATTTTCTATACTACTTGTCCTCATTAGGGTCATGGGTGAGCTGGATCTGACACCAGAATCTGCACGAGAGGCAGGGTACAGCACAGACTCGTCACCCCTCAATTGCAAGGCACATACATATAAACAACCATTCACACTACTGGTAAATGTGTATGTTGTTTTTTTTATAGCTCAAATGTTTATAGTGCTGACACTTCTTCAGAATTTCTGCAAATTCCTCAGGCATACAATAGTTCTGTCCATCACTGCACGTGGCACGTCGTACTAGAGCAGCTCCAATTACCGGAGACAAGTTCCTTGTGTGTTTTTTGGACATACTTGGCAAATAAAGATGATTCTATTCTGATTCTGATTATGATTCTGGTTGGTTTTACTGCGTGACATCCTTCTAGGCGGCACGGTAGTTGACTGGTTAGAGCGTCTGACTCACAGTTCTGAGGACCGGGGTTCAATCCCCGGCCCCGCCTGTGTGAAGTTACATGTTCTCCCTGTGGCTGCGTGGGTTTTCTCCGGGCACTCCGGTTTCCTCCCACATCCCAAAGACATGCATGGTAGGTTAATTGATGACTCTAAATTGCCCGTAGGGGTGAATAGTTGTTTACTTATATGTGCCCTGCGATTGGCTGGCAACCAATTCAGGGTGTGCTCCGCCTCCTGCCCGATGATAGCTGGAATAGGCTCCAGCGCTCCTGCGACCCCTGTGAGTATAAGTGGCTCAGATAACGGATGGATGGTTGTTCTTCTATTGGTTAATGTTATTCTGATTCTGTAGTACAGTTTGTTTTCTCTTACCGATTCAGTCTTCCTTTTTGGCTTTCTCTTTCTCCATAGCCTGATGGCACTCTGCTTCAGACACTACTACACAGGCACAAACACACACACATACACATAGGGAAAGGCAATTGACTACTTTTTTAATCACATTAATCACACATTTGAATTTTGATTAATCGTGATTAATCACGTGCCAAATATACCACACATACACTATATTGCCAAAAGTATTCGCTCACCTGCCTTGACTCACATATAAGTTTAAGTGATATCCTATTCTAAATCCATATGATTTAACCCTTTTAAAACCACGGGGATCACCGGTGACACCGCGACGCATGTGTATTTGAAATTACCGTAACTACGTCCTTGCTACGTCGTGCAATTTTAATCATTCAAACTGCCCCTGGAAGCTGTGAAACTAATAAATATATCTATTATTATGGTGCTAAAAGGGTTAATATAATGTGGGTTTACCGTTGGCAGCTGTAACCGCTTCAATTCTTGTGGGATGGCGTTCAACAAGGTTTAGGAGTGAGTTTACGGGAATTTTTGCCCATTTTTCCAGGAGCATATTTTGTGAGGTCACATTCTGATGTTGGACGAGAAGACCTGGCTCACTGTCCACTCAAAATCAACCCAAAGGTGTTCTATCAGGTTGAGGGCAGGACTCTGTGCAGGAGAGTCAAGTTCAACCATACCAAATTCTCTCATCCATGTCTTTATGGACCTTGCTTTGTGCAGTAGTGCGCATACATGTTGGAACAGGAAGGGGTAATGACACTGTTTGACAGTCCAAAATCTCTTGGTATGCTGAAGCATTCACAGTTCCCTTCACTGGAGCTAATATTTTGGGCATTTCCAACTTTGTGGTAACAGTTTGGAAATGTGTATCAGTGGACAAATCAAGGTTCATAAAGACATGGATGACAGGGTCTGGTGTGGATGAACATGACTGGCCTGGACAATCCTGACCTCAACCCTACAGAACACTTTTGGAGTAATTAGAGCGGAGACTGAGAGCCAGGCTTTCTCGTCCAACGTCAGTGTGTAATCTCACAAATGCGCTTCTGGAAAAATGGTTACTAATTCCCATAAACACACTCCTAAACCTTGTGTTAAGGGTGGCCAGTTGTGAGGGGCCTCGCTGGGGCGCCTCTGTGGGGCCGGCGGTCCGCCCTGGGTCCCTCGGTTTGGGACGTGTCCCGTCCACCGGGCTGCTCTCAGGTGGATCCCTGGGCCCGACCCTGCCCCTCGATAGATTGGGTGGGGTCCTCATCCCAATTACACACAGCAATTACGTGCACAGCAATTACAGGACACTTCTGTCAGTCTTTGTGAATGTAAAACAGTGTCAATTCACTTGCATGGGGTCCGCAGGCACATACCCCTGGGACTCTTTCACTGCGTGTGGGGCCACTCACTTATTGCGACAAATAACTCATGAATATGTGAATTGCTTGTGTATCCCCTCACTCATATTCTCGTCCTATAGACTTTTATAATTTACATAGTCAATCCCACCACACTTCAGTTGTACAGCTGGGTTCACGACCCTTGTCCTGCATGCTTCATGTCCTGTTCTCGCTTGTCCTGTCCTTCCTGTCCTTAACACTACAGCCCCATGCACACTAATATTTGATGTTTCATTGTTGTAGATAATGTAATGACTTACATTTCTCATCCTCTTTACAAGTATTGCTTTGTCTTTTGTCTTCATTTCTCTCTCCCCTCTAGAAACTTTGTTCTGTTTGACTCTGATTCTCAAGAAACTTCAATTATAATACTAAGAAACTGTGACACAGTAAAACTGTTCCGGCGTAAAAGGCATACAGATCCTCCATTCTGCTTGACCTAACAGCCGAACAGGACAAAAAAAAAAAAAACAAGGTAGCAAAGGCAGCAGCTCTGGTCTCTCTCATTCAAGACAACTGACCACTGGATACTGATATAAAGGATTTATGTGGTAACCAAATATTTGATTATGTCTGTTGCTTCTTTTGTTTTACATTTATTTGATGTACACTTTTGTTATTTTATCGATCTTAACTACAGAACTGTTGCAGTAGACTGATGTGACAGATTTGTATTTAATTTGTGAGGGAAGGATTCAAATAAATAAAGAGAAGCCTGAGCAGAATAATTCCCAATAATGTGGAGTACTCTGTAAAAGTCTAAGGCCATCCTTCATTCAATGACGAAAATGATTCATGCCCTTTCTCAGTACAGGCATATTTAATGTTCTAAATTTATAGTTGATTAGAATGTTCTTGTTTTGTCTAGGCTAGAAGTTACCAGGATCCTATGGTAAAAAAGATTACGTCTCCTCAAAATTGTCTCGATGATTAATAATTTTCCAAATGTTAAAATGTTTCCTTAATATATCTTAGCACACCATCTTTTGACACTTTCTTGTGCCAGAACATTCAACAAATAATGAAAGGATAATTTTGGGCTTTACTGTACATAGTGAAACTTGTATAACTTGTGGAGATCAACTAAATTCCAAATTTATCACGACCTCTACATACAAAGTCTTTGTATTTTTAACCATTAGTTAGTCAGGGCTCGACAGCAACATTTTTCTCAACAATCTCAAGAATCTCAACAATACTCACACTTTGTTTACTGTCGTTGACATGCTCACAAACTCCCATAATCAGATACATGCAATGAATTTGCTTGCCATTTTAGTGAAAA
Source organism: Phyllopteryx taeniolatus (assembly GCF_024500385.1). NCBI lineage: Eukaryota > Metazoa > Chordata > Actinopteri > Syngnathiformes > Syngnathidae > Phyllopteryx > Phyllopteryx taeniolatus. The sequence continues at coordinate 3,529,598 of NC_084507.1, forward strand.
AAAATCCATCAGTTCAAATATCAGCACAAATCAGCAAAATGATCAAATGATGCAACACCTAAAACCACCAAGAAAAAAATCTGAATTTGATACAGTTGACCCAAAGAAAAAACGTAGAGAAAACAGTTCAGCAGCTGAAACCATCAATTAGCTGTCTTGGCTCAATACCATCTGACTTTTTGGAAACTATTCCAAAGTCATTACTCGCTGATTTGCAGCAACTAATCAATTGCTCACTTCAGTCCGGCGAGTGTCCTGAACCTCTAAAAGTAGCTGCCATTAAGCCACTTCTAAAAAAAGAGAACGCTGGATGCTTCCATGTTAGCAAACTATAGACTCTTCTCAAACTTCCCCTTCATAGCCAAGATTCTTGCGAAAGTGTTTTTTAATCAACTTGTCAATTTCTTGAACTTGAATGGACATTTTGACAAATTTGAATCAGGTTTTTCCAACCTCATCACATGTGCTATATAAATAAAATTACTTTGCTTTGCTTACACTGACACGGGATAGGTGTCATTTCCTTCCTTGTTGGATCTCAGTGCAGCGTTTGACACAGCAGATCGTAGCATACTGTTGAACACGGTGGAAATGTGTGTAGGACTAAATTGATCTTTAATTGGTTCAGGTCCTACCCAGCGGAAATGAGTTATTCATTAATTCATTTATTCATTTTCCATACCACTAATCCTCACTAGGGTCGCGGGCGTGCTGGAGCTTATCCCAGTTAAGTCTGGGTGAGAGGTGGGTTACACCCTGAACTGGTCGCCAGCCAATCGCAGGGCACATATAGTATAAACAAACAACCATTCGCACTCACTTTCACACCTATGGGCAATTTTGAGTTTCCAATTAACCAACCATGCATGTTTTTGGGATGTGGGAGGAAAGCGGAGTACCTGGAGAAAACCCACGCAGGCACAGGGAGAACATGCAAACTCCACATAGTCGAGGCCAGATTTGAACCCGGGTCCTCAGAACTGTGCGGCAGATGTGCTAACCAGTCAACCACCATGGCGAGTTATTTTGTAACTATTGTAAGTTTCCAATCTTATAGAAAGGCAATGACACACGGGGTTCCTCAAGAGTCAGTTCTTGGATCCCTTTTGTTCAGCCTGTATATGCTACCTTTGAGTCAAATTCTTCAGAACTTGAATGTTGACTATCTTAGCTATGTAGATGACACACAGTTATTTATATCTAGCAGTGACTCCAGATGACTACAGTTCAATTGAGGTGTTGTGTCACTGTCTAAAACAAATAACTGGATGAATCACAATTTCCTTAATTTAAATTTACCACAACAAAACCAAGCTAATTGTTTTTGGCAGTAGAGAGCATCACTGTTAGTAAATACCTGGAGTCACACTCTTTAAACACCAAAGACCAAGTCCGAAACCTTGGTGTGCTGATAGAACCCGAGCTGACTTTCGTCATTCATATCAAATCTATTACTAAAACAGCCTCTACCAGCTGAAGAACATATCCAGAGTGAAGGGTTGCATGTTCCAAGCAGACCAGGAGGAGGTCATACATGATTTTATCTCCAGTAGACTGGACTATTGTTCTGGTCTTCTGACTGGACTCCTGCAAAAGAGCATTAAATGACTGCAGTTCATTCAGAACGCTGGAGCTCGGGTTCAGACCAGAACAAAGTCATCACAGCACATTACTCCAATTCTAAAGTCGCTAGACTGGTTCTTAGTCAGCTATAGAATAGACTTTAAAGTTCTGCTAATGCTCTATAAATCACTAAATGGTTTAGGTCCTGAATACATTAAAGAAATGCTCATGGGACATAAACCCAGTAGGGTTCTGAGATAGTGGAGCCCAGAGTCCAAAGCAAACATGATGAAGCAGCATTTAGCTATTATGCAGCACACAAATGGAAAAAAGTTGCTAACAGAAGTGAAATCAATTGCAATGTTTTTAAGTCCAGGTTAAAAACAATTCTTTTTTTGACATGCTTACGATTAAGCATTTTAGAGCATTTCCATTTTTAAATGGTCTTTCTTGCACTGTACGTTTTTAGTAATTTTAGTATACTGTCTTTTGATTTTCTTTGCTTTCTTTTTAAATGTCTTTTTGCTCTTTGTTTTTAAATGCTTTTAATCATGTAAAGCACATTGAGTTATACCTTGTGTATGAAATGCGCTGGGTAAATAAATTTACCTTGCCTAACATGGAGAACGTAGCTGGGGACACATCAGAAGCTTTTCTACCGTTGCATGGCAAATCTATTCTAAACTCTAAAATGAGGCAAAAAAATGAATAAATAAGAACAAGGAACGTGCCTCTCTCAAACCCAGCAGTGAAAAAGTTAAAGGTAAGTCGGGATTTTACAGCTTTATCAAGTTGTAAAATCAGCTAAATGCTCTTTAAATTTCTTTCCCCACCTCTACGATAATAATTCTCGTGCCTGGTTGGGATCTGGTTTGTCTTGTTGAGCATTTGTCTAATGTAATGTGGAGAACCAGGAACTATAGTAAATGGTGCACAGTGAAACTTGCGTGACAGAGTCTGTTGTGGTGACAAAATGCTACCACAGTAAACTCACTCAAGACAAGTATTACATTTTGTTTGTGCGCGTGTGTGCATGCGCGCATGTGTTTTTGTGTGCGTGCATCCGTACGTGCATATGTGTGTGTTCACAGACTAACGAGGTGTTGTCTGCTGGAAACAATATACTCCAGACAGGACCATGTGCAATGGATTGTTGGACTTCACTTCAAAGAAAGTTAAACAATTCATTGTGTGTTTTTGGTTGCTAGCCAACTGTGTGTTGGATATCTGCATGGTAACAGTTATCAAAGCTTTGGCATAATGAATGCCAATCTTAATGTTTACATGCTAGATAAGGGACTTTTCCCATTAGTTGTTTGTCTGCATGTAAACAAGCTCTTATATGTTTGGTCTTATTCATTACCTGTCTAAATGTGTTGGACAGGTCCAGTGCCCAACTTTGCGTGGATTAGTCGGTTATTTTAGCCAGTCATAATGTTGCACAGTTTGGAAGTCTTTTCAAAAAGCTTGTCAGAATTCATCAGTCATTCATTATTTAACAGGTTGAGATGTGGTATGACACCTTGACAACCAAGTTACCATGGTAGGTTTGACAGATAATACCTGTATAAAGCTGCGTTAAATCAAGTTCTGTAAAATAATAGCTGTCATCATCAACTAAATGTTTTACCTCAGAGAACATGGAGGGAAAAAAATAAACAATAATGTCACCTACCACACACTTCACTTCACTTATTGATTGTCAAACCATTGTTAAGGGGAATATGTCAATAGTAATTCCATCGAAAATTAAGTAGTAGAAGCAAAAGTAAAAAGCTTTTCGTTGAGCCGTATATTAATTAGCAGGCTACTTCCTGGTTTATGACGATGACCTAAAACATTTGTAACTGACGGACAGAATTCTGGGGTGGAGTTCAATTGTTCCAAACAGCAAAAAGTGAAAATCTGTCTGCATTTCTATTACGTACACCTATTCGTCTTGCTTGGCACATGTGCCACCCCTCCATTTCATGAATATTGTTTTTTTTTTTAACCCATCAAACCAACAAACAGTAATCTAAAAAATATTTCTTGACTTTGTGTTTGGCGGTGTTAAATAAAAGAGCACCAGCAAGGTGTTCTGTCAGTTTATACCTTCAGTTGAGGGTTCAGAGACTTGCTCAGCAGCAGTGACTGGCGAATTGGTCTCAATTTCTTTTTGTGTAGGCCTAGGTACAGGAACTTCAACAGCACAATCAATCGCCACAGAAGGTGAAGAGGCTCCAAAAGCTGGTGGAACTTCTGAGGCTTCTTTTGATGATGTTTTTAAAAGCAATGTGGAAGAGACTGGAACCTCCAGGACTACCAAGGCAGGCTCCTGAGGAGCGGTCGATTCTGCAGGACACGAGGGTTCTGCTTGTGGAACAGTTTCTGAAGGCATCACAAGAGCTTCATTGGACTCTTCAACAGCAAATGTATACTCAGCTTGTGTCTCATCTGTAACTGGAACTAAAGGAAGCATCTCCGGAATCGTCGCCACTGCAATCCCTGTATCTATGGTAGCTTCTTTTACCTCAGAGGATTTAGCAGTCATTGGATCTTCTACTGAAGCATCACCTGGTGTAGCTCCAGCTGGTGGTTCAACTTCATTGATTGCAGCCTCAGTTGAAGCAGGAGATTCAGGCCTTACTAAAGGTGGAAGCAGGGGAGAATTTTCAGTTGCTGTCTCTAAACAAGGGGCCACCTTATCAGGGACATCAGCTACTGCTTCCTGTGTATCTGCTACCACAGGTTCAGCAACAGGATTGGCAACTTCAGGAGAGGCCCCAGCTGGGACAGCAGATGCCTGTTCTACAACAGCAGGAACCTTAGCATACACAGGTTCAACATCTACAGTAGGACTATCAGCCTTCATTTCTTCTACAACTGGGACCTCACCCTTAATCACATCATCATCTTCTGGGACAGGAACAATTGTCTTCCAAGTTTCAATATCTTCTTCAGCAGGTACCTCTGCTTGCCTAATTTCACTATCTCCCATGACAGGGATCTCCTCCTCGGAAAGTGGTTTGGCCATCAAAGGGTCCAAGGCTTCTGCAGCAACATCAGCAAATGTTGAGTCACCGGAGGCTTTTGATGAACCAGAAGCTGAACCAGGTTCTTCAACACTGACAGGATCTGGTTGTGGTTCAAGATCAGTCAAAATGTCTTCACCAGAGCCAAGATCCTCTTGGGCTTCCATTACCACTAACACTGCCTCTGCCCCATCATCAGCTTCCTGCTGAAGATCATCTGCCAAGTCACTTACAGGCAATTGCATTTTGTCCTCAATGGTCTCTCCAATGATGCCGTTCTGAACAGCTGCCAACAGACAAGAAAAGGCATAATGATTTATAGCTGAGGCGAATAGCTAATCATAGTTAGAAATCCAATGTAAATCTCAGACATGAAAACACCAAAGGCATGAAAAAAAAAAGGTGACCAAAAAAAAACATTGTATGGGGGTCTGGGGGGATTCTCCAGGCCTCCGCAGAGATTTCTTTTTTATTTTAACATAAATTAAGCAATCTAGAAGACTCTGAAGAGGACAATAAGGCAAACACATTTTCTTCACGCAGAAAAACATTTATTTACAGCGCTCAAGTACATGTTGATGTACAAATTTAAGATTAAAATGAAATTTGCCTAATTTCTTTGCTTTTTTTTGTTCTGGCCTCCAACTTGACCCAGGCCCATCTCCATCTGCACCTGATGCCTGCTTCAAGCTGTGCCACATGAATAGCCTCCTCCTCTTTAAGCACTCATTCTGGAAAAGAATTGACTAAAATCATTATCTGTTTCACTTCATTTTTCACTATTACCAACTTCAAAGGCTAATCCCAAATGTATCCTCCAGGAAAATATTAAGGACAATATTTTTCTGTTTTTATTGGCCATTTCTGAATTTGAAGTTAGATCGTTCTGTGTTGTGACATAATCCCTAACATCGCTCCGTCGCTTAATACCCCTCCCCCAGGAAAAACTCATCGGATCTATACGATTCACATAAATGTCCTATTTTGAGTTCAAAACGACGAATTTTGCCGAAAGGCGACTGATTTGCATGTATGAAATCTGTAAAAGCATGTTTAACACATCAATCCATTCTTCACACAGCAATTATGTTATATGATAATTCAGAGAAACATTTGCGGACAGGGGAGGGGAAATGACTTTGTTTAATGGTGCAAACCTATTTAGGAGCCAAAAACAAAATCCTGGGACCTGATCCTGCATTATCCTGCTCAATTCTGCTCTAAATGCTAGAGGACTCTGCATCTTTTTGCACAATTGTCCCAAAAAAAAAAAAAATAAATACATTTGTACCGGCATTACCAGATAACTAGCAATCCTTTATTGCTCAGTGACTGTCTTTATGTCTCCAAAGTGTTCTCTGTCAATTGACTGTCTGTTGTCGTACTAGAGCGGCTCCAACTACCGGAGACAAATTCCTTGTGTGTTTTTTGGACATACTTGGCAAATAAAGATGATTCGGATGATAAGGATTCTGATTATGGTCTGTGACTATCTGTATTCTACTACTTATACTTTTTGGGGTCATGGTCGAGCTGGGGTCTATTGCAGCTGACTTTTGAGAAGAGGGGATGGTACACACAGCACTAGATAATTGCAGGACACGTATAGACAAACCATTGAAACTCACATTCCCACCGTGACCTATGGACAATGTAGTCGTCCATTAACTGAAGATGAATGATTTTTGAGTTTGAGAGGAAGCCCATACAAACACAAACAACATGTGAACTCCTGGCCTGCGCCGAGATTCAAACCCATTTCCTTTTGACTACACGGCAGATGCTGGCTCATCTTTTTTTTATTATACACATATAAAATAAAAAATACACAGGGATTATGGTTAAAATATTAATTGACTACAGGAAATTTTAAGTAAACAATGAATAAACATTTGATTACCGGAGACAAATTCCTTGTGTGTTTTTTAGACATACTCGGCAAATAAAGACGATTCTGATCTGATTCTGATTCTGATGAGCCACAAAGAATGGCTGAAACCAAATTTTCATTTCCTGAGTCTAAAGTGAGACTTGAGAGAGTTGACACTGAGTTGAATCCTGGAGGCTCGGCGAGGCACGCTCAGAGGAAATAAATCACATCTGACAATAACTTTTCTGAGACGCACCCCACCTTAACTCACATCTACTGACTTGAATTGTGTGTCGACAAAATGTTAGCCTTGGGGTAAAAGTACAGTACACGAGCAAACAAAGCGTGCACAGATTTTTCAAGTCAAATGTCAGGAGCAATAACCTAAAGTAAATCCATAAAGGTTTCATAAGAGCCTAGCCTGTTTGACTTTTTCAAAGATTACCCCCAAACAGGACAAATCAGAATGCATCTGCTCACTGAATGGCTGAAAGGTTTCGACTCAGCAGCTGCATGATTGTATTAGTGGGTCTGAAATGGTGTAAAGAGCCAAGAGTTGATAGGTGGAAAGGAATGTGATAGCCTGCTTTCTCAAATCAGGCCGCCTTCACACGAACACAAACATTTGCAAAAGGCATATTTTTCCATGCATTTTGGTCCGCCCACAAACAAAATGTTATGCCAAATAAAATAAATGTTATAATCTTGAAACCAATTATATTTGGGTGCTAAAATTAGCATGGTTTGTGTGTGTGTGTGTGCATACGCATGTGTGTGTATATATTTGTGTGTGTGTTTGCTTTTTGTCCATTGTTATTGTGCCTTCTCTGCAAATGGGTTTGATTGGCCAAAACCTTCTACAGAGAAGATAGCAGAGCTGTCTGGTGATGGAGTAGCCACTGCAAAAGAGACAGACTGGCAACCAAACCTCCATCGTTAAGTCATTTTCTCACAAGCATGTGTAAAAGGTTTGGATGGGTTGTCTTTGAACAATTTAGCAACCTATAATGGTTAGTCTGCAAGGCTGTGCATCTCAGCTGGAGTTTAGCTCAAGCCGCCATTGAGACTCCCTTCCAAGCAGTTTACCTCACGTAACATTTTTTCAACTAATACTTCACACATTGAAATTACAGCAGTAGAGAAGACTTACTGTGACACCCCACATGCCATTTAGCCTGTTTTCTCAATCACTCTGCCTTGGTCAAATGACATAGAAGGGTTTGTTTACTAGTGGTGCCATCAGAGAAACTTAGATTTTTGCCAACTGAAAGAACATGTGATGGCATGGTGAATTGGGAAGCCTCCGTGTTGCAGTCACTTGGCGCCAGAACGTCTCTCCTTGTTCCCTTACGTTGGCCCTTGAGTTTTTGGTATATGCGCTGCCTTTCGATAGTTTGTGTTGATCATTGTGTTCAGTACATTGTGATTTTGCACTTGGATACTTCTCTCTTTCTGCAATTGAGTCCTTCTTCCTGCCGACAAATAACAATAGAAAATGAAAGAACTGCATTGCACACTATTCTAGAAGTTGAACTTTTGATCGGATGGTGAGGTCTCTCATTTTCACATGGACATGGTCAGTGAGTAACAAAATCGACTATGTTATGCTTTCAATGGTGTAGCTAGAATAAGCTGGCAAACTCAGGCTCAAATGAATTTAGCTGTTTTTGGCTACATCACAATCATGGTACTCAGTATTAATGAGTAGAGCAACATTTTTTTGAACAGGGGTTAAGAGTATAACAGCATTTGTAATTTAAGCAGATTTTTGTTCTTTTTGAATTTTGAAATATATTATCTTAATATAAATGACTGGATACCACAAGACACTGAAACTTTGGATAGAACTTAGATATGTATTGAAACGGAGTGCCTGCATACATGGATGACTCGCGCGTCAACATGATTTGTCTGCCAATGATGACAGAGGTGGCAGTCAAAACAGTGACATGGTTGGGAGGAGGCAGACAGGGAGTCCAGGGAGTAGATGGGACCACTGGCGACTGAGATAGCACACAATGTGTTTGTATAAGTCACATGAAACAAGCTCAGTTTCGGAAAAGAGTATACCAACTGTTCTCATTTGTATTTTGTAAGCCTATTAAAGAAATGAGCTACAGGTGCTTGAAAAATGAATGCATTAACACTGACATCACAATGGGATATTCGGCCTTTGGGTGAAGTTTCAAGGTGAACCTAAAACGCACTTTTACTTTTGAGGGACACTTCATTTGACCTTCTCTATGCTTTTGAATGCATATGGCAAATTTGTAAGTGTTTCTGTATTTTTTGCACAACTTTCTGTTCTCTAACAAGGAGCTGAACGGCAAAATTCACAAAACAGCTGTTTGATTCATGAATGGACCAATGAATTTCCTGGTTGAACGAGAATAGGTATTTAAACACGTCCTCTTTCACATTTTGACATTGTGAGACCAAGATGACATCTAACAATTGGTCAACAGTACCTCACCATTGAGGGAAGTTGCCACTGAGCTTAGAGTGTCATCAGTAGGGGGCAACAGTGAGACTGGAAGAGTCACAGAAAGGCATAGAAGTTGACATGCTTGGAAAATTTAATGGCTCAAGACCCTGTTGTATAGTACATAGTATTACCGTATTTTTTGCTCATTTTTTTAATTCAGGCCGGTAGGAATCCAACTTTTACACAGTGCGAACGTGATTTGCGCATTCACAATAAAAAGGAATATTGACTAACAATAGCTGGGATTGTCATGCATGTATGTGTGGAGGTTTTGTCAGCGCAAAGCTGTGCCTGGTATGACATTATAGCTATGTGACTTTAGGTTTGACCCATGAATGGACAATCATGGTGATGTTGACTCCCTTGATGGGCATGGGCACAGCCCTGTAAATGCGCAAAAAAACTAAATAAACAGAGGCAGTTACTCTGCATTCTTTTATTCCAGTAAAGAGCATACCTAAATGTTGAGACACAACAACTGGAAGCGTTATTCCACACAGAGGAATGTATCTCAGCGCACATTCTTTCACAAGGAGCTATCCTGACATTTGTTTTCTATAAGTTCGTTAGAAACACATCTTGTTTTGATGCAGTGCAAATTCTACACCACAACAATCAACAATTTGTTGTTTTAATGGACCGTTTGTATGAAATTGTTAGATTGTGCAGGTATATGTTTTGTTCAACAAGCATATTATTTGGACTTACATTGTAACAAATGTTCAATTACAATTACCACCAGTACAAAAAAAATGTCCATTTATCAACCATAAAATTCATTGTTTACCGTACCATCACCGAGAAAGCACACGGTGTACCAGAGCAGTAGGGAAAAGACACACCCCCTCAACAAAGATTCACTAAATGAAAATATTCACTTTTCCACATGTATAGATAGTTGTTGATGTCTAAATGAAAAGTAACTCATAACTTACCCAGTGTGCCTCCATTGCTCTCTTCTGGCTTGGTACCAGGTTTTTTTTCTTGATCTACTGTCTGAGCACTGGATGAGGAGCAGCCCATGTTTGCGGAATAAAAGCACACTTCAACTAAAAATTATGTATCTATGACTCAAGCAAATCACGCTTGACAAATAGGGAGAGTTTGTAGCTGTGATCACATGCACAGCTACACTCCGTGTGTGTCTGTGTGACCATGAGTGGCCTGCTGTCCCCGAAACATCTGTTGTTCACTGTTCCCTGTCAACCTCATGCACACGCTCACATTGTTCTCAAAAAGGAGGAGGAGTGGAGGGTGGGGATTGGAGAGGGGAAACCTGTATGGAATGTGTGTCCTCCCCTTCCTCACCTCTGATGTTTCCTCCCCTTCCACCACTACAAGGAATCACCACCTTGTGGTAATATGTATGGTAGCATGTGAGCAAAGAAAGTGACTGCAAAGGGCTTCAATGCAGTTGTGACTTTTGCCACCATGTGATATGTAAAGAGTTTGTCAATTAACTGTACAAAGACTTTTGTATTTTTTTGTTACACGACAAGAAGATCTATTAAAAATTTATCATAGCATTGCAATTGAAGGGGTAAGGGAAGCTTGACTCTGCACTGACGACAGGCCGCAGGATAAATGAGGGACTCGACCATCAAATTGAGTCTTTCACTTTTTCACAAGTTGATTCTCCAAATCATGTTCAACCTATATTTAATTGAATACACTACAAAGACAAGATATTTAATGTTCAAACTGATAAACCTTGTTTTTAGCAAATAATCATTAACTTGGAATTCTATGGCTGCAACCTGTTCCAAAAAAGCTGGCACAGGTGGCAAAAAAGACTGAGAAAGTTGAGGAATGCTCATCAAACACCTGTTTGGGACATCCCACAGGTGAACAGGCTAATTGGGAACAGGTGGGTGCCATGATTGGGTATAAAAGGAGCTTCCCTGAATTGCTCAGTCATTCACAAGCAAAGATGGGGCCTCTCACCTCTTTATGAACAAGTGCGTGAGAAAATAGTCGAACAGTTTAAGGACAATGTTCCTCAACGTACAATTGCAAGGAATTTAGGGATTTCATAATCTACGGTCCATAATATCATCAAAAGGTTCAGAGAATCTGGAAAAATCACTGCATGTAAGCGGCAAGGCCGAAAACCAACATTGAATGCCCGTGACCTTCGATCCCTCAGGCGGCACTGCATCAAAAACCGACATCAATGTGGAAAGGATATCACCACATGGGGTCAGGAACACTTCAGAAAACCAAGGTCAGTAAATACAGTTCGGCGCTACATTAGTAAGTGCAACTTGAATCTCTACGATGCAGAGCAAAAGCCATTTATCAACAAAACCCAGAAACGCCGCTGGCTTCTCTGGGCCCGAGCTCATCTAAGAGGGACTGATGAAAAGTGGAAAAGTGTTCTGTGGTCCAACGAGTCCATATTTCAAATTGTTTTTGGAAATTGTGGATGTCGTGTCCTCCCGGCCAAAGAGGAAAAGAACCATCCGGACTGTTATGGACGCAAAGTTCAAAAGCCAGCATCTGTGATGGTATGGGGCTGTGTTTGTGCCAATGGCATGGGTAACTTACACATCTGTGAAGGCACCATTAATGCTGAAAGGCACATACAGGTTTTGGAGAAACATATGCTGCCATCCAAGCAATGTCTTTTTCATGGACACCCTGCTTATTTCAACAAGACAATGCCAAACCACATTCTGCACATGTTACAACAGCGTGGCTTCGTAGTAAAAGAGTGCTGGTACTAGACTGGCCTGCCTGCAGTCCCATTGAAAATCTGTGGTGCATTCTGAAGTGTACAATACTGTTGAACGGCTGAAGCTGTACATCAAGCAAGAATGGGAAAGAATTGCACCTACAAAGCTTCAAGAATTAGTGTCCTCAGTTCCCAAATGTTTCTTGAATGTTGTTAAAAGAAAAGGTGATGTAACACAGTGGTAAACATGACCCTGTCCCAGCTTTTTTGGAACGTGTTGCAGCCATAAAATTCTAAGTTAATGATTATTTGCTAAAAACAATAAAGTTTATTAGTATAAACATTAAATATCTTGTCTTTGTAGTGTATTCAATTAAATATAGGTTGAACATGATTTGCAAATCATTGTATTCTGTTTTTATTTATGTTTAACACAACGTCCCAACTTTATTGGAATTGGGGTTGTATTTTTGAATATGGTTTTATTTCATTTATTTATTTAGTGGTTTATTGCGGTACACTTTTTATATTCTTCTTGATAGCACTACTTTCACGTGTACCGTATTTTTTGGACTATAAAACGCACTTAAAATCCTTTGATTTTCTCAAAGATCGACAGTGCGCCTTACAATCCTTATAAACCTTATGTATTCATTTTGGTTGTGCTTACTGACCTCGAACCGATACTCAAGAATCTGTTCAAATGTTTGAGTACAACTTTGGTCAGGTACGAAGCCGCAATGCTTGATGGCTTGTCGGAGCATTATGGCTACCGTAGTAAGGAGCCTCACAGAGGAATATGTACTGTGCTTCAACTTAATATTATGGTGCTGTATAAGGACCCCAAAATGGCATCTGTTAAGAGACATGCGTACAAAGCTGATTTCAAACTCAAGGCTATCAGTCACGCAGTAGAACACGGGAATAGAGCAGCTGCGAGAGAATTCAACATGAATGAATAAATGGTACGGAAGTGTCGGAAGCAAGAAGACGACCTGCGCCAAGTAAAGAAGACCACTGGGAACCAGAAGTCATCCTTCACTGTAGTTCTCGGTTGCCAGCTTAATGGCCAGAAACTACCACCCATGGTCATTTTCAAGAGGAAGACTTTGCCAAAAGAAAAGTTTCCAGCCGGCGTCATCATCAAGGCTAACCCAAAGGGCTGGATGCACGCTTACACAACACTGCATACACTTTTTTTGTTTGACACGTCTCATTACAGAACACACCCAGATCTCCTTAGAAACATATAGTTGCATTACATTTCACGAGAGATGATCTCCGCGACATTCGACGCGCAGCAAGTAATTGCCTCATTTACCGAACAATGGTGACAAGATGGTGAAGAATGGTGAAAAAACTCAACCAGCAAGCCCCTTTGGTCATGGAAATTAGAAAAGGCAAATTGCTGGGCTGTTCACACCTGAGTTAGGATATTAGTTCAAACTAATCCAGCCACTTGGCTACCATTGAGGCATTATAGGTAGAAAAGCCCTCTGTCTGGGCTGAGGGTCTTCTAGTGCTAGAGGCCTTGATTGTTGGTTTGAGCAGCTTTTCTATAACTTTACTAATAAACGTGTTGGCTATTGGCAGGGATACGTCTGTAACTATAAACTATATGTTTATAAAGAGTTCTGCGTGTTAGCCATGTGTGGCGTACCATTACATATCCTGGACTTGATTCTTCCATTTTCTCAAAGTCCTCAGTGTAATAGACATATTTCTCAAACGGCCCGGATGAATGTCATATTTCACATTAAAACGAATAGGCCATTTATCGGGGTGACATTCTTTTGCAGCTCCGCCCATCCTCATCCAGCATAAATCCTTCTGTACACTTGCACACGTAGGAGTGAGTGGTGCTGACACACTGACACTCACAACGATGGTCCACTGTCTGGCACAGCTCCACGCCTTGCCATTGGGTCATGGCACTGATACACTGAATTGCTCCTCAGTAGCCCGTTCCACTGTGTGTGTTCGCTGTGTTCACTACTGTGACGGTAGAAAATGCTGGATGGACTGCACTTATATAGCGCTTTATCTACAACATCACAGTGCCTAAAGCACACACACACATTCATGCACCAATGGGTGATTGTTGCCATGCAAGGCGCTGCCAGGCCCACTGGCGAGAAAATATTATTCTGTATTCTTCCCCAACATGTCTAAGTAGTGATGAGCATGTCTAACAAACAGTCAAGCGGTATCTGGTTTGAATCACGCCTCCAGAGTGGAATTTGTGCCACATAGTTAATGGTTGCCCTCGACGGGCCGGTTATAATGGCGAAACATAAATGTATAATCACTAGGGGCGGAACACGGTACACCCCAAATCACAGGTCATTATGTACCTTGGTTTTAAGGTCACGGTTCTGTTTGCACTCGATACAGTAAGGGAACAAAATGCAAAACAATGTTATTTTCACGCTGCACTGATATTCATTTTCATGTTATGGCACTCCGAATGACTTAACAAATCTCGCAAGACATGTTGTCTGTTTACAGACGAGATGTGTGGGTAGTACGCGAGGTAGTTATACTTCCAGTCCCTTACCTGATTATGACCCCATTATATTACATAACCACACTTGCCATTTGTTGTTATAATTTTTACGATAGATACTGTAAGTAGTTTATAAAGGGTCGTATTCACCATACGTTTGGGTCTGCCAGGATGGACCAACATTTTCCCCACCATTGGTGGTGATTAACTACGGTAAGTTGATAGCTACGTCCTTCTCTTCACTTGAATGTCCAAGATATGTGCCCGCAAATACAGTAGATCATCAAACTGTGACCTGCGGTGCTGTGCTGTGCTGTGAAGTGCAAGTATGGATATCCTTAATAAAAAAAAAATGTAAAAATAAAAAAACAAAACAGTGTTCATTATGGACAATCCAAAAACAGAACAGCTTTGGTAGGGGGTGCCATTTATCCCAGTCACATGCGGAACAAGGTAATTTACTTTGTGTTCATAGAAAAAGGACAGTTGTATGCGTCATTGTATTTTGTCCTGATCTGGGAACTGATATAATGTTCATTTGTACTTAGTTTTAACAGTGTTACTGCACACGGTGTCTGATGATACTAATCTGCAAATAAAAGTGAAACAACCGATACAAAAAGTCTCGCCTTTTTATTGAGCTGAGGGACATTACAATAAATATTCTCACAATCCCTCCATCCATCCATTTTCGGAGCCGCTTCTCCTCACAAGGGTCGCGAAGTGCTGCAGCCTATCCCAGCTATCATCAGGCAGGAGGCGGGGTACACCCTGAACTGGTTGCCAGTCAATCGCAGGGCACATACAAACAAACAGCCATTCGCGCTCACATTCACACCTACGGGCAATTTAGAGTCTTCAATTAACCTACCCTGCATGTTTTTGAGATGTGGGAGGCAGATGTGCTAACCAGTTGTCCGCCGTGCCACCTTATGTAACTCTTACATGGTATTTTTGTCTATATTCATTTGACATCCCAAATTGTAAAAGCATGCTGCATCACGTCTCAGTGTACAAGTCATAATCTATCCTTGTGCACTCAAGGTCACAGAAGTCTAATCTGTGGGGTTAGAATTTGCTCTGAATGTATTACCATGGATACTGTACAATTGTATAGCACAGAGAGCAGCAGAGAAAAGTACATGTATTACTGATCTGTGCTTTTTTGTGCTATACATTAGGAACAACAGGTAGCAGGAATAAAAACATTGCAATAAAGAGTACCAGTTTGTTTGTAAATCATCTCTCGCTAATGCTCACAGGGGACAAAGTTATAAACTATGTATTCATTCATGCATTTTATCAATTGCTCAGATGATTGCAAAATCACACTTGATGGAATCCCATTTATTATGCTCAGTTAAAGTCCTCTAGTGCAATGTAAATATGTTTTCCAGGAGATTGATATACAGTATGTTGATACTGCATCTGTATAAAGTAGTACTGGCTCTCATTTGGAGGGCAGGCCCTTTTACACAGTCCACAGACCATTGTTTAGTACTCCACCCGCCCTCCATCATCTCTTAGCGCAAAAGACTGCTCCACCTCAAATGTTGAAAAAACGGGGTCAAACAATCACTTCCTGTACCCTGTTAGATTAGCAGTTTTAAAATTCCTTACACATTAGGTAAAACAGTTATTTTTTTAATTTGTAGAACTATATAATGTACTTGTAGATAAACACTCTTATGAGGAAAAATATTAATAGTTTTAGGTTTCCCTTGGCCGGATGCGGGTCACCGGGGCCCCCCTCTGGAGCTCGGCCCGGAGGTGGGGCTCGAAGGCGAGTGCCTGGTGGCCGGGCCTGCACCCATGGGGCACAGCCCGAAAGGGTAACGTGGGTCCCCCTTCCCATGGGCTCACCACCTGTGGGAGGGGAAACAAATAATGAGGAAATGACTCTTGTCTCTTTCCGGTGCATGCTAAATTGAGAATATCTGTAGATTTACAGATGAACTCTGACAGTCGCTTACGGTTGGTCTCGGCGAGGACACCACAGGGTGGAGTTTTCCCAGTATGTTTAATTATGCTGCAACGTCGATCAAGAAGGCGGCGGCGTAGGTGGTATGTGGAACCAAGGGGCACGCTGAGTACGTCATCACAGCATGTGACTAAAACGGACCAATCGCGAGAGATGATCTTCGCGGCATTCGACGTATGAAGACGCCTTTATTGTTGACTTAAGAAGTGGGACAAAAGGTTTTAAGTTCAATCACTTATTCCTATTTTCCTATTCCCACTCAAAAATGATAAATGCACTAAATGTACAGTATATCAAATATGTCATCTGTTAAGGAAAGCGCAAAATAGCAGACAACCAAACACTGGATGTTGCTGCTTCCAGACCAAAAGAAATAGTGACATTCAGTAAACAGGGTGTTGCATTGAAGTTAATGAGGAGGCTTATAAATAGGCACAACTTTCCCCTCCAACATATTTGAGTGTCCAGGCTTCAGATTTCCTACAGTGTATATAAGTGCAATAACTACAAATAAATACATAGGTTTAATTCAGGTACAGTGTAAAGCATTGAGATTGCAAATTGAAAATGCTTACATTTTATTTGGGAGAAATGTTCACTGCAATGATATTTTTCTAACAATATTTCAGTGCCATTCAGTTGTTGGCTGCATGTGGTTTGTAATGAGTGAGTATGTCCAGTAAAACACCTCAAGCTGCTTCAGTTTAAAGCCCACAACAGTCACATTCTGTCTTGTTATATTGTCCCCTGCTGTTTCAAATGTACCTGAAAACAGAGCTGGCAAATAAGAGTCACCAAATGTTGAGGTGTGTCCTAGTCTGAAACAACTGATATGCAGCATTTTAAGGCTTCTATACAGCACGTGTCAGGTTTATAATAGCAGTGAGAATCGGATATCCGTGTAGCATAAAGACGTCATCCTCTAACCCTCCACCTGTTTGTCAACATGAAGCCTCTTATAAGGATCATGACAAATTTAAGCCTAATATACAGTGATTTCCAGATTGTTTAATAACTTTGCAACACAAACATTTGAAATCTCAATTTGAGTTTAATGCACAAGAAAACTAATTTTGCACTTTGTTTGCACATTCCAGCAGGGCATTTGCTTTCCGGAGAACACGAACCCAAAAAGCGTATCCGGTACAACACGTGTGCGTTTCGACACAGCGGAACACTGACTTAATTGAAAAAACACAAATGGGTCCATATACATTTTTGCTTCTGTAACATCGAGGCCTGACAGACATCATCACATCTTTGCCACGAGTGACTTTATAATATGACTCTGCGAACCGATTTGAATCATTCAAAAAAAAAAACATTTAAAAAAATCCAAAGACTAATTTTCTCATCAACAAAAAGGCAAAATTACACATAACCTTAGATTAGGATGCTCTCAAAACATGTTTTACTCAACGTGCAGCCCATCAGAAAGAACACTACACCACAGGATAAATGAAGGCCTGATCATTAGAAGAGATACGACAAACAGGAATCACATGTCAGCCCTTCACTCTTTACTCTGGGCATTGATCGCTTGAATATGAAAGTCACACGATACACTTACATGTACACGAAGAGCAAACACAGCATTAATAAAAAATAGATATCATCTTTTATCTAGTAAACGTTCTGGTGCTTTCTTAATTCTAATATCAACAAAATCAAATGCATAAAACCATTTCCGGAATTCCTCGGACGGAGTCAGTGTGTGTTGGACTCATGAGATACATACAGTTAGTAGGGTTATAAGTAGGTCATATGGCGTGTGCATGTGCATTTTACAGCATACGTGTGTGATGACTTTGTCCATTCAAAAATGTGTGTTGAGAAACAACATGAGCATAAGGGACACTGGAGAGGCAGTGTGGTGCACACATGGATTGTCTTCACATTAGGCTCCGATCAGAGGGATCCTGGGAATGTTCTCATGCTGTCATAGTGGATGAGGACAGAGGAGCACCCTGCTTGGTAGGAACACCGACACCGTCGTCATACGGCGGAAGCAGGACCTGTGCATAAATAGGAAAGGACACGCACTTTTAAATGAGAGGGATTTCCTCTAATGCTTCCACAACATTCTCATGTTGCAACTGTCACAACAACAACCAATTCGGAATGTTACTGCACACAGCACAAGCAGTATTTGCTCTACTGTACAGTAATATTGGGGGTACATGCCCTCAAATGAGATGCAACAAATGATGCAGCACAATTCTTCACCACGACAAACTATCCATCTCTTTTCTTCCAGTTGTCCTGTTCACAGTCTACCTCAGCTGGCTTTGGATGAGAAATGGGGTCCACCAATTCTCTGACTTTTGAAAGTGTATTCAAAAGTGAGCCTTACGACATCTGTTGTAATTGTCATGATTTGTTCTGAGCTTTGGTTTTGTGTTCCTTGTTAGTTCAGTCTACAATGCCATGAGACTGCTTTGGGTTCCGAAAGGTCGTAAATATTCACATTGATCAAGCTTTGGTTGGTTAATTAGCTGAACTACGCAAAAGCTCAACAAACAATTTAACAAGTCATGATTACAATGCTCGAATAAACAGACTCTGCTAAAGTAATCAGGACTCAAATATGTTTCTCAACTACATCCGAACAGCCTTTTAGGTATTGACAGTGTAAGAAAGTTGTACAATTGTAAAAGAATTGCAAACTGTGTACCCGCAGTGCATGAAGCATGGAGCCACATCTTTCTACCGTATGTGTGCCATGTGACGCTACGTATGTAAATCAATCGGAAGCTCCAGGCCAGCGTTCTACTTCCTTCCTCACACAACATGATGACTTCATCGTTGTTGATGAAACTAACGAAGAAGATAAAAATGGGCCCTTGATGTATGGAACAAAGTTGTACATTATTCTTCAGAAACACTCCTTTGACTACCTTTTGGACATGAAATCAAGCACCAATTAGAATAGGAGAATTAACGAGGGCCTAAGAATGGCGACTAAATGCATGCTTTATTGCACATTTGAATCTGGCATGTTGACTGCGTGTGGTCAACCAACAGTGTTAGTGTGAGCCAATAGAAAACTTGATTAATGTTCACACAGGTGGCCTAACCAGGATATGGTTACAAATTCAATTTGTCCATGTGCTTTTTATATGTGACTTTTCACAAAGTGAAACAGTTCAACAGAGCATAGACTACAAGAGAGTACAATCTGATGAGAAGTGCTGTATCAATCCTGTAATACTGTAGTTTTTACTTTCCATTAACAGGTTTAATTTCACGATATTGCTATTATTGTGGTTGTAGTTTGAAGGGATGTAAAACTGGATGTACTGCATCATACTGAGGACTAATTCTATTCTATTCTAATTCTGTGACTTACCGTTGTGTCATTGCTTGTGACATAAAGCAGAATTTCAGCAGTGCCGCGACTGCACACATATCTGTAGCAGTTCCACACGCAGGCTATCAGGTAAGCCTGGCGTGAGAAAAGAGTATGATAACAGTGAACTATAGAAAATCAAACCTCCTTTTGAGTTTATTCATGAGAAACGGACATTGCGAATGACGCCAATCCTATTACGCACAAGTGGGAGTTTGAGTACAGAGAATACTTCTACTTTTCCACATAATGATCGCACGTGATCTCACAAAAACAAAGAAGAAACACTTCAGGATACACGCCGATGTTTCCCAATTGTTCCCAAAGGTTGCCGGAGCCGGGAGCCTTGTAAAATGGCGACGTTCTAAAAAAACTACTTGCTCTGGTAAATACTGCTTGCCGTCTGGGGAACCCACTTTCATACATAAAACGACATAACATGACATGACATTTTTGTTTCTATTTATTGTCGTTTTCCGTGTTCGTCAGTCTCGGATGCTTCTTTGATGGGCTACATTCGGTTTCACATCACCACTCTTGGGAGTCATGACTCGGGAGAAGTCGGCATTCCCCGCACACATGGAGAGTTTTGCTCATAAATATTAAAGGTGTTCATGATTTAAATTCGGGACGAATCCACTCTTAACACATCAGACCAAGGGAGAATTTTGGGAGCCGATCAGCGAGTCTAAAAAACAGATAAGCATGCATACTGTCATTCTTGCCATAACGCTCACAAAGCGAGCGCATTGGTCACATGATAGTGCCAGGCTGACAATCTCTGTTCTAGATCATCCTGAATGTGTTTGATTGGGTTGAGGTCAGGGGTCTGTGTGGGCCAATCATCTATACCAAACTCTCCCAACTGACTTTACAGACCTTCCTTTGTGCACTGGGGAACAGAAAGGGTCACCCTCAAACTGTTTCCACCAGGTTGGAAGCATAGCATTGTCCAAAATTGCTACTAGAACATCATGCTGAAAAAAAAGAATCTCCTCAAATGAAAAGAACATACCTTGAAGCCCAGAATACAGCTGATGAAGATCAGCACGATGAGAACCAAGCACACAGTACTCAGGGCAGCAATCTCCTCTTTGTAAGGGAAATTGTCAGGCTAAAAGGGAGAAGAAGGTAAAGCGTGGACATACCTGAACATGTAAAGAAATCTCATTATGAAATCACTATTACTATTACGACTATTATGTAGATTTCTTACCAATTGCTGCAGGTAATCCTGTATCGTGTTAGGATAAACCACAATGCTCACAGCAACTAGGGTGTTGAGTGCAAAGTCAAAGATCTGGTAGCAAAAAAATGGGATGATCCAGGCAGCACGCATCTGGAACAGAAATTTGGATTGCAGATTTTCAGATCAATTTGCACAAGATGCTAAATCCTAAAAATCTAACTTTGCATTAAACACATCTTAAACCTGTGTTGCAGGGAGAATATTAATAAATGTACAATAATCTGGATTTCTTCGGTTGAGGCTGTTCATCATTAGTCTGTAAGTACAAAGCCAAATCACACTTCGGGACAAAACAAACGACTACTGTGTACCATTGTCACTTGCAGTACTTTAACCAAGTATTAACATGTACCGGATTATGGAAATAAATATACGTTTTACCTTGTATGCACCATATGTTGCCATCCCACATATGAGTATCATCAGCAGAGAGATGGCCGAGGCAATGCACATATCTGAAGCAGAAAGACAAGGCAAACCTATTGTATTTGGAAGAGAATGTAAAATGAATCTGCCAAATGTGGTTAAAAAAAGAAAAGTGGATAATCTTTATTATAGGGGATGTATGGAGAATTGGGTGAGATCAGGCAGCACTAGCTTGCAGAGGATACTATGATACAGAAACACCCACATCCCCCACAGGTGCAACGCCCCATGTATCATATCAAAGCCAAAAGGTAAGCAGAGCTGCACTGAGTTTTGTTGTCTGCACAAATGAGCGTTAGCATGTTAGCCTCTGATATATATATATATATATACTTGATTGCTTGGTGAAGTTGTCAACGCAGCGGTATTTGTGTTTAGCGATATTGGATGAACTGCTGCCCCCACGAGTGAACGCTTTGTTGTCCTTATGGGCACTTGCTTTCCCCCCCCCCCCCTTACTCCTCCTGCAAGTAGAAGACCTTGCTCGCCTGTTCAATCCCCTTGCTCCACGTCATGGTAACAACATCCTCAATCGCCATTGAAAGAAATTCACAAATGCCAACCTAGCTCGACGTATCGTATAGCTAATGCACAGACACATAACAATATGGAATACATGCAAGTAAAGAGCAAAGTTTAGTTTGATTTTCTACAATCTGCAGTTAAAAGAGCGCCGCAATGAATTATGGGAAGCAGCAGTAAGGATTATGATGCTTTGCACTGCCTACAACTCCAAGACCATCACTGTGTGGCACATTGCCTAATGGTTGAGCCAGCAAATAACTCATCTTTCTCACGTCCGCAGGGGTTGACTTTCATGTCGCACAAGCAGAGGACACCCACCTTGAGTGTGTGGATGGTGACCTCAAGTGGACAAATAAATACCTGCACCTCTCTGCAGCATCACATGCTGTGTATTGCGATTATATTGCATATATGAAACTTGAAAATGTATGTAAATAATGCAGCAAGTAATTGGTTGCTAGTTTGTCTATTGCGGGTGTTTTCTGGAACACAACTTTGGACTGAAGGTGCTTTATTTCTTTTCCCCCACTTCATCAAACATTTACAGTAACCCGCTATTATCCTGGTATAACTTTCCTCATTCTGAATGTGAATTACGTGGATAGCTATCTCTTCAACAATATCATAGAAGGGTCAGGTTTGCACAATTAATAATTGATGACAGGCCAGCCACTGGTCGGTCCTTGATGGCTTTCATTCTGTCTTATCACAGAACCACAGTGTGTTTATTTGATTGAAGCTCAAAAGTCCAAAAGCACTCACTTGGCAGAAAAAAAAATCATCAGTCAGCTTAATCCCTCAGAAGGACACTGGAGTCCAAAGGTTAACAGTGGCTGTCACTGAGTCCCACCTGTCAGACTGTTCTGAGTGCACACCTGCTCCAACTGTTAAGGACGCTTTTCAAATGCTCAGCACCGACCCACATTAAGCTTGTGTGCTGTGCCTTGGGCTTGGCATCACAAAAACAAAAAAATAAAACCTTGATCTTGACATCTGTGGACTTGTGCCATTTAGAATGTCTGTCAAACTGTTGGGACTAAGAGCAAAGTACTCTGAGCAACTTACTGGCGTCATCCATGACATCCAAGTCATTAGCCAACTCAGCGGTGGTCAGGTGGTACTGCTCAGGATCACCGAGCGCTGTGAGCAGGATGAGTAACACCACAGCGTTGATGAGCTTAGGGACACACAGCATATGGGCAGATAAGACTAACAATGTAGACAAGGAGGCAGGTGCAATGAGATTGGTTAGACCAAGAAAACGCCAACTCCACTACCTCAAGAAATTAGAATCCACTGCTTTAATACATCAGAAACAATCAAAATGGTTTTAATGTAGAACAGGGGTCTCCAACGTGGTGCCCCGTAGGAGACATGAGTAGCCCACGGGCCTGTTCTAAATATTGCTCGCCACTGATGAGACATTGTGATTTTCTAGGAAAGTTGGAGAAGTCACCATTTGAAAATGTAAACACTGGCAAAGATTTTATTCCGAAATAGAGTGTTGCATATTGATATTTCTCTGCTTCCTAATTATTGTGAGAAATCATTAGCATGGTCAGAAGGTTCACATAAATGAACAGAAATTAATTGTTGACAATGACATATAATATTTTTATTTTTTTTTTCATTTCACAACTTGTAACCCTTCGCATTAATCAGTACCCAAGACGTAGCTCTCAGTTTCATAAAGGTTGAACACCCCTGATCTAGAAATTAGGTAGAAATTGGCCTTCTGAAAACTACTTTCCTATGTGCTTAATAAATCTGTATAATATGAGTTTTTCTTTTTGAATTGAACCGCTGAAACAAATATTAGAAACGTGAGAACAGTCAGAAATATTGATGAATTCAACTTTGCGGTTCAACCCGCTCCCGGCCTCTTGCCCAAAGTTAGTTGGTATAGGCTCCAGCTCACCTGCAACCCTAATGAGGACAAGGGGTACAGAAAATGGATGGATGGATGGCTAGGACAGTTAATTCCAATTTTGACAGCGCTCCCTTAAAGCAGCCCAATAGGCAGGTGTATCTTATAAAGTGTCTAGTTAGTGTATAATACTGATGTAAAAGTGCAGAAATCCAGTGAATATTTAATTGTATATATTTTTTTTTTTGGGGGGGGGGGGGGGGGGGGGGGTTGCTTTAGTCTGGTCAAAAACAGTTTTCCAAACACTGATCAGGAACGGAAAATTCAATAGGCAGCCTGTAACAAAAGCCGGCCGCTACCTGAGGAGGCCCACAGTTCATTTATTTATTTATTGGGAGAGCACATTTTTCCACGTGTGCGCTCTTGTTTCTCCTCTAATTTATAATCCCACGATGGAAGGTGAGTTACATCTTATGTAAATATAAAACAGCCCATAATCACTACTTGTCATTCAATTGGATGATTGCTGATATGCGGTGCTCACCATGTACCAGACCCCCAAGATGATGGTTCCAGTGCGGACATGACAGCACAGACAGCAGTTTGTGGAGTACCACTGGTCCCACGGGGATGTCCTCATCATGTCAACCTTTCAAAACTACGTCGGCGCTCCCTCACAGCGTGGCGCCACAGTCCAGTCCAGTCCACCACTTGCACCCTACTTGTTACCGATCTCTGCGAGCAGATTAACCGTGAAGAGCCCCAGCGTCAAAATGCCGGAACATATGTGATACAACTTCCGTCTTTCAAAATAAAACATTCCAGTCACATTTTATAGATTTTTGTTTTTGTTTGTTTTTTGGTTAACTCATACGGTGCTGTATACCCCATTGTTGGAAAACATTTGTGCTCAAGGGCCACGTTTAAAAAGTGTATGTATAATAGTTTAATAATCAAATAATTCATTCAGATTTGAATCTTGCTCACTATTTATAATTAATGCCATTCAAATTTATTCATCACTTATGTCATAAAATAAATACAAATATTTGGTAAATGTAAAAATATACAAACCCCAATCCGTCATGCCGGACGTCACGTGACCTAACCCGGAAAACGCGATGTTGACGTACTTTGCATGGTTGCACGACATCATTG
This sequence comes from Phyllopteryx taeniolatus, assembly GCF_024500385.1. Lineage (NCBI taxonomy): Eukaryota > Metazoa > Chordata > Actinopteri > Syngnathiformes > Syngnathidae > Phyllopteryx > Phyllopteryx taeniolatus. The sequence continues at coordinate 3,554,265 of NC_084507.1, forward strand.
TTTTGAAGCCCAACTAGCTAAAATTGTGTTTTCTTTATGGCTGTGTTAAAAAAAAAAAAAAAAAAAGGAAGACACTGACACAGACGTTTGAAGTTGTTTGTCAATGGTGATTTCATTTATTAAGCAAAGAAAAATATTCAAAGTTACCTGCGCCGTGTGTGAAAAAGTAATTACACCCCTGTTAAATCATGCATTAATCGTGGCTAATCACAATTTTTGATTCATTTTCACTGATCACACCCAAGCCTGATTAACCTCCAGACCTGTTAAATCAAGAACTCACTTAAAAAGAATCTGTCCCGACAAAAATCAAGACGGCCAAAAGATCCAAAAAAAAAAGCTGCAACAAAATGACACAATCTCAAGAATTTCCAGAACAGTCGAGAAACAAAGTAATTGACATCTATCTGTCTGGAAAAGGTTACAAAACCCATTTATAAAGCTTTGGATTAGAAAAATATATATATACTGAAAAACATCATTCCCAAGACTTTGGGGAAAATATTATATGGACTAACGAGATGAAAGTTGAGCTTTTTGAAAGGTGTGTGTCTCGTTACATCTAGCGTAAATGTAGCACAGCATTTTAGAAAATGAACATCATACCAACAGTCAAAACATGGTGGTGGAAGTGTGATAGTCTTGGGCTGCTTGGGCTCCTTCAGTACCTGGACAACTTGTTGTGATTGCTGGAACCATGAATTCTGCTCTTTAACAGAAACTCCTGAAGGAGGCCATCAGTTTGTGACCGCAAGCTGAAGCGCACTTGGGTTCTGCAGTAGGATAACGATCCAAAACATACCAGCAAGTCAACTTCTGGCTTAAAAAAAACAAAATGAAGGTTTTGGAGTGGTCTAAATCCAGATTTGAATTTGATTGAAATGCAGTGGCATGACCTTAAAAAAGCCGTTCATGCTCAAAACAACTACATTTTTGCTGAATTCAAACAATTCTGCAAGGAAGAGTGGGCCAAAATACTGTATATGTATACTTTTATTATATATATATTTTTTTCCCCATAAGAAAAGAAATTACGATTAAAAAAACAACATTTTAAGTTCACTTAGGTTATTTGTCTTCTATTTAAATTTGTTTGATGATCTTAAACACCCCTTCTGGAGCCGTCACCTTATCGTGGTGGAGGCGTTTGTGTGTCCCAATGATCCTAGGAGCCAAGTTGTCTGGGGCTTCACGCCCCTGGTAGGGTCACCCATGGCAAACAGGTCCTAGGTGAGGGACCAGACAAAGCACGGCTAAAAGACCCCTATACAAGACCCCTATACAAATGGATTTAGTTTCCCGTGCCCGGACGTGGGTCACCGGGGCCCCCCTCTGGAGCCAGGCCTGGAGGTGGGGCTCGAAGGCGAGCACCTGGTTGCCGGGCCTGCACAGCCCGAAAGGGTAACATGGGCCCCCCTTCCCATGGGCTCACCACCTACAGGAGGGGCCATAGGGGTCAGGTGCAGTGTGAGCTGGGCGGTGGCCGAAGGCGGGGACCTTGGCGACCTGATCCCCGGCTAGAAGCTGGGTCAAGGGACGTGGAATGTCACCTCTCCGGTAGGGAAGGAGCCCGAGCTGGTGTGTGAGGTCGAGAAGTTCTGACTAGATCTAGTCGGGCTCGCCTCCACACATGGCTTGGGCTCTGGTACCAGTCGTCTTGAGAGTGGTTGGACTCTCTTTCACTCTGGAGTTGCCCACGATGAGAGGCGCCGAGGAGCTGTGCCTGTACATCCGGGTTCACCCTGGTGGACGAGAGGGTACACCTCCCTTTGCCTTCAGGTGTGGGGGGGGGGGGGGGGGGGGGGGGGGGGTCCTGACTGTTGTTTTTGCCTATGCACCAAACAGCAGTTCAGAGTACCCACCCGTTTTGGAGTCCTTGGAGGGGGTGCTGGAGAGCCCTCCTGCTGGGGACTCTTATCATTCTGCTGAGGAACTTCAATGCTCACGTGGGCAATGACAGTGAGACCTGGAGGGACGTTATTGGGAGGAACGGCCCCCGCGATCAAAACCATATTGTTCTGTTATTGGACTTCTGTGCTCATCACGGATTGTCCATAAACACCATGTTCAAGTATAAGGGTGTCCATACGTGCACTTGGCACCAGGACACTCTAGGTTGCAGTTCGATGATGGACTTTGTGGTTGTGTCATCGGACTTGCGGCCGCATGTCTTGGACACCCACCTCGACAAAACTCCTCCATATTGAGAGGAGCCAGATGAGGGGACTGGGGCATCTGATTAGGATGCCTGCTGGACGCCTCCCTGGTGAGGTGTACCGGGCACTTTAAAAGTCTGACATTTGAAGTACTGGGTTTTGATTTCCTGATTTCTGATCGCTGTTTTTTTCTTCTTCATATTTATCACACTTAAATATTTCGGCTCATCAAGTCAATGCCAAAATCTCAAAGACAATCCAAATAAGTATGGAATATAAAAACAGTTTCTGAATGCTGATTTTATTTATTAAGGGGCCCTCTATGAAAAAATAATTGCAGGATGAAAAAAAACATCATGCCAGTAGTCAAATATGGTTCTGGCAGTGTGACGGTCCTGCTTTGCTTCCTCAGAGGGGAATGACCTTAAACAGAGTTCACTTCAAGATGACTGAGTTGAAATAATTATGCAAAGAATGGGGCAAAATTTCTCCACAGTGAAGCAGAAGACTCATAACCAGTTATCACAAACGCTTGATGGTAACCAGGATGTGGAGGTTTCCGAGAGGAATTTGCATGCCCTTGTCTTAATTCTGGCAGCTTGCAAGTCTGAAACAATCAGAATCAGAATCATCTTTATTTGCCAAGTATGTCAAAAACACACAAGGAATACTTTGATTGTTGGAGTTGATGAATGAGGAAAATGAGAGAGAAGGAAGAGTAGAAGTGGAAAGTGCGGTGGACCAGGAAGTGGCAATGATTAGTAAGGGGGAAGTTAGAAAGGCATTAAAGAGGATAAAAAATGGAAAGGAAGTTGGTCCTGATAACATTCCTGTGGAGGTATGGAAGCATCTGGGAGAGGTGGCTGTGGAGTTTTTGACCAGCTTGTTCAACAGAATTCTAGCAGGTGAGAAGATGCCTGAGGAAAAGTGTGCTTGTGCCCATTTTTAAGAACAAGGGTGATGCGCAGAGCTGTGGGAACTATAGAGGAATAAAGTTGATGAGCCACACAATGAAGAAAGAGTAGTGGAGGCTAGACTCAGGACAGAAGTGAGTATTTGCGAGCAACAGTATGGTTTCATGCCTAGAAAGAGTACCAGAGATTCATTATTTGCCTTGAGGATGTTGATGGAAAAATACAGAGAAGGTCAGAAGGAGCTACATTGCGTCTTTGTGGATCTAGAGAAAGCCTATGACAGAGTACCCAGACAGCAACTGTGGTACTGAATGCGGAAGTCTGGAGTGGCAGAGAAGTATGTTAGAATAATACAGGACATGTACGAGGGCAGCAGAACAGTGGTGAGGTGTGCTGTAGGTGTGACAGAGTAATTTAAGGTGGAGGTGGAACTGCATCAGGGATCAGCCCTGAGCCCCTTCCTGTTTGCAGCGGTGATGGATAGACTGGAATCCCCGTTGACCATGATGTTCACAGATGACATTGTGATCTGCAGTGAAAGCAGGTGGAGGAACAGTTAGAAAGATGGAGGCATACACTGGAAAGGAGAGGAATGAAGATTAGCCAAAGTAAAACAGAATATACAGCGGCTGAAATAAATATTTAACATTGCACCATTTATCTCAAATATATTTCCAAAGGTACTATTGACATGAAAACATCACCAGATGTTGGAAATAACCCAAGTAATCCATACAAAGAAAGTAGAACAAATGAGCTCAGAAATTAAGTTGTGTCGAATGTGAAATGACACAGGGAAAAAATATTGAACACCCCAACTGGTATTTATTTAATACTTTGTACAAAAGCCTTTGTTTGCAATGACAGCTGCAAGACGCCTCCAGTATGGAGACACTAGTCGCATGCATTGCTCTGGTGTGATTTTGGCCCATTCTTCCACACAAGCAGTGTTCAAATCTTGAAGGTTCCGTGGGCTTCTTTTATGGACCTTGAGTTATTTCCATTGATTTTTAATTGGATTTAATTTAGTAATTGGCTGGGCCATTCTAGCAGCTTTATTTTTTTTCCTTTGAAAACCATTGAGTGTTTCCTTGGCAGTATGTTTTTTTTTCCAGCAATGGGGTCTTGTGTGGAGAGTGTGGATACAGGCCATGCCGGTGGAGTACATTACTCACTGTTTTTCCTTGTGACAAAGGTACCTGCTAATTCCAGGTCTTTTTGAAACTCTTCACAGGTGGTCATTGGCTGTTGGACAACTCTTATTCTGGTCAAATGTTCACGTCAATACCACCTTTGGAAGAATATTTGGTGAGAAAATGGTGAGGTTAAATATTTCAGCCACTGTATGTGCATGAATGAGAGTGGTGGAGTGGGAAGACTGAGGCTACAGGGAGAAGAAATAGCGAGGGTGGAGGACTTTAAATACTGGGGGTCAACCATCCAGAGCAATGGTGAGTGTGGTCAGGAAGTGACGAAACAAGTCCAAGCAGGTTGCAACGGGTGGCGGAAGGTGTCAGGTATGTTATAGGACAAAAGAGTCTGCTAGGATGAAGGGCAAAGTTTATCAGACAGTGGTGGGGCCAGCCATGATGTACGAATTAGAGACAGTGGTACTGATGAGACAACAGGAACCAGAGCTGGAGGGGGCAGAAATGAAGACATTGAGGTTCTCTCTAGGAGTGACCAAGTTTGATAGGATTAGAAATGAGCTCATCAGAGGGACAGGTAAGGTTAGATGTTTTGGAGACAAAGTTAGAGAGAGTAGACGTCGATGGTTTGGACACGTCCAGAGGAGAAATCGTGAGTATATTGGTAGAAGGATGATGAGGATGGAGCTGCCAGGCAAGCGAGCTCGAGGAAGACCAAAGAAAAGGTTGATCAATGTAGTGAGATATGAGGGCAGTTGGTGAGAGGATGCAGGAGACAGGCTTAGATGGATAAGGAGACGCGCTGTGGCGACCCCTAACGGGACAAGCCGAAAGGAAAGGAAATCCACAGTAATTTTGGTCTTTTAACATATGGCTTTTGCTTTACTTTTATTACCAACCACCTTTTTTAAACAAAAGAATCTTTAGACTTTAGAATCAATTACAGTTGGAAAGTCAGGAAGAGGTTGAAGACCTGGTGCATCTTCAGTCAGAGGGTCCAACATGGCTCCACCCAGAGAGCATATTACAGTATGTTGTAAAAACTGGAAAGGATTGGCAGTCTCAGTACACAGACAAATTGATAAACCGCATGGACAGAGTCTGCTGAAATCTCACAGATTATGAAAAATAAGAATAGACATGTACACACAAGGAGTCAAAATGTCCAAATTAACATCGGACCTTTTTCCTTCAATGATGCTCACCATACAGCCGACAAAACGAAAGGCCAGTTCAGCATAATGTTGTCATACTGAGTAACCTCATAGTAACCACAATAATACAATTTCTTTACATCTATATTTCTAATTGACTAGCTCCTTCACTTAGTTCAATCAATGGAATTACAATACAGTATCAAAAGCATGTTTAAAAATTAATTCACAAAGCATGACATTAGATTACGCTGCTTCTAGGTTTACTTTTCCATGACGTAACGACTGTATAAAATGTTGATCTCATTTTTCAGTCGGTGTTTGAAGTCCATCCAGGTGACCGTAGGTCCGAGTTCTTTTATTTAAAAGTTGCATAATCAGGATGTCAAGTCTTTTGCATATGGTTGACTGCAAAGCGGACTCATGTCTCCCTCCTTGCCTTCTTCTTCTTCTTAGACAGCTTGGCGGCCTGGATTTCCTCTGTTTTTTCTGGAAGGGGGTGAGGGGGCGCTTTAGTCATTTTCCCTCATCTTAAATACAACTTGAAAGTATTTGTGTCACCAATATTGATCTTTTTTTCCTCAGAAGGAAGGGATTTGAGGGACATTTTGTCAGTCTATTAAAAACAAAAAAACTGTACAGCGCTATAACAGTCAACAATTAAATCAGGGAAAGCTTACAAATATTTTCCGAAGAATGACAATGTTGTTTACAGTTGAGGCTGAAGTGGTCAAGCTATATTGCACTCACGTTGGGTTGGAGCAGGAACGTTGATCTGAACTGTGGTATGTCCCTCAGGTTGCTTCAGTGGCACTTGTGTGGCAAGAGGTTTCCGAGATGTGCTGACCTTCGCTGGTCGCTCCAGTCGCACCTAAAATGCAAGAGACTACATATCATCTTGGGTGGGGGGAGTACAAAATGGAGTTTCAAAAGATTATTAATCTCGACTTTTTATTGTTTAATGAGACAAAACATGGAAGTTCCACTGTGTATACGATACTTCAAGTGATATGGCCCAATATTTCAGTGCCACCAACCTCAACAGGAGGAGGATGCTCCTGAGCAGGCGGCTGCTGCTTCTGTTTCTTCTTTTTCTTCTCCTTCTCCTCCTTCAATGGGGCTGTAGGCTCCAACTTCTTCTCTGGTACTTCAACCTAAACAGGATTAGTGCAGGCGCAGTTAGATTTAAGGTGTTTAGTGAGCTTGAATGTGATCAACTGAAATACAGTATCTAGCCCTGATAATTACTTGACTCCAAAGTCGAAACAAACTGTTCAGTAATGCTGGTTGACCAAGTTGTAACATTTTCAACACATGTTCCCACGAGAAATAATGAAAACTGAAAGCCTCAAACGGTCTGTAGCGAGAATGGCTAAGGTCTACAAGCAGACAATTCGGAATCACTCCTGCATCACACGTACACATTTTACGGTGACTGTCCATGAACCCAGCAGAGCATTCTCCTTGCATCAAAGGAACCTCAGCCCTGCACATGGTCTTGTCGAGAACCCCCTGAGAAGTTGCTGCTTTACATGCAACGCTTGCATGACAAAAAGACAGGCTTTAAATATGAAAACTAGCTTCAATACATTTAAACAGTTAAGCGATGGCGGTCAATCGGTTGGAATGAAAGGACAAAGGTGAAGAGAGTTGGAGAACTGCCTGACCATTGAGACGGCTCAATGAGCTCAAGTGTGAAAATGCTTCCGCTGAAGAAATCTCTGACATCTGAAAGAATCCCGCTTAATAGAAGACTCTAAATTGCCCGTAGGCGTGAATGATTATCTACACGTGCCCTGCAATTGGCTGGCGACCAGTTCTAGGTGCACCCTGCCTCTCGCTCACAGCACGCCCGCGACCCTAGTGAGGAAAAAGCGGTACAGAAAATTGAAGGATATTGTTCATCTAAATTGTTTACTGTTAGTTAAACTTCGATTTATAGATTAAGGTAGAATGATGTGATTCTGCCTGTCATCCCTTAATAATCCTCCATTAATATTACTATTAATTCACACCACAGGTCACAATCATGACAACCTTTACCACTACAGGCAATGTTTTACACATTTTAACATGTCAAGAGAAGTTAACCACACTATAAATGAAAAATAAAATTTAAAACTATGTATCACAACAGGCATCAATCAATTAATTGTCCAAGATAGCACATGTACCATAAAAGTTCAACAAATTGCTATTTCTTCCAGTGGCATACAATGAAATTAAAGAAAAACGGCTAAACTTTGGAGCGGCATTTTAAAGATATTGCTGTAATTAAAAACATATAGTTTAGTACAAAATACATATGTTAGCTTGCAAAGTAAGGTGCATATAGTTGTGCAGTAATTTAATTCCTCATTATGTGTCAAGTTTTATTTCTTCTTGGTTGACCTGGGGAGGAAAAAACTCTAAAGCAAACATTTCTCATCTCACAACATTTGTTGATAGCTTGCAAGTTTCGTTTTTCCCCCAGAGCATTTTGGTTGAACTCCAAATTGCACATGATTTCTGGGACATCCCACTTTGGGGGTTCCACCGTCTATGACATACTGACATTGGTGTAAGGCTTGTGTGAAAACAATATTCATTGAGTTCCAATCACATATATATAACTATTCACATACATGAACATGGAGACATTTTTACTCTAGGTAGTTACCTGGCCTAGTTCTCCCTCCTCTGCTGCCTTTTTCTTCTTCTTTCTCTTCTTTTTATTTTTAGCAGCTCCATCAGGAGCAGCCTCTCCATTGTGCTTTTCATCTTCATCATCCTGCTCCTCCTGACAAAAACATATGTATATGAAGACGCTCCAATCCAAACAGGAATGCAGACATGAAACAACACACCAACGTGCACATTTATTTCACCAAGATGAAACTGACGTAATACATTAATTTGGAGGACATTTGTGGGGGTGTGGTATTATACTTGATTATCAAGTGTTCTATCTTGTCCATCCAGTTTACCAATCAAAATGGTTTAAATGTGTGAACATCTTTGTTACATGACACCAACATAAACAGGTTATTCTTGCATTTTGTCGTTTAAAAAAAAAAAAGGCAATGGGAGCTGAGGATTAGACGCTCAAGAAAAGCTAAGAACTTGTGAAAAATTCCCTCCCAAGCCACTGACTGACATACCCTTGAGAAAAGCAGGAAAGGTTCTCCCTTGAGGTTCAGTCAGTATATAAAATATTTAAAAGGTTATTAAAGTATATTTGTTAAGATTTCTGAGAATTGATGACCTGAGTCTTAACTATGTGAAACTACAGAAAAATACAACTTATTCAAGCATACTTTTGATTGTCCTGTTTCAACAGCAGGGCAAGAGCTGCACAAAAAAAACCAAAAAACACAGGTATGAAGTGCAGGCGGGGACCGGCTGCATTTAACAATGACACTAATTTATAAATAAATGCAGGTCAATTTTTGTGACCAATGTTAACATGATAAAAGTTCAAAGTGTTGCCATAATGTTAGGTTTGATTGCTACACAGAGACTTGGGTTTCATTTATTGTGGTTTTAGGTTACAGTGATGTTAAACTGAACTGCATTTAATCATTAAGGCGCATGTAGTGTTTAGAAATCCCTCTGTAATAGTAGCGTGACAAAAAAATTATATGAAAACCATGTTAAATTAATATGTCAGTATCAATCAAAACCAAACATTATCTTTAGATAGGGCTGACATTTTGATTCCGTTCTTCACTTAACTTCAATGTATTGAGACATGAGGCACCGTCAGGCAGAAAAGGAGGACTGCTACCTGCGGTCCAGAGCCCTCAGGGGCTATCTTATAATATTGTTTGCTGTTTTAAACAGTTCTAGGTCTTTCCGAGGTCTTACTCACAGTAGCTAAACTCAGTAGATTAGGTTTAGATTTAGGTTTAGCACTTCGAGGCTGCTCCTGAACAGGAGTGGGCTGAGGTCTGGGCTCTTCATAGTTGCCCCAAACTTCAGAAGGGGCGTTCCAGTCAGAGCTGGGATCTGCTGAAACACCATCTGAATTAGAGTCAAAAAACAATTGCGGTAAAGAGGAGGCAAAGAGAGTAGATGGTTATCAGTTTAGAGGGAAGAAGGTGAATACTGGAAAAAGGTTACAAATTCTTACTGAATCCTGACCACTCATCATCTACTTTGGGCTGACTGAGCCATGGTGCTTTATCCACCAGCTGCGGATCTGAACACACAAACACCACACCATGACCCATGCGTTTTCCTCCAATGGTGAGAGAAACACTGCAAGCACACCGCACTTACCAGCTGTGGCAACACCCAGATTAGTAAAGGAAACTAGATCAGCTGGAACACGATCAATCACAGTCCATGACTCTAGGGAAGAAAAATAAATAAAGAATAAAAGTACTTTTTTTTCTTCAGATGAATTCTAATGACAAATACTCGGAGCTATAAACTATTATCTGAATGGTTGTGTGTAGAGATGATGACTCCCTTTGTTTGTGTTGCTTCCTCTGAGAAATTAACCTAATTTCAAAACTTGGAAAGATGATTTTAGTTGTTTTGATTCATTGAGCGTCATAAGAAAACAGTTTTGTGCTTTTTCATATGACAGTGGACAAACTACATCCTAAGCTGAAGTTCAACATGACTTAATCGAATGGAGAGCGCATTTAGGCCCAATTATGGCAGGTCACCAGATAGATGACAACCTGCGAGCAACAAGTTTGCCATTTCAGCCAGCAACATGAGCCCAAGCCCAGCGTCTTAACTCATCAGTCAGCGAGGGCTCCGCTCACTTGTGAAGTGTAACAGAAACCCCCTGCAACACTATTTGAACTGCAATTTAATTTTTATGTCTCAGTCATACATAAGGTTATTATAGTAAACGAAAATCGAAAAACTTTTGCAAACGAAATGTAAAAATGAGAATGTTTTTAAAAATGTCAACTAAAACGCGATTTGACGTTTGCAAAACTAAAACTAATTATAGCGAAAATATCCGTTTTCGTCTGTCAATTTCATACATGAGCATTGGCATTGATTTTAAAATGTATTAATTTCAGATAAATACATACAGAACGGATATGGAAGTAAGTTCCAACAGTACTTTGGGAATTGTTCACTTACTGTGTGTCGCCTAGAGGTGATGCTATCAGGCAACGCTGTTGTATTGACGGCTCGCCAGACCAAGTGCAAGTTTAGCTGCGAAGCTAACTTTTACTTCCAAGCTGTTTTTGTTGCTACGTGTTGCTAACGGAAACGGCTAAGATGGCGACCGACGAGCTAGTGCCTTCACAGAACCTGGGGAAAAGTCTCCAAATGCCGCTGTTTCCTACCACAAAAGGCTGATGCGAAAGCAGACAGGGAGTTTGTCTCACTGACACAGCAGGGGATTTAACTACTGCCAACAACCCTTCAGCAGCAGCAGGAAAACTTGAAAAGCTTTGTCAGAATAAATCATGGACCCAAAAGCAAAAACAGACGGGATGCCCTTTCACTGGAGATACAGCAGGTAAAAGCACGCTTACTTGCTATTTGTGGCATTTGTAATACTTTAAAAGGTCATATTTATAAGAAAAATATTCTAAAGTAATAAACTTTTCAAACTTGTAATGCAAAAATGTCTTTACCATTAGGTGTCCAAAATAAAGTTTCATGGTTAGGTTTTATGAAGATGCTAATGAGATTTTTTTTATATACTGTGTAAGATTTGTCTCCTATTGATTAACAAAAAAATGTATGTATGCAAGTGTTTTCAGAGTTCCTTTTTAAAATTATTTTACAAATGGTCTGTGTCACTCAAGCTGTCTTTACCGTTATTGCCACTGGAGACAGTCTCATTATGTTGTAACTTGCAATACACCAGAGGGATCTCTGAGCTGAAGAGCCAGGATGAGGCAGCCATTTTGCATTTACTCATTAGCAGACAGCAAAATAAATGGTGTTATTTCTGAGATTTGTATATATATATATATATATATATATATATATATATATATATGTATGAATGAATTAATAAAGTGTCGGAACTATTGCATGTCTTTACTGTTATCACGGTTTTATAAAGCGTGTAATGGGTTAAAATGAGTAGTTAAGATCATTTATGCACTTGTATCCGCAGAGTTTCAAGGGGAACGTAAATTATGCAACTCAATTTTTACGGAGCTGTTTATGTACTATTTATAGTTATAAAAACAAATGTATTTCAACGGGCCACGACCATCTTCTCTATCAATAGTGATTGCCATTACTACAAATGCCTAAAATTGTAAATAACTTTTTGAAAATAGGACTTAAAGCGTGACTGTTTCTGCATGGAAAACATTTACCCATATGAAACAAAGGCGGCGCCATTAAAAAATAAATAAATAAATACAACAAAAAAAAACTTGATTACCAACCCCCCTTTCCCGTTACTCATCAAATTTCATGAAAATGATCCATAACCTATTGCAGGTGCTTGAGACTTGACCATGATCAATTCATAGTTAGGAGAAATTGTGATGATTGTACCAGGAATCGATTATTGAAATTCTATTGCTATGATTTCTAAGATAATTAAAAATCATATGAGATCATTAAATTATATGTCTCCATTTTACCATCAATGTCTGTCTTCCACAGTGGCGCTGGTTCTCTTGTGGCAATCCACGAGCCTCGAGTCTTTGGAGCAACAGTGTGAGGAACCTTGACAGCTTGACTGTCAGCCACAACACCTGCTGCTACTAATGGTGCCTCAATGTTGTTAACTGATACCAACAAATAAATGCTTGATAGTTAGGCAGGATACACAGATCAAGTTAATGACACAAACACAGTAAAATTGATAAATGCCTGAATGAGACACCAGTGTTAAGATGCATTCCACTGACAATTACCGTGAGATACAGCAGCATTACACTTCTCTGCTGTCACTTTTGACGACTCTCCTAGAAAGAAAGGATTGTGTAAGGTCAATAAAATGCAAGGTACATTTTCATGCGTGTATTTCTGTTAAGAGAAAACATTCAGGCAAATGTGTGAACATACAGCACGATAGGGAATCCTGCAATCTATTTCCCTGATGCATGTACAGTGGGGCAAAAAAGTATTTAGTCAGCCACCAATTAAGTTCTCCCACTTAAAAAGATGAGAGAGGCCTGTAATTTTCATCATAGGTATACCTCACCTATGAGAGACAAAATGAGAATATCAAGCAACATTTCTGGCTCACACAGACCTGTAACTTCTTGAAGAGCCTCCTCTGTCCTCCACTCGTTACCTGTATTAATAGCACCTGTTTGAACTCGTTATCAGTATAAGAGAGACCTGTCCACAACCTCAAACAGTCACACTCCAAACTCCACTATGGCCAAGACCAAAGAGCTGTCAAAGGACACCAGAAACAAAATTGTAGACATGCACCAGGCTGGGAAGACTGAATCTGCAATAGGTACGCAGAGGAGAAAAAAAACTAAGAAAACAAAAAAAAAATCAACTGTGGGAGCAATTATTAGAAAATGGAAGACATACAAAACCGCTGATAATCTGGGGCTTCATGCAAGATCTCACCCTGTGGGGTATAAATGATGACAAGAACGGTGAGCATAAATCCCACAACTGGGGGGGGGGGGGGGGGGGACTACTGAATGGCCTGCAGAGAGCTGGGACCAAAGTAACAAAGGCTACCATCAGTAACACACTACACCGCCAGGGACTCAAATCCTGCAGTGGCAGACGTGTCCCCCTGCTTAAGCCAGTAAATGTCCAGGCCCGTCTGAAGTTTGCTAGAGAGCATTTGGATGATCCCGAAGAGGATTGGGAGAATGTCATATGGTCAGATGAAACCAAAATAGAACTTTTTGGTAAAAACTCAACTTGTGTTTGGAGGAGAAAGAACACCACACCTACCGTGAAGCATGGGGGTGGAAACATCAAGCTTTGGCACTGTTTTTCTGCAAAAGGACCATGACAACTGAGCAGTGTAAAGGAAAGAATGAATGGGGCTGTGTATCTTGAGCTTTTGAGTGAAAACCTCCTTCCATCAGCAAAGGCATTGAAGATAAAACGTGGCTGGGTCTTTCAGCATGACAATGATCCCAAACACACCGCCCGGGCAACGAAGGAGTGGCTTCGTAAGAAGCATTTCAAGGTCCTGGAGTGGCCTAGCCAGTCTCCAGATCTCAACCCCATAGAAAATCTTTGGCGGGAGTTGAAAGTCTGTGTTCCCCAGCGACAGCCCCAAAAACATCACTGCTCTAGTGGAGATCTGCATGGAGGAAGTGGCCAAAATACCAGCAACAGTGTGTGAAAACCTTAAGACTTACAGAAAGCATTTGACCTTTGTCATTGCCAAGAAAGGGTATGTAAAGTATTGAGATGAACCTTTGTTTTTGACCAAATACTTATTTTCCACCATAATTTCCTAATAAATTCTTTAAAAATCAGCTGTGATTTTCTGGATTATTTTTTCTCTCATAGGTGAGGTACAGGTTTCTTTCTCTCCTTTTTAAGTGGCAAAACTTGCACAATTGGTGGCTGACTATTTTTTTTGCCCCACTGTATTTATAGAGCATTGCGCCAACAAGAACTGTTACAACAATGTGGAGACAAAAGATAATTCCAAAAGTCATGTAAAATGACAATAACATCAGCAAGCCATGGAATACTTATCCGTTGACCACCATATTCAACTTAGAACTAAAACTTTCTGAAAGTAGTACAGCCTTCATGAACACGCAAACCTTTTTTCTTCTTCTGGTTGACAGATGGCGTGGCTGCTGAGGCTTTGCGCTGCTCTGGAACAGCTGAGGCTTTGCGCTGCTCTGGAGCAGCTGAGGCTTTGCGCTGCTCTGGAGTAGATGAGGCTTTGCGCTGCTCTGGAGTAGATGAGGCTTTGCGCTGCTCTGGAGCAGCTGAGGCTTTGCGCTGCTCTGGAGCAGCTGAGGCTTTGCGCTGCTCTGGAGCAGCTGAGGCTTTGCGCTGCTCTGGAGTAGATGAGGCTTTGCGCTGCTCTGGAGTAGATGACGCTTTGCGCTGCTCTGGAGCAGCTGAGGCTTTGCGCTGCTCTGGAGCAGATGAGGCTTTGCGCTGCTCTGGAGCAGATGAGGCTTTGCGCTGCTCTGGAGCAGATGAGGCTTTGCGCTGCTCTGGAGCAGATGAGGCTTTGCGCTGCTCTGGAGCAGATGAGGCTTTGCGCTGCTCTGGAGCAGATGAGGCTTTGCGCTGCTCTGGATTAGCTGAGGCTTTGCGCTGCTCTGGATTAGCTGAGGCTTTGCGCTGCTCTGGATTAGCTGAGGCTTTGCGCTGCTCTGGATTAGCTGAGGCTTTGCGCTGCTCTGGATTAGCTGAGGCTTTGCGCTGCTCTGGATTAGCTGAGGCTTTGCGCTGCTCTGGATTAGCTGAGGCTTTGCGCTGCTCTGGATTAGCTGAGGCTTTGCGCTGCTCTGGATTAGCTGAGGCTTTGCGCTGCTCTGGAGTAGCTGAGGCTTTGCGCTGCTCTGGAGTAGCTGAGGCTTTGCGCTGCTCTGGAGTAGCTGAGGCTTTGCGCTGCTCTGGAGTAGCTGAGGCTTTGCGCTGCTCTGGAGTAGGGCTCACAGGAGTGCTGCCACCACCACCACCACCAGGACTGGCGGAGCCATCGCTGGAACTCTTGTCCTTCTTGCGTTTTTCCCGTTTTTCCTTGTTGCTGACCTTAGTCTCCCATGTGCCTGAAGAGTGATGTTGAATGCAATGTGGAATTGCAAAAAATAAATAAAAAATTAGAGTTATGAATAAGGTACAATGATGAAGCAGACTGCTTAGACACATCCTACCACTAAAAAACATACTTGCATGTACAGTGCTAGTCTGTGGTGGAGATGTTTATCCACTACTTGTAATTTGTTTTTATCAGGTTGTTTCTTTGATAAAGGTATCACAATCGCAACTAATGTGCTGAATAGACGATTGACCTCCACCTTGGTAAATTACGTGATGTTTACATGTGAGTCAATTGACGTATGACTTCAGTCATGGAATGAATTAAATTACTATTGTTTTTAATGTAACCAAAATATTAGCTTGAGAAACAATACTGTACCACAGCACTTTTAAACATTGTTCAATTGACACCTCTACGGTTTCAATTAATAGCATCATCATGTCTCCAAAATATTTATGGCATTGGTTGGAAAAACATGGACAATTAAAACATCTGGCTTAATTAAACAATAACCACACTCAGTTTTCCCACAACCCATAACTAACTTTTTTTTTTTAGTTGAATGAACACGAGTTATCATAGTTTACCTCCCTCTGGCTCCTTTCCAACAGCTTTCACCATCTCCTTCACTGCCTGTTTGACTTTCTTCTTGGACTTTGTCTAAGATGAGAAATAAAGTCATTAAAAGAAGACAATTGAATTTGTAGGAGAATGACCTATAACACACTAGGCAGCAGGACATAGGATTTTATCAGCAAGCAGTCAATCAAATAAGCATACTCAAGTCAAGTCTATTTATAGGTGAAACTACATGCACAGTATATCTCGTTTTAATAATTCCAAAAATTTAAGTCCATCCACTCTATCTGCACAACTACATAGATTCATAACACCTATTTGACATTTTGTTACATAATGCCATCACAGAGGTGGTATTGAATTAATTGCTTTGACTTAAGACAGTTGACAACCCCCTGGAGGTTTGCAGCATCTGCAGGTTACAGCTAGCACTGAAACCCAACACGGGCAGCTGCTGTGGTTACATCACTGAAGGGTGACACTGACACAGCATGTCCTCCCCCAACTACCTTTCTTTTCACAGGATCAATAAAATACATTCAACCACATTAGGAACACCTGCACTAAGGGCCGGCTGATTTAATCGGCAAATACTAATTAGCCCTTTTCAAATCAATTTTATTTTTTAAACACATTACAATAATATTCAAACATACAACAAATTTAAAAAAAAAAAGGGGGGGGGCTCATTTTTCTCTGTTGTAAAACTTAAATGTTTTGCCTGTAATTAATATCTTTATTGATGTAAACCCAAATTTTTATTTTATTTTTTTTAATAAATCAGCCTGTTAATCTGTTATCAATTTTATTCTGCCACATATCGGAATCGGCCTAAAAAAAAATCCCTCTCGGTCAGGCCCTATTAAGGACATCCAATGCTGATCTGACAATTCTCAATCATGATGCTTATGCTTCTCATCAGTGATTGTGATTTGCTGTGGGACAGAACAATTCATCGAACACTACAACCAAAAGTTAATGTTGTAGAACACCATGTAGATGATACAATGTAACATCATATTGAGAAACGTAGTGAACATTTTGCCCTTTTAATGTAATAATGAAAACACTAGAAACACGTTTCGGTCTGACAATAAATACTGTTGGTGAATACCTCTGACAGTGTTAATTGAATTATCTTTGTAAAGGTTGAGTACGTTCTAAATATCTGGCGTCTGTACTTGAGTGTGATGTGGGTCACAGCTATATTGACACAATGCTCAAAAGACCAGGTTTAGGGAAATTATATGGCTTTGGTCCACACATTACCTCTACAGCTTTTTCACTCATGGTTTCTGGAGGAGGTGGCTGTTGATGTGGCACTCTAGCTCCACTAACTATGGCGTCTTCGTCCTGTGCGTCAGTGACAGCTCTTCCATTTGGCTGGACTTTCTGAGGACGAAATAAAGAACGACAAAAAAATTCAGCAAATGTACAACAAAATGAATGCAGTATGTTTTTTGTTTTGTTTCTTTTTTTAAAAAGGAACATTGGGAGGGTCCCGTCGAATGCTAGTCCGGAGCGTTAGCTTAGTAGCTAATTTGGATTAGAGTACAGTTGTGATTAAAATGTGATTAGTGGTTTTCTTTACGTGCCTTTTCTGGCCTTTTCTTCTTCTTCTTGGGCTCCTCCGATTTGACAGGTTTACTGGCACTTGGTTTTACCTCGACGGTGTCCTGCACGACGGTGATTGCAGGCCGCTTCTTGAAGAGAGCCTGGCACATCGAGGCCCATATTGCAAGCATGAGCACGAAGCCGGCGCACACCGCAAGGAGGATCACCCATGGCGGAATGAGCTCGGGCCTGAGCGCAAGATCCACTCCGATCTCGGTTCGCAAAAACTCCTGGCCCTTGGACAACAATTCATTCACCCGAATTGCGAGCAGTTTGGCCTGCTGAGAGGCCGCGTCCCTCCACTGTTCCATGTTTGTCGCTAAAAAAGCTACCCGACGATTCACAATTTAGTCCACGTAGCCTGCAGTGCTAGCTAAAAATTGCGAAACAACATTAAATGCATTACCTCTTTCAATAACTACATCGGCCTAGCTAGCTAACAGCTAGCCCAACTCAATTGACCCATTCTTTTTTTTTCAAAACCTAAATTTGCTTCGTAGCCCGTAAACGACGATATCATCGTATGGCATACCCACAACGTGTCTACTGTGTCCGCAGGCAAACCGGTTCACCTCATATGGCTTCGACTGTAGGAGGAACGATGCTCTCTCAAAATTGTGCTGCATTCAATACTCACCGGAAGTTAGAAAACCCGAATTTCGCCCAACACTACTAATTCATTATGCATTACAGAATTTCCCAGCTGTGACGCTACCAGTAATGTTGAAGAAAACGTCCATTTTTTACAGACAGAATGTAATATACTGCAATTAAATATGAAAAAAAAAATCAAATAAAAATTTCCACCTGCTTTGGCCTATCGTGAATGTTTTTTCAGACAATGAACGTTACTTTTTCCAAGTTCAAGGAAACGTGATATTGTAGTGCCTTCTCTATGAAATTTAAATGAAGCAATTTTTCACCAATATAATGTTTTGATCCGATATTGTGTTCGTGTAGTCCATCCATCCATTTTCTACACCGCTTATCATCACTACGATTGCGGGTATGCTGGAGCCTATCCCATCTGACTGCGGGAGGGCGGCAGGGTACACCCTGAACTGGTTGCCAGCCAATCGCATTCACATCTATGGGCAATTTAGTCTTCAATTAACCTACCATACATGTGGTGGGAATATGGGAGAAAACCCACGCATGCACGGGGAGAACATGCGAACCCCACAAAGTCAAGAATAGACATGGAAGTGACAATACGAAAACAATAAGATACCATACCTATGGTATACGAGTCCTTCCAGTGGTACAAAGAATCACCGAAATCCTCAAACTGTGAATAATGTTACAGTGGCTTATTTTTTTTAAATCCATTCCACTACCTTTAAGTATACCGGTAATTATTTTAAGTTCAATACATTTGCATTTTATCTTTTAGTAGTTTGTTTTCAAACATTTAATTACAATTTTTAACTTTTGTAATCCATTTAGTTGGATCTTTATTAATAGATTTTTTTTTAACATTTTCTGTATTTAAGCAGTGTTAATGTTAAAACTGCATTATGATAGTGGTTTACAAAAATAAACCTTTTTAAGAATTCAACCTCTGCATCGATTTTGATGAACACTTCGGCCTACTACTAAACTTTTAAAGCTGGTCTTTATAGTGGTAGTTGGCATAAAGCGACGACTGGTTAGAGCGTCTGCCTCACAGTTCTGAGGACCTTGGATTCAATCCCCGGCCACGCCTGTGTGGAGTTTGCATGTTCTCCTGCGTGGGTTTTCCCAAAAACATGCATGGTAGGTTAATTGAAGACTCTAAATTGCCCGTAGGTGTGAATGGTTGTTTGTTTATATGTGTCCTGCGATTGGCTGGCAACCAGCTCAGGGTGTACCCCGCCTCCTGCCCAATGATAGCTGGGATAGGCTCCAGCACTCCCGCGACCCTTGTGAGGAGAAGCGACTCGAGAATGGATGGATTTGGTATAAAAGGTTTGAGAACCACTGGTCTAGTAACTGCCAAAAGTGAGTGAGTGAGGAGGATTATTTTTTATTTTGTCACTCTGAAATAAGAAGAATCTAATCATCCAATGTAGACGTTAAGAAGCCTTCTATTCTGTAATGCTACAACCGTTCTGGGCACCATCATGGGATAGTTGAGTAGGATCTCATAGAAGTAGAATGGTTAAGTGTTTCTGAAATTACATGTAATAATAATCACATATCCAGATTTCAAAGAGCCTTTACTATGATGATATACCAGATCTTAAGACTTCTTGTGTGTTGTCCTGGAATGTTTTAAAAACTGCAAGAACTGGAATGGTTACGTGATAACAAAGATCACTCTGAAATGACAGATCTAATGACTTTTATTCTGAAATGTTGCATCAGACTTTAATGAAACTCCATGCGTCATGGGATAATTTACCACCTGAAGTGATATCAGGGAGGTTATATGTAAATTTACAGTTAACGCTTGTCACATATGCAGATTTCGATGGGCTTTTATTTGAGTTACATTAGACCTGAAACTCAAGTGTCATCATGGAATAGTCCAGTATCTGCTGTTACTGAAATGGTTTAGTGATAACGGGTACAATTTCAAATGCCACACTGAAATTAGTTGAGTAACATTTACAGATTTTAAATGGCTTTAATTCTGAAATGCCAGCCAGATCTGATTTTTATCCAAATTTCACATACTGGATAGCCTTGTAACTGACTGAAGCAGAATGGCAGTGCTTTACCTTGATGGCTGTTTGAACAGATGTGTATTGAAAATCGAAGCGGCTATACTGACTGCAGTGAAATACGCAGCGTAATTTATTGTCTGTGCAAAAATGTAATCGGTATTAGGTACCATTTTTGTCAAATATCTTGTGCAAACATATCCTGATTTGTCTTGCACTGATATCATATCAGAAAGCTGTGAGCGAACAATACCTGAATTTTGAGATGCAACTTAACTGAAATATTTACTGCAGTTATCTGAATTGCTTGGTGCACAGAAAGAAAGAATGTCCAACGTTTTGCATCGAAGTTTATTTTGAAATTCCGTACTCCCCCTGTACAAGAAAAAAAAAAAGATTTTCCAGAAAGGCAGCAGTGAACTGTCAGTGATAGTACTTTTCTTGGGAAGGAAAATAATAATCACAGTGTCTTCTTTTAAATACCTCTACTGCCGTCATCTTTGGCTGGTTTTCGGCAGACAGCTTTCTGTCAGACCAAATTCCTGGGAAGCATACGTTTAAGCTAATAGAGCAGAGCTGTGGGCTTTACATTTTACAGTGCCAATGCAGGAATGTTCTGGACTGATAGATCTTTTTCATTTAGTTTTGATACAAAGAAAAAAAAGAAATGAAATGAAAATAACTGTGTTCACAACACAAATATTGTCTGGGGAGATAGCGACAGTATGTCGAATTTTAATAAAATTGTATAGACAAAAAATAAATCTACAAAATGGAGCTAAGTAAATATTACACAACAGTAAACATGTTTTACTTTTTTTTTTTTTTTTTTTTTTTTTTAACTTTTCTGTTTAACCTCTACACGAAACCAAAGTTCTTGGTCTTAATGGCTAACAGGAGCTTCTGTTTGAGTATCTGTTTTGAAGAATAGAGTGGCACGTAGAGGCGCGAGATGCACGTATTGGCTGTGGGGAGGTGCTGGTCATCTGGGGGCCGGATTGTAATGGAGGGCATTGGCTGAAAGCCCTCTTCGCTGGCTGGCAGGGATGGGCTGGAAGTCCAAAAGTATACCTGATGACGAGAAAATTAATTAGTATAACCATTCAGAAAAACCTTTGTAATGGTAAATTATTCAGTATTGGGTTGAGAAGGAAGAATGATTAATTATTACAAATAATTTTTGCTGTAAGGCCCAGTCATGCGTGTAGATTTACAAATCAGATTTTACCAGATCTTGCCGCTCCGTCATGCTCATCTTCTCAACTATAGACCAAAACCACCGCTTAAACTGCAGTAGTTTGTCTGCATTCTCCCCTGTTGAACAAATAAGTATTTTAGTATTATCAGTGTACAATAGCAAGAATTGTATTGTAAGGTAATGGTGATGACTGACAGATGTAAGATCCAGACCAAGCAGACATACCAGACTCGTCATTAAAGGATGTAAAGCTAATGAGCATCTGCACGTTGACCTCTCCGCAACCATTGACAAGCAATCGGAAGTCCTCAGCAGTCAGATCTTCCAGGGCGTTCTTAGGAAGTACATCCAGCAAACCCTTCCTCATTGCCTTGGATGGACAAAGTTCGTGAATACATGTCAATTAACATGAAAGGCAGTCTTTCCAAACCAGACACATTTCATTGTATTTTATAATGACAAAAGTTGAAAGTTTAGTAGAACACTCGATAACTGTACTGATGGTGTATTCACATCCAAGGAAAAGGACTCACATGCAGCGGTTGCTCAGCTACCACAAGCATTCTGTGCTCTGCGTACTTCCGCACATACTCATACACATTGAGGGGAGTTACAGGCATGTTGACCCCGCCAGAGAGAAGCTCCACCTAGACCAGGAAGAAAACTGTCAACTTTAACAAGGTTAATAATAGGTGTCATTTATCCTGAGTTGGCTGGAAGCATTGTGGGTTTTTATAACTTGCAGTGGCTGTCTAAAAATTATTTCAACAAATATATCTGCGATTTACACATTTTTCAGATCCACAAATATATCATTGATTTATACGTGATTTTTAATGTTGTGTGTTGCGTTTTTCATTACTTATTTGTACATATTAAATTCTACTTGTGAATTGTTGATGCGTTTGTGGCTCAGCGGACACGCGCATTTATTTTTGACGTGACGCAGTTTTCAAGATATTCACACCCACAAGTTGAGAATATTAACGTGTGGGAAAGCCCGTCTCTCCATCCGATAGGCAGCAGTGTTGCTGTCTCCGTTGCTGACTTGACTGCAAGTGGTGCTCATTCAAACTATACAGAAATCTCCATATGTTGCTACAATCAAAGCACACTCAGCATACAGTACTTGGATGTAAAGTGAATCCCCCCTTTGTTGCAGATTTTTAAGCGATCGTTTATGGGTTTTTACAGTATAAAGACAAGTCTGAATATCAAGTTGTGCGCCTTCAGTGTAGTACCACGTTGTGATGCAACATGCTGGGCAGCATTGAGGTCTACTGGAAAAGATCCAACATAATTAACAGCGAGAAGAGGTAGAGAAGGCCCCCAACCAATACTGTAGTCCACAAAAGACAGCGCCAGCGAGTTTGGCAGCCATTTACACCTCTCTTTATATTTTTCTCCCTTTTTGCCGTTTAGTGTTATTTATGAGTTATACTAAACAGTAATAGTCATTTCCACAGACCACAGAATAAATTCCAGTGAATATTATTGCATGCTCCGTTTGTATGTATTGCTGCTCAATGTGTGTGTTAAAGTAGCAGTTGTGTGAAGCTTTATAATTACTGTAAAATCCATGCAATTTACGTTAGCCTGTCCTTTTTTTATGTTAGGATTACAATAGCGGACGTTCGTTAGACAAAATGATATGGTTTGGTAAAACATTTTTGTGTTTAAATATACAATGTTTGTCTTGTTTTGTGTGTCAGTTTTACAGTCAACCTCGACTGGGACTGAAAACGACAACAGCTTGTAGGAAGCACGCTTGGCCTCTTATTTGGAAAACTGCAAGTAGAGTCTTCTATTTGTTTCTTCAATGTGATATACAAACGTGTCCTATTTCTTGACAGCGAGTGAGAACAGGTGATAAGGAATCCTTTAAAAGGTGTGTTTTAAAAATGGTAAAGTGTTTTTGAATGTTTAAAGCATGTTAAGGGGTAAAAGTACTCTAAATTATAATTTGTATAAGGTCCCTCCATATTCCCCTCCTTGAGCCGTCACCTTGTCGTGGTGGAGGGGTTTGTGTGTCCCAGTGATCCTAGGAGCTAAGTTGTCTGGGGCTTTATGCCCCTGGCAGGGTCACCCATGACAAACAGGTCCTACGTGAGGGACCAGACAAAGCACGGCTCAAAGACCCCTAACAATAACAATAACAAACAATGGACTTCGTTTTCCCTTGCCCGGACGCGGGCCACCGGGGCCCCCCACTGGAGCCAGGCCTGGTGGTGGGGCTCGAAGGCGAGCGCCTGGTGGCCGGGCCTGCACCCATGGGGCCCGGCCGGGCACAGCCCGAAAGGGTAACGTGGGTCCCCCTTCCCATGGGCTCACCACCTGTGGGAGGGGCCATAGGGGTCGGGTGCAGTGTGAGCTGGGCGGTGGCCGAAGGCGGGGACCTTGGCGATCCGATCCCCGGCTACAGAAGCTGGCTCTAGGGACGTGGAATGTCACCTCTCTGGCAGGGAAGGAGCCCGAGCTGGTGTGTGAGGTCGAGAAGTTCCGACTCGATATAGTCGGACTCGCCTCCACACACACCTGGGGCTCTGGTACCAGTCCTCTCGAGAGGGGTTGGACTCTCTTCCACTCTGGAGTTGCCCATGGCGAGAGGCGCCGAGCAGGTGTGGGTATACTTATTGCCCCCTGGCTCGGCGCCGGTACGTTGGGGTTCACCCCGGTGGACGAGAGGGTAGCCTCCCTCCGCCTTCGGGTGGGGGGACGGGTCCTGACTGTTGTTTGTGCCTATGCACCAAACAGCAGTTCAGAGTACCCACCCTTTTTGGAGTCCTTGGAGGGGGTGCTGGAGAGCGCTCCCGCTGGGGACTCCATTGTTCTGTTGGGGGACTTCAATGCTCACGTGGGCAATGACAGTGAGACCTGGAAGGGCGCGATTGGGAGGAACGGCCCCCCCGATCAGAACCCAAGCGGTGTTCTGTTATTGGACTTCTGTGCTCGTCACGGATTGTCCATAACGAACACCATGTTCAAGCATAAGGGTGTCCACACGTGCACTTGGCACCAGGACACCCTAGGTCGCAGTTCGATGATCGACTTTGTGGTCGTGTCATCGGACTTGCGGCCGCATGTCTTGGACACTCGGGTGAAGAGAGGGGCGGAGCTGTCAACTGATCACCACCTGGTGGTGAGTTGGCTCCGATGGTGGGGGAAGATGCCGGTCCGACGTGGCAGGCCCAAACGTATTGTGAGGGTCTGCTGGGAACGTCTGGCAGAATCCCCTGTCAGAAGGAGTTTCAACTCCCACCTCCGACAGAACTTTGCTCATGTTCCGGGGGAGGCGGGGGACATCGAGTCCGAGTGGACCATGTTCCGCGCCTCCATTGCTGAGGCGGCCGACCGGAGCTGTGGCCGTAAGGTGGTCGGTGCCTGTCGTGGCAGCAATCCCCGAACACGTTGGTGGACACCAACGGTGAGGGATGCCGTCAAGCTGAAGAAGGAGTCCTATCGGGCCTTTTTGGCCTGTGGGACTCCTGAGGCAGCTGATGGGTACCGGCTGGCCAAGCGGAATGCAGCTCTGGTGGTCGCTGAAGCAAAAACCCGGGCATGGGAGGA
The DNA here is from genome assembly GCF_024500385.1 of Phyllopteryx taeniolatus. Classification (NCBI taxonomy): domain Eukaryota; kingdom Metazoa; phylum Chordata; class Actinopteri; order Syngnathiformes; family Syngnathidae; genus Phyllopteryx; species Phyllopteryx taeniolatus. Next base: position 3,578,883 of record NC_084507.1, read on the forward strand.
GTTCGGTGAGGCCATGGAGAAAGACTTCCGGACGGCTTCGAGGAAATTCTGGTCCACCATCCGACGTCTCAGGAGAGGAAAGCAGTGCACCACCAACACTGTGTATAGTGGGGATGGGGCGCTGCTGACCTCGACTCGGGACGTTGTGAGTCGGTGGGGAGAATACTTCGAAGACCTCCTCAATTCCACCGACACGCCTTCCCATGGGGAAGCAGAGTGTGGGTTCTCTGAGGCGGACTCTCCTATCTCTGGGTTTGAGGTCACCGAGGTAGTTAAAAAGCTCCTCGGTGGCAGGGCCCCGGGGGTGGATGAGATTCGCCCCGGAGTTCCTAAAGGCTCTGGATGTTGTGGGGCTGTCCTGGTTGACACGTCTCTGCAACATCGCGTGGACATCGGGGACAGTGCCTCTGGATTGGCAGACTGGGGTGGTGGTCCCCCTTTTTAAGAAGGGGGACCACACTGCTCAGCCTCCCTGGTAAGGTCTATTCAGGGGTGCTGGAGAGGAGGGTCCGTCAGGAAGTCGAATCTCAGATTCAGGAGGAGCAGTGTGGTTTTCGTCCTGGCCGTGGAACAGTGGACCAGCTCTACACCCTCGGCAGGGTCCTCGAGGGTGCATGGGAGTTCGCCCAACCAGTCTACATGTGTTTTGTGGACTTGGAGAAGGCGTTCGACCGTGTCCCTCGGGGAGTCCTGTGGAGAGTGCTTCGGGAGTATGGGGTACCGAACCCCCTGATACGGGCTGTTCGGTCCCTGTACGACCGGAGTCAGAGTTTGGTCCGCATATCCGGCAGTAAGTCGGACTCGTTCCCGGTGAGGGTTGGACTCCGCCAAGGCTGCCCTTTGTCGCCGATTCTGTTCATAACTTTTATGGACAGAATTTCTAGGCGCAGCCGAGGCGTAGAGGGGGTCCGGTTTGGTGGCCTCAGTATTGCATCTCTGCTTTTTGCAGATGATGTGGTTCTGTTGGCTTCATCAAGCCGTGACCTCCAACTCTCATTGGAGCAGTTCGCAGCCGAGTGTGAAGCGGCTGGGATGAGAATCAGCACCTCCAAATCTGAGACCATGGTACTCAGTCGGGAAAGGGTGGCATGCCATCTCCAGGTCGGGGATGAGATCCTGCCCCAAGTGGAGGAATTCAAGTATCTTGGGGTCTTGTTCACGAGTGAGGGAAGAATGGAACGGGAGATCGACAGGCGGATCGGTGCAGCGTCTGCAGTGATACGGACTTTGTATCGGTCCGTTGTGGTAAAGAAAGAGCTAAGCCGAAAGGCGAAGCTCTCAATTTACCAGTCGATCTTCGTTCCTACCCTCACCTATGGTCATGAGCTGTGGGTCGTGACCGAAAGAACAAGATCCCGGATACAAGCAGCCGAAATGAGTTTCCTCCGCAGGGTGTCCGGGCTCTCCCTTAGAGATAGGGTGAGAAGCTCGGTCATCCGGGAGGATCTCAGAGTAGAGCCGCTACTCCTCCGCATTGAGAGGAGCCAGATGAGGTGGCTGGGGCATCTGATTCGGATGCCTCCCGGACGCCTCCCTGGTGAGGTGTTCCGGGCATGTCCCACCGGGAGGAGACCCCGGGGACGACCCAGGACGCGCTGGAGAGACTACATCCTTCGGCTGGCCTGGGAACGCCTCGGGATCCCCCCGGAAGAGCTGGATGAAGTGGCTGGGGAGAGGGTAGTCTGGGCGTCCCTGCTGAAGCTACTGCCCCCACGACCCGACCCGGATAAGCGGTAGAGAATGGATGGATGGTCCCTCCATATTGCAGATCTAATACCCCATCAAAAAACAACTAAAACACATGGATCACTGTTTAATATGACAGCGCTACAAGCAACCACCTGGGATGAAGCTGTTCTTTGTTGAAAGAATATTAATAAGGTCAATTTACCTGTCCAGCCCCTTCCTCTTTGCAAAGGTCAATGGCAAAGGCCAAGTCCATCGCAGAAAATACTGCTTCTGCTTCACCAGCCAGTGAATGGCGGATAAGCTGCCTCAGAGACTCGTACATGACCGGGTCAAAGAATGCAAAATCATGCCAGTTCACCTGCAGTGAATGACAGAGTAGCAATTGTTAGTACAATCAATTTTATGTCACAAGTTGTATTTGAGGAGGGGTTTTGTCTACCTTTCTTCCAAGCAAGACCTTGATTACATGCCTATTCAACGTTATTGGACAGAGCTCATTCTGGAGGAGACACAACCCCAATATCCTATGGTGAAAATGACAATCATGTTACAAAGTCACTGTTGAAGAATTTTAGTCACGTAAAGAATGAAGACAAACACCTCATCTTTGACCAACAGTAAGACAGTGGACACCCACTTTTGGCAGGGGATATGGAATGAACCCACCCGCGAATAGCCTATATTGAATGAATGAAGCAGTTTATTTCTAAGACTACAAACAAAACTGGA